>NC_133335.1:193575660-193889410 GCF_042186555.1 Aquarana catesbeiana
CAAAGAGTTTTTTAAGGGAAAGAAGTGGAATGTTATGCAATGGGCAAGTCAATCACCTGACCTGAATCTGATTGAGCATGCATTTCACTTGCTGAAGACAAAACTGAAGGGAAAATGCCCCAAGAACAAGCAGGAACTGAGGACAGTTGCAGTAGAGGCCTGGCAGAGCATCACCAGGGATGAAGCCCAGTGTCTGGGGATGTGGCGGCACAGTGGCGCAGTGGGTAGCACTTTCCCCTAGCAGTATGAAGGGTCGCTGGTTCGAATCCCGACCACAACACTACCTGCCTGGAGTTTGCATGTTCTCCCTGTACCTGCGTGGGTTTCCTCCGGATACTCCGGTTTCCTCCCACACTCCAAAGACATGCTGGTAGGTTAATTGGATCCTGTCTAAATTGTCCCTAGTATGTATGAATGTGAGTTAGGGACCTTAGATTGTAAGCTCCTTGAGGGTATAGGGACTGATGTGAATGTATAATATATATATGTAAAGCGCTGCGTAAATTGACGGCGCTATATAAGTACCTGAAATAAATAAATAAATGTCTATATGTTCCAGACTTCAGGCTGTAATTGACTGCAAAGGATTTGCAACCAAGTATTAAAAAGTGAAAGTTTGATGGATGATTGTTAATCTGTCCCATTACTTTTGGTCCCTTAAAAAGTGGGAGGCACATATACAAACTGTTGTAATTCCTACACCGTTTACCTGATTTGCATGTAAATACCCTGCGTTCTTTCTTTTTAAGGATGTTCCAAACAGTTGATTTGGCCACACCTAATGTTTTTGCTATCTCTCTGATGGGTTTGTTTTGTTTTTTCAGCCTAATGATGGCTTGCTTCACTGATAGTGACAGCTCTTTGGATCTCATATTGAGAGTTGACAGCAACAGATTCCAAATGCAAATAGCACACTTGAAATGAACTCTGGACCTTTTATCTGCTCCTTGTAAATGGGATGAGGGAATAACACACACCTGGCCATGGAACAGCTGAGCAGCCAATTGTCCCATTACTTTTGGTTCCTTAAAAAGTGGGAGGCACATATACAAACTGTACAAACACCGTTCACCTGATTTAGATTAAAGCTGAAAGTCTGCAGTTAAAGCACATCTTGTTTGTTTCATTTCAAATTCATTGTGGTGGTGTATAGAGCCAAAAAGATTAGAATTGTGTCGATGTCCCAATATTTATGGACCTGACTGTATATATATAGGATATATATATATATATATATATATATATATATATATATATATATATATATATATATATTGAGCATATATATATATATATATATATATATATATATATATAGAGCAAAATTGAGAAACATTGTTCACAAATCTGTCTAAATCTGTGTTATTGAGCACTTCTCCTTTGAGATAATCCATCCACCTCACAGGTGTGTCATATCAAGATGCTGATTAGACAGGATGATTATTGCACAGGTGTGCCTCAGGCTGGCCACAATAAAAGGCCTCTCTAAAATGTGCAGTTTTACTGTATTGAGGGGTCCGAAAACCAGTCAGTATCTGGTGTGACCACCATTTGCCTCACGTAGTGCAGAACATCTCCTAAGCATAGAGTTAATCAGGTTCTTGATTGTGGCCTGTGGAATGTTGGTTCATTCTTCTTCAATGGCTGTGCCAAGTTGCTGGATATTGGCAGGAACTGGAACACGCTGTCGTATACGCCGATCCAGGGCATCCCAAACATGCTCAATGGGTGACATCTCCGGTGAGTATGCTGGCCATTCAAGAACTGGGATGTTTTCAGCTTCCAGGAATTGTGTACAGATCCTTCCAACATGGGGCCGTGCATTATCATGCTACAACATGAGGTGATGGTCGTGGATAAATGGCACAACAATGGGCCTCAGGATCTCCTCACAGTATCTCTGTACATTCAAAATGCCATCAATAAAATGCACCTGTGTTCGTTGTCCATAGCATAGGCCTGCCCATACCATAACCCCACCACCACCATGGGCCACTCGATCCACAACATTGACATCAGCAAACTGATCACCCCCACAATGCCATACACACTGTCTGCCATCTGCCCTGTACAGTGAAAACCGGGATTCATCCGTGAAGAGAACCCCTCTCCAAAGTGCCAGACGCCATCGAATGTGAGCATTTGCCCACTCAAGTCGGTTAAGGACCCTGATGAGGATGACAAGCATGAGATGAGCTTCCCTGAGATGGTTTCTGACAGTTTGTGCAGAAATTCTTTGGTTATGCAAACCGATTGTTGCAGCAGCTGTCCGGGTGGCTGGGCTCAGACGATCTTGGAGGTGAAGATGCTGGATGTGGAGGTCCTGGGCTGGTGTGGTTACATTCTCCCCTCAGAGAACCGGGATCTGTGTTTGCACACAGATCCCGGTTCTCACCGTGTTACGAGCGTGGGAGCCCGGCGGTCATCGAAAACGCCAGGCACTTGCATCGGCTCCGGGGGCAATGTGCGGGCATGCGCCCCTAGTGGCCACCAGAGGGGGAGATGTAACATAACGGCGATTCGCGCAGCCGAGCCATGTTGCGCAGTACAACTGCGGTGGCTGGTCGGCAAGCGGTTAAACATTGCGTAGTTTGGGAAAACACCACATTATGGGCACTAGATGGAGTTGACATTCATAGGAAATACGTTTTTTTTGTTTTTGTTTTTTTTCTATGTTTATCAGCTCCATCTAGTGACCATAATGCAGTATTTTTTTGAGTCACTCTTATGTACTGTTTGAATAAACAACATTTGACCTGAAGAGAAAATAGCCTAGTAACATTCGATTTTCGCACAGAATGAATGTATATGCAGTTCCACAGAACGCTCTGCAAATAATTTACAATTATGCACCAAAAGTGTATGAAAACCCTAACAATGAATGTTTATTTGCTGCCTTTGCCTATGTTGTACTGAAAATCTCATGCATCACCCAAGCCAGGCTCAGCTCTATGGACTTCATAACACACCATCCTACTATGTTATGGAGAAGAGGACAGGGGGAAGTGTTCTGTAGTCTGAACATACAGTACTTCCTGTCCTAGGGTAACAACCCTGTTCCTCTACAGATACAGTACGGTGACTGAGTGTTGTCACCCTAGGACAGGAAGTGTATGGCAGGATCACAAGGTAAAAATAAAGGGGAAAACCTAAAAAAAAAAAGAAAACTAATGCAGTCACCACACCTAAGGACTGGTAGGCTGCATTCTATTACATTTTTGTTCTTGGGTTTAGATGCACTTTAAAGTTTTCTCTTCAATAGAATGATTATGGTGGATCCGTTTATTTGGGTATTTCAGTGCTAATTATCTGGCTGCTGTTAAATATAGGCAATGCTGATTGTCTGATGACTCTTGGTGCATTAAAGTTTATCTCCTGGCAAATGGCTAAATACACAAATAAAATACATATATGGGAGATGATGAACCTGCTAAAGGATTTGTATTTCTGTCCATCCAGTCCTGAGATTTACACAGCCCCAAAAGACAGTACAGCAAACATGGTGACCTGACTTCTCATACTGCAATTATGCAACACAGCTAGGTCACCTACCCGCCCTCAGCCTGTGATTGGATGGCAAAAGAGCTGCAGCAGGCTGATGAGATGACATGTTTGCTCTTTCATCCTATCAGCATGTTTGCTGCCAGCACATGTTCTGTAGCACAGCCTGATTGGCCCCTAGTGTTGCTGCTCTCTCTTCCAGTCTGGGTGCTGCTCAGAGCAATAACTAGAACCTTCAGGGCCCCCATGCAAGAAACCATGAAGGGCCCCCCTCACCCCCAGCCGGGGGCCCTTCCCTCCAAGCCCAGGGACCTTCCGTCCAAGCCTGGTGACCTTTACTTCCATTGCAGGTCCCTTTATTATGGCCCTGCAGCGTGAACCTTTCATATGTTCTGCAGTGGGCCCCCTTCCTGCCATCTTGGGGCCCCCCACGGTGGTGGAACTCCAGGGCCCGGTCGTGAGTGCAACCTTTGCGACCCTAGTAGTTATTTTTGTTATATTGTATACTGGTATTCTGCGCTCAGGACAGACACCAATACGAACTGCAGCCCCCCCAGAAAAGGAAAACACCTAGGTGAAGTCCAAATGCTATAAACTATAAAAAATAGGGGATTGGCGCTCTTCAATATTAAAATAATGGTAAAAACTCTCACCACAAGGGAATATCTGCGCTACAAATCTGAGTGAAACAAATTCATGGAAAAACGGTGAAAAAGTAATAATTATTGAATGCGTATAATCGCATATTATGGTATATATATATCCACGAATATGACTGAGGCTACCAATAAACGTACGAACTGCTTATGGTAAAAATTTAAATAGAAATGGAAGATATAAAAAATAAAATAAAATATACAAGAATATACAAAAAATAAAAATAAAATAATAAAATAAAAAATGTATCTTTTAAACGTACCCTGGAAAACAGTGAATAATAAACAATCCAAATGGTGTTATACCAATTGTGTGTTTAAAAAAGTGAAACAAAAAATTTTTTTTTTTTTTTTGAAAAATTTTTTTGTTGTGTGTGTAAATTCTAAAATTTATATAGTGGTATTCCGCGCTCAGGACGGGCTTGTGACCGAACTGCAGCCCCCCAGGTAAAGAAAGCACCTAGGTGCGATCCAATTGCTATAAAATCTGAAGAAATAGGGGATTGGCGCTGTTCACTGGTAAAAAAATAAATAAACTATAAACAGACTCCTAACACAAGGGAAACATTACACCACAATTCTGGGTGAGTGAAAAGTGCAACACAGTGTCATATAGTATTTGTAAATAAATATACTTGCTAAAAATTATCACAGAATGTGCAATCTACCCAAGGTGAGATGTAATATAAAATAAAATAATAAATAAAACTCCAAACAGTAATATAAGTGAATGATCAGTCAGGTGTATAAAAAAATTCCACAAGATCCAAAGAAAATACTCAATGAAGGGTATAAGTGAATTATACCCTAAAGAGAGAACAAACACAGTGTTGCCCACTACAAAACAGTGTATATAATAGTAAAGTGAGACTGGATGGTGTTCAAATGAAAAAAAAAACAAAAAAACAAAAAAAACAATTAACATATGGTGTGCATAAAAAATTTTGTATTAAAATATTTGTGTTCAGAATAAATAATGAAAAAGATGAAAAAATGAAAAAATGAAAAAATCCATGCATCCAAAAAATGCCAAAAAATGCCAAAAAATGCCGTGTATATTAAATTGCTATATATATTGTCCAGTGTACATAGAAAGTTCTTGTGTATCAAGCTAGTGTATCTTCAAATAGTTCCAGGTAAGTCCGTCCCAATAGATATATAAAAATAAAATAAAAAATAAAAAATGTATCTTTTAAACGTACCCTGGAAAACAGTGAATAATAAACAATCCAAATGGTGTTATACCAATTGTGTGTTTAAAAAAGTGAAACAAAAAATTTTTTTTTTTTTTTTGAAAAATTTTTTTGTTGTGTGTGTAAATTCTAAAATTGTGGTCATATACCAAGTGAAGCAATGGTAGAAAATAGAAAAATATAATAAAAGATCAGTGATAATAGTCCTTGCATGCCCTGGGGGCATGTGAAGGACATCGGAGGGGACACGTGACAACACACAGCACAGGCCTCTGACACTGAGCGGACCTACCTAGTGTGTGTAGGAGCACATTGGTGACACAAGTGGGGAGAAGTCGGTGAAGGGGACATCGATCGCTTGGACCATCCGATTCACGTTCATATGCCCATTACCCCTGCAGGGGTTGGGCGTTCCGGTGAGTGGGGACACTAGTGGGGGTTCCATATAGGACGGTTCACATCAATCTCAACAGCCTCATCTGGAATCACTTGGAGACACACCAGATTTTTGCACAAGGATTTTTTATACACAGGACTATTTTTTGATATATGCATCACACTTTTGATACTTTTTTAATTTTTGTATGCACGGACACTTTTTATATTTTTGAAATTTTTGTATGCAAGGACTATTATCACTGATCTTTTATTATATTTTTCTATTTTCTACCATTGCTTCACTTGGTATATGACCACAATTTTAGAATTTACACACACAACAAAATAATTTTTCAAAAAAAAAAAAAAAAATTTTTTGTTTCACTTTTTTAAACACACAATTGGTATAACACCATTTGGATTGTTTATAATCCACTGTTTTCCAGGGTATGTTTAAAAGATACATTTTTATTTTTTATTTTATTTTTATTTTTTGTATATTCTTGTATATTTTATATCTTCCATTTCTATTTAAATTTTTACCATAAGCAGTTCGTACGTTTATTGGTAGCCTCAGTCATATTCGTGGATATATATATACCATAATATGCGATTATACGTATTCAATAATTGTTACTTTTTCACCGTTTTTCCACGAATTTGTTTCACTCAGATTTGTAGTGCAGATATTCCCTTGTGGTGAGAGTTTTTACCATTATTTTAATATTGAACAGCGCCAATCCCCTATTTTTTATAGTTTATATAATTTTTGTTATATTATTTTTTCATAATTTTTTACCATTGTAATTTATTTTTTTTTTTTACAATTCTATTTTTTATTATTTTGTACAATTATTTTAGGAGCCCTGTTAGGGGCTTTGGTGAGATATCAGGGGTCTGAGCAGACCTCTGATGTTTCACCTTCAAGATAGGATATTAGGGACAGGAATAGCTCTGTACAGAGATTCCCATTCATTCACAAACTGAAGTATAGTAAACACCATTTATCATACTTCAGTTATGAATGGACACAGGAGCAATCGGTACCAATCACTCACTGTGTCCATTCAAAAAAGAAAGAGGCTGGTAAATTACATATTTACTGGCCCCTTCCCTCGCTCTCCATCCTGAAAGCATCCCCCGCAGCAGCTGGCGGGAGAGGGGAGGGGGGAAGCCGGAAGCACTGAGGGGGGGGGGCCAGGGGAATACACATGGCCAGGGGGCAGCTGGATAGGATAGGCAGTGGGGTGGGTATATAGAGCCCCATGCCCTCCATCTTCCTCCTCCAGCTGCTGAATGCCTGTGGGAGGGAGATGAGGAGAAGCAGACTTTCAGCGGCTGCAAAAGAAAGATGGAGGGGATGGGGCTCTATATGCCACTATCCAGCTGTACAGGGGAGCCACATGGACCCCTTAAAGCATGTGGCCATTGTGACCCCTGTAGTTATGCCACTGGTGCTGCTGTAGAGGAGACAAGAAGAAGATGTTATCAATTTAAATTAGGGGGGTTTATACTAGTTGTTTTAAAGACACAATTTTAAATAAATGCATACCTGTGTTAAATTTTTTTTTCAAGCTTTAATCCTCTGCCACAAAGCTGTTTTTGCTTTTATTTTGTATTTTTTATTTTTTTTGCACACATGTTAATTTTACACACTTGTACATTTTGAGTTAAAACCCCCAAAACAGTATATATTTTGCTAAAGCAAAGACCCTGGAGCAGGGGCGTTGCTAGGGGGTGGCTATTGGGGCTATAGCCCCAAATCTGGGGCACATAGCCCCGAGTCTCTTGCCGCAGGGTCCCTGCCTAACCAGTGGGTCGTGGCTGCTGCAGCGGGCGAGCTGGCTGCATAAGAGAGGCGGAGGAGAGGAGAGAAGTGAGTGGGGGGGCGAGCAGAGATGACATCATTCTCCGCCTGCTCCACAGCAGCGCTCTTCACAGCCGGGCCTCTTCAATTTGGGAGTGAGGTGTGGCGAGCAGCAGAGAGATGACATCATCTCTCACTGCCCGCCCTGCATCACCGCTCTCCTGCTCTCACTAAATGGACCAGTGCTGCCAGCCTGCCACCAATGCAGCGTCAATGCACATTTGGTGGCACTGGATGGCATGCGAAGTGACAATCCACTTCAGTTGGCAAGTGACAACCCACATCTGGTGGCCGGTGACATGGCAAGTGGCAATCTGAAAATGGTGCCAGGAGATGTGGCAAGTGACAATCTGCAAATGGTGGAAGGAGTTGTGGAAAGTGACAATCTGCAAATGGTGTCAGGGGACGTGGCAATCTGCAAATGGTGGCAGGTGACGTGGCAAGTGACAATCCACATCTGCTACCAGGTGAAAGTGGCAAGTGACAATACATCTGGTGGCAGGTAACGGTGGCAAGTAACACACTGCATCTGGTGGCAGGAGATGTGGCAAGTGACACGCCCAGGGCTCCCACTGATTCTGCATTATGGTGAGTTGAACCATCTCATTATATATTGGAATGTAATAATAGAAATAATGCACTTCAATCACCCTGACACCATATCAACCATGGTGCCCTGATGATTGAAGCGCCAACACCAGCCATCACCCACAAAAAATTGCTTAGCACCGGTCCCCCCCCACGCGGGCATGCAAAAAGGTTGGTGACTGCTGCTATGGGCTCTAGCCCTAGATCTTTTGCAGACCTAGCAACGCCCCTGCCCTGGAGTATAAAATTTATAGCAAATGCAATTTTTTATGCAAAACACCAGTAGTGCAACTGTTTATCAAACAGATAATTTCAGTAAAAATTACACTAAAAATGATTTTACTGCACACAAACACAATATAATACCCATTTTGTTATAAAATATTCATAATTGTCCATGGTCAACATTTTTAAATACCTTTACAGCTTATGAGTTTACAGTTAACTGAGAATGATGGTCTCAATCCAGCTTGTGCAGCTGGGTTGCCAACCGTCCATAAATTTTTTGGACAGTTTGTAAAAATAAGCTGATTTACAAACTGTCCGTAAATGTCGGTTACGGGAAGCGGCTGCCCATAAAAAATATGGCCGTTTCAAAGCTGGGCAGGCTCAGGCAAGGCTCGGGTGGGGTTGTGCCCGCACTGCATGGGTTAACTGCTCGTTTTGTCTAGGGGCTCAAAGAAAGAATAAAAAATGTTGGGCTTTTTTTGTAATTATATAGTGTAATTTTACTTCTTTTTTTTTACTTAAAGTGGAAGAAAGCTCTAACAATTTAAAAAAAAAAAAAAACTTTCCCTCTCTACCTCCTTTTACTTATCCTGCCTAACCTGAATAAAAAAGACCTGTATACTTACCTATTTTCAATCCCCTCTAGTCTGGATCCCACAGCCCTGTGTAAGGGAGCACTCAACAACGGCTGTGAAATCTGGGAGCAGGGATGTCGCCCTTTGGCTCCATGCTTGTTGTTGGCACTCCCTCTTCCTCCCTGCAGCAGCCTGACACAGGGGAGCTGGAGTTGTGGGATGACATGACCAGAGTGGATTAAAAATAGGTAAGTACACATATTGTTTCTATGCAGGTTAGGCAGGATAAATTAGGAGGGGGGAGGAAACATAATTTAAGAATAGTTAGAGTTAGGCTTTCTACACAATAAGTTTATTGCTATGACATTGGGGACTGAGAAGCAACTTCTGCTGTATGTGTGGTGATTAGTCGGCTCTATAGTGGTAGAGCACTTGTAGTCTTAACCCATACCTCCCAGGCATTGGTTGGTCCCCTTGGATTCACAGAGGCTCTATGGGAACAGGATACTCCACTGAATGACTATACAGGAGCACCCCCCGGAGGCCCCCAGCCAGGCCTAACCAGTACCACCCAGTAGCCCATTCCATACCTTCCTCAGACCTTACGGCAATGAAGCCCAATACCAGCCTCACCCAGTACCTGTTTCCAGAAGATGTTCCCATCCAAGAAAAGCCTTTTTTTAAAAAAATCTTTATTTTAAAGAATCAGCATGACAATTCAAAATTAAAAAAAAAACATACAACAACATAGGGCACACCAAGTGAGACACTGTGTGACACTTCACATAGGGATAAATATAGCAAGGGTCCAACAATTGCAAACATAATCTAGGTGGCCATGCAGTTTATCCCACCTATTATTATTATTCAGGATTTATATAGCGCCAACAGTTTACGCAGCGCTTTACAATATAAAAAATATGAACAATGTCATACCGATCCTTCCTTTTATTTACTTCTTTTATAGGGGGAAACATCGAACCCCAAGTCAATGGGAGAAGAAGAAAAGAGGGTGGGTGGAGTAGGAAAAAAATGGGGGAGGGGGAGAGTAGGAAAGGGAAAGGAAGATTGAGGTTAAAGAAACCCTCCCAACCCCCTGACCCATATTCTCATACTGTGGTTTCAGCCAGGACCAAGAGAACCTAACTATTGCTGTTGAGAATCAAGAGGTGTTTGTTCTTCTGAAGTAAAAAGTATGGGGTCCAGATCTTCCTCAAGGAAAGCCTTATAAGGCTTTTACTGAAATGAAGTTGATTTACATCCTTTCGGTCACCCCAATTGTGATGGCACATTCCTTAGTTGTAAACTAACTTTTTCAGAGTCATGCATCTCATGCAAAGATGATGCGAGTAGTCCCAAAAGTCCTGCATCTTTCCTTTTTATTTCCCCCTCTAAGAAGAAACTTCCCAGAAGCTAGAATAGCCTTTCTCAACCAAGGTTCCATGGAAATCTAGGGTTCCTCCAGAGGTTGCTATCTTTTCCTTGAGTAAGGAGTAATTTCTGTCTCTCAGAAAAGTACCCACTGACACCAATCTGTAAAAGGTGATTTTTCCAGTTGACCACAAATGTAAGGTGCATTCTTCCCATTGGTCATCCCATCAATGTACAGTGAGCAGTATATACAGTCATTATTAGCAGGGGTTCCCTGAGACCGGGAATTTTATTTTAAAGGTTCTTCTCTGGTAAATGGATCAGACAGGCTTAGCTAGAGCCTCAAAGATTATAGCATTACATGGCTTTGTCCTTGCACTGCTTCCCAGGTGCACCCTCACCAAACTATTATTATTAAGCCCTATTACCCAAGATACCCCACACCGGCATGGGCAGGGCAAGGCTGGCACTACCTCACTATCAATGGTGCACCCTAGTCCAACATTTCTCAACTAGGGTTTCTCCAGAATTTGCATGGGTTCCTTGAGCAATGAGCAATGATCTTTTTAGCTATCTGTAAAGGGGTAATTCTTCCCAATGGCCACAAGTGTAAGGAGCATTCTTCCCACTGACCATCACACTAATGTATTATGAGTTGTAGATATAGTCATTTTTGCAGGGGTTCCCTAAGCCCGGAGAGTTATTTCTAGCCGTTCCTCTGTGTTTAATAGGCTGCGAAATGCTGCTCTAGTCACTACTCTGGAGACCTCTAGCGGCTACCTGGGCTACTGCCTACTCTTTACTGCAGGGTTCCCAACCCTAACTATGTTAACATCTAGTTGCCAATTTAGAGAACTACACCAGGCACCTCAGTGTCTCTACCCCAGTGTTTCTCAACCTTTTTTCAGTCAATACACCATTTAAAATCCTCCACAATCTTGAGGTACCTATCTAAAATGTAAAATCTAAAAATAATTAATAATAATAATAAAATGTAATCTAAAATGTCACAAATGTAACTAAATTTTACATAACGCAGCAACATCCACACACGTAGGACATCCAAAGTTAGAGGTGATTTATATTTACAAAGCAAATATATAGTTGCACACTGGTACTGACTAGTATTCCAATGTTTCTCATCTCCCTCAGTTTCTTTACCTCATTCAGCTAATGTGACCCCAGAGTTGATGGAGAGGGGGAAGGGAAGGTACAAACAAGGATGCTGTGCAGGTGCCCAACGTCCTCCTTATCAACTGATGGCATCATTGGTTGTTAGAATGCCGACAGATAGAAGGTTGTAATGGTGCAAAATGAAAACCTGTGGCTTTGTGTAACTAAAAGGTAGGCTTGTTCTACCCACTGGCTTGTATACAATGTTTGGGCAATTTCTAGGCATTTGGCCACGGCACCCCTGAAGAAACTTGAAGGCTCCCCAGGGCGCTCTACCCTACATAACCAGTTTCTATTTTCACTGCTTTCACATATCTCCTAGACCTTATCACACAAGAAAAAAGAGAATATAGTATTCTCCACAAGATTTCATCTCGATCAGCAGTTCCTTTTTATTTTTATGGCGCACTTAATTTTTTTAAGACCTTCAGCCATTTTCAACCCACTGGCTTGTCTATGTGCACTATGTGTGTCCTTTACAAGATATACTGCTTTTTTCCTCTTAGTTCTTTTCAGCAGTATTTAGCCACAAGTGGACAGGTTCAAGCTGTTCCTTGTGATGTTCTTCAGTTCCACTATGTATAGGATTCCTTTGTATCCAGAAAGCAGCTTTGTGTCATGTCCCGGAGCAGTGGCAATAAACAACTTTCTTTCAACCTATACATATGTAGCTAGCTTTCTGCTTTTGCTGAATGCACAACAGTAGCTCATGTTGTGTGTGTGTATATATATATATATATATATATATATATATATATATATATATATAAATATATATATATTTATAAAGACAGGAAGCAGAGTACAGAATGCTATACAAAAAAGAGAAGGAACACATAATAACATTTTCTGTGATATACACAGATGGGTTAAGTGAAAAATTGAAGACCGTCAACCCTTCACAAATTTCTAAAGCCGCTGCCTAAAAAAGAAAAAAAATATATAAGTGGGCCTGAAAACCTTAACAGCTATTATTAAAACCGATACTACTGAAGGCACACAGACAACAGAGGATGCTTTTATGAGAAAAGAATAGTTCTAAGTGATTGAAACCCACAGCAGCATGATGAAAGGAGTGTGTGCAGCATGTAAAATGTTGTAGAGTCACAGCGCCCCCTGCTGGCCATGACCGTGAATAAAAAGAGATTTGGAGAAATGATATTTATTATTATAACCGTTGCCATTTTAAATTAGACAATCATTAAAATTATTGTGATAAAAAAAGATATATATTATTTTTAGTAGGCGTAGTCAGTAATAAAATAGACCCTTTAGTAATTTTTAAGTGCATGAATACATTCCTGAGGCGTTAGAGATTGTAAACTCTCGCAGGCAGGGCCCTCCTGACTTTCTTTTACTGAATTGTATTGCGACTGTACTGTCTCCCTTCATATTGTAAAGCTCTGCATAAATTGTTGGTACTATACAGATTCTGTTTTATAATGCTAGTGTCACAATATACAGCAACAGTATCCTCTTTTTTTTCAGAAAAACCTCCACCTTTGCCCTTGAATTTAAATCAGTGACTATGGCCCCAAGTAGACACAAACAGAGTTAACCAGTATCCACCCTATTCTACTGTTTGAGACAATATGACTTAAGTTCATCCAAACAGAGTCCATAAGTTCTGGAGTACATCCCACCAATGGGCATGTAAGAGAAAGGCACAGAAAAGGCGGAGAGAAAGCACCACTGCATACCTCCCAACTATTTGAGATGGGAATGAGGGACACCTATCAGCAAAAGTATGCAGGCATAGGACAAACCCCTGCCACGCCCCCTTAAAGGACAATTGTACAAAAAACAAGATTGGTTAAACCCACAAGAGCTTTTTTGCCACTACTATTCCTTTATTTTGGCTTTTGGAATTTACAAATGCAGCAATTTAGAAATCAGATGAAAGGTTTAGCGCTGGAAACCACTTTTTGATAGATAAAAAGTGCTTTTTATATACAACTATATAGATCAGACCATAATGAGGGGCAAATGAGGAGGAATGAGGGACAGAGGGACATTGCTCCAAATCAGGGACAGTCCCTCCAAATCAGGGACAGTTGGAAGCTATGCCACTGTCTAAGCATTGTAAGAAAGCAGAAACAACAATATGGCAATAAGTATTGCACTCACATACAAAAAGCTGATACAGCATATTGATAATAAATCTATGGAGTATCAGCAGGTGGCAGCTGCTTCAGTATCTCCAAAGAAGACATGCAAAAAAAAAAAAAAAAAAAGAGAGAGAGAGAGAGGCTCACCACTCTCAATGTAGTATTACTAGTGATGGATAAAGTATGTATATAATGCACTCACATGTATAGGTAGAGATTGGGCATAACTTAAAAGATCCAGTAGATGGCGCCCTTCTACTACACTCTAATAGGAGGCACACTGGATTTATAGGGAGGTTTTAAACTGGTGGATAACCTCAAAAAACTGTAACAGTACAACATTAGATTAGCCACTAACATAATACAAGATGCAAATATCAACTCCAAATCTGTTTTACTTCTTAGTCTCGATATCAATAAAGCATTCGATAGTGTATCCTGGGATTTCCTTGACTTAGTTCTGAAAAGATACGGCTTCTTAGGAGAATTTCTCCACGCCTTTCACGCTCTCTATCATAACCCGTCCACTAGGATTAGATTACCAGGCTGTAATTCAGACTTTTTCAGACTAGGCAGAGGAACAAGACAGGGTTGTCCCCTATCTCCCTTATTATTCGCATTAGCGCTTGAACCCTTAGCTACAGCAATATTGCACAACCCAGATATAAAAGGTTATAATTCTAACAATAATACCTATAAATTGAGTATGTATGCAGACGACATGGTATTATTCCTCACACAACCCAATATTGCTTTACCAAATTTACTACATACTCTTAAAACATTTGCCTCACTATCTGGCCTAACAGTGAATGTCACCAAATCTATAGGTATGCCAATTAACATCCCATCATCCCAATTAGACTCCTTACGTTCCTCATTCAATTTCTCATGGTCAATGGATTCTCTCCCTTATCTTGGTATATTTCTTACACCAAATATTAATGACCTTTCCTCAAAAAACTACACCCCATTAATACAAAAAATGAGATTGATGCTCAAATTATGGAAATCTTTTAAAATATTGTTTCTTGGCCGAATTACAGCGATTAAGATGACAATCTTACCAAAAATCTTATACCTATTTAGAGCCCTCCCAATCAGATTAAATAAAGTAACTATTACTAAATTCCAAACAGAAATCAATAAATTTATCTGGTCAGACTCCCGTCCACGTCTATCTAGATCAGTATTACACAATCCACAGAAAAACGGCGGTCTGGGTCTCCCAGACTTCTGGCTTTATTACCTAGCCGCCAGATGGTCACAAATAGCACAATGGCACATTCCCAACCCCAAAGTCCCATGGGTTAGATTTGAAAAAGACTCCATCCAACCATATTCTATCTCAAGTATATTATGGGGTAATAAAGTATCAACTCACATCCTAGACAACCTTAATCAATTAGTCTCACATTCATATCAATTATGGAAACTACATAACAAAAAATACAACTTAACCTCTAACACACCTCCACTTGCATCTTTTATTGGTGACCCAAAATTCCACCTTACCTCCAATGAGAGAGGAGACTTTTCATGGTGGACAAATAATAACCTAATATCCCTCTATAATTTTTTAGAAAACAACAACTTCACTTCATTCTCTTCATTGAAATCTAGACATCAGATCCCCAATACCGAATTTAATAAATTTCTCCAAATTAGACATTTTTTTAGTACATATTTCCAAACAGTAAACTCACTCCCACCATCATTTTTTGAAAACATTTGTCTAAAAACACCTAGGAGAGCAGGTCTGATATCTGAAATCTACTCTAATCTAGTCAATAATGCAGAACAATCCAAACTTCCCTATATGCTCAAGTGGGAACAAGAATGTGATTTCTCATTTACAGTGGAAAACTGGGACAAATGTATCTCTAACTTACACAAATGCACCAGATCAATCACGATCAAAGAAACTGCAATCAAACTTTTCACAAGGTGGTATTATACCCCAGTTAAAATTCATGCTATTTTCCCTGACACCCCTCATACATGTTTCAGAGGTTGCAATTCAGCAGGATCCTTTTCTCATATCTTCTGGGATTGTGATAGAGTTACTCAGATATGGAAACAACTGGAAAAATTTGCCTCCAAAATCTCAAATAACAACATAAACCTCACTATATATAACTGTCTCCTATTTTCCCCTATCATCGGTCTTTCCATACATAATATGAGATTGATCCACACAATATGTGTTGCTGTACACTGGTTGATAGCATACCATTGGAAATCCCCCACAATTCCTCTTTCACATTTGAAAAACAGAATTAACAATATTAATTTAATGGAAAAAATATTCCACACAATACAAAACACTAACCAATTCTACACAAAGAAATGGGACCCATGGTTTAACCATGCTAATCTCTTCTTTAACCCTGAATAATTCTACCAAATACTGAAGTACACTGAAGAGTATTATATGAATATACAGTTTAATGTATAATAGGAATTGCTATATTTATATATAAATTTATACTCTATTCAAGAACCGCTTAATATATATTGTTATTCCTTTTTGTAGAAATTACTTTGTACATTTTATGGCATATGTCAATAAGCTTTTTGTACTATTTCTTTGTACCAAATAAAAAAAGTTTGTAAACGGAAAAAACTGTAACAGTACAGGATAACTGGAGTAACAAAACAGGACAGAGAGAGAGAGAGAGAGAGTGCCACTTTTAGTGTAGTATTTATTAGCAGAAAATAGGAGAAAATAAAACACTAAAATAAAAAAAAGTAATACATTACAGCAAGTGGCATCCGTCTATTGGTCTCAGTTCAAAGGCACGTAGACATAGGTGTGTGCAGCCTATTGCATTAGGGTGTGCACTCCAAATGTATTAAAACATGGATGGTGTCAATAGAGCAGTGGACTTGTCAGTAGGCAGTGGATGGTGTCAGTAGTTCTTTTTTATAAATATATATATATATATATATATATATATATATATATATATATATATATATTTTTTTTTTTTTTTTTAACAGGTCCATTGGGGGGCTTTGGTGAAATATCAGCAGGGGGAATCTGCACCACACGGGGTGATTAGGGTGTGCCAGGCATACCCGGCACGTCCCCTGCGCAGGCCTATGCACATAGAGGATAGATGGAGAGCTATTACTGGTGGAGAGCCTGAAGCAAGCTGCTCTTTTTGGTTTCTAATAAATGGTACACAAAGGCTGGCCATACATGGTCAAATTTTGAAAGAATTTTCTTTTGAAAATCAGAAAATTTGTGCGTTTTGTGATCCGATGGTGCCACCATTGATTTCAAAATTTGACCAACCAAGCCTTCAATTTCACCCCCTGTTGCTACAGAAAAGAATTTTCGTAGCTGGGAATCTTCTTTTCTTTTTGTGAATTTTCTTTCCTTGCACATACGCATTTCTTTTTCGATTACATTTCTCGCATGATTCTCCCATCATTGATTAGAAAATCATTCGTTTTTCAAAAAATTTCCAACACGTTCGATTACTCAAATTCGATGGCTATGCAAAAAAATCAGCTGTTGCTGCAGCCCTCTAATGGTGCAAATTACAAACGAAAATTCTTAGATAAGATTTTTGAAAGAAAATACTTTCGAAATTTGACCCATGTATGGCCTTCCTAGGAACGGCACGCTCTCTCCCTGTCCTGTTTTGTTACTCCAGTTATCCTGCACTGCTCCCATTTTTTGAGGTTATCCACCAGTAGAAGCTCCCTATTCATCCACCTTGTGATTCCCATTGGGTAAATTGAATTATATAAATCCTTTACCCACCACTTTAAAGTAATACTGCACTGAGAATGGTGACCTTATCTCTTTTATTTTCATTTCACATGCCTTCTTTGAAAACACTGAAGTGTCAGCTGATGATTCACAGAATTATTATTGATATGTCTTATTAACTTTTTGTATGTGAGTGCACAACTTACTGCCTTATTGTTTTTTCCATGTTCTTACTAAGCTTGGACGGTGTCGCATTCTCTCCTTCTCCTCTGTTCTTTTTTTCGTACATGAAATTATGTAATCTGTCTACTGCAGGCAGGAGGAGGCAATTCCTCACTCTACTCACTTGCAGTGATCAGACTGTACATTGTAACTCTGTAATCAATCGCAAGGTGAGAGGCTGAAGCAGGGGCTGATCGGTGTCAGACATTTGTAAACATTGTCAAGGACTGCACCAGGATTCCTCTGCTCCATCCTAGGTTACCATTGCTGCATCCTAGGTCAGCACCTTGCTCACTGGATGGAGTTGATGATGCTGATTCACTATCTGGAGGTTTTGAGGTGAGATCTGAGAGTGAAATGCTGAACCTGGAAAAGGAGTTGCTTAATTATGAATTACATGTATCACCCATGTGAAGTGTGAAAAATCTGAGTATATCATAGAACTTGCTGTACAGAATTGCACACCCTTTGCATTTAAACAGAGTATATAGAGAATATTTTTATATATACAGTATCTCACAAAAGTGAGTACACCCCTCACATTTTTGTAAATATTTTATTCTATCTTTTCATGTGACAACACTGAAGAAATGACACTTTGCTACAATGTAAAGTATTGAGTGTACAGCTTGTATAACAGTGTAAATTTGCTGTCCCCTCAAAATAACTCAACACACAGCCATTAATGTCTAAACTGCCGGCAACAAAAGTGAGTACACCCCTGAACATGTCCAAATTGGGCCCAATTAGCCATTTTCCCTCCCCGGTGTCATGTGACTCGTTAGTGTTACAAGGTCTCAGATGTGAATGGGGAGCAGGTGTGTTAAATTTGGTGTTATCGCTCTCACTCCCTCATACTGGTCACTGAAAGTTGAACATGGCACCTCATGGCAAAGAACTCTCTGAGGATCTGAAAAAAAATAATTGTTGCTCTACATAAAGATGGCCTAGGCTATAAGAAGATTGCCAAGACCCTGAACCTGAGCTGCAGCACGGTGGCCAAGACTATACAGCGGTTTAACAGGACAGGTTCCACTCAGAACAGGCCTCGCCATGGTCCACCAAAGAAGTTGAGTGCGCGTGCTCAGTGTCATATCCAGAGGTTGTCTTTGGGAAATAGACGTATGAGTGCTGCCAGCATTGCTGCAGAGGTTGAAGGGGTGGGGGGGTCAGCCTGTCAGTGCTCAGAGCATACACCGCACACTTCATCAAATTGGTCTGCATGGCTGTCGTCCCAGAAAGAAGCCTCTTCTAAAGATGATGCACAAGAAAGCTCGCAAACAGTTTGCTGAAGACAAGCAGACTAAGGACATGGATTATTGGAACCATGTCCTGTGGTCTGATGAGATCAAGATAAACATATTTGGTTCAGATGGTGTCAAGCATGTGTGGCGGCAACCAGGTGAGGAGTACAAAGACAAGTGTGTCTTGCCTACAGTCAAGCATGGTGGTGGGAGTGTCATGGTCTGGGGCTGCCGGCACTGGGGAGCTACAGTTCATTGAGGGAACCATGAATGCCAACATGTACTGTGACATACTGAAGCAGAGCATGATCCCCTCGTTTCAGAGACTGGGCTGCAGGGCAGTATTTCAACATGATAACGACCCCAAACACACCTCCAAGATGACCACTGCCTTGCTAAAGAAGTTGAGGGTAAAGGTGATGGACTGGCCAAGCATGTCTCCAGACCTAAACCCTATTGAGCATTTGTGGGGCATCCTCAAAATGAAGGTGGAGGAGCGCGAGGTCTCTAACATCCACCAGCTCCGTGATGTCGTCATGGAGGAGTGGAAGAGGACTCCTGTGGCGACCTGTGAAGCTCTGGTGAACTCCATGCCCAAGAGGGTTAAGGCAGTGCTGGAAAATAATGGTGGCCACAAAAAATATTGACACTTTGGGCCCAATTTGGACATTTTCACTTAGGGGTGTACTCACTTTTGTTGCCAGCGGTTTAAACATTAATGGCTGTGTGTTGAGTTATTTTGAGGGGACAGCAAATTTACACTGTTATACAAGCTGTACACTCACTACTTTACATTGTAGAAAAGTGTCATTTTTTCAGTGTTGCCACATGAAATGATAAATAAAATAATTACAAAAATGTGAGGGGCGTACTCACTTGTGAGATACTGTATATATACACTGTATATATCAATTTTATTTAGGCATTTGCCTTTCTCCTTAAAGTATGTATGTAAATATGTAAACCCAAACACTAAAATTTAATTTTTCCAACTTTCATTATGTAATTTCAAAAGTAAATTTCAATATTTTTTAAATCTGCAGCTTTTAGTAAAATAATAACTGGTGATCCTGCCATGAAGGTCCTTGTTCAGGCCCTTCCTATTATGGGGTGACAACTCTCTCTCTCCCCCTCCTAATTGCTATCCTACGTTTTCATCCTGTCACACAAGCTTCTGATGAACATTGCAGGTGTCCATTGCTACTCACATTACCTAGGCAGGGTCTATGGTCAGTTAAGGTTTACATTTACTTTTGGGGGTCTATTTATAAAAAAAATTTGTTGTGCCAGTAATCTCATACATTCGCACAGTCATTATGATGAATCTACATAATTTGTTCAATATGTTTATTTTCTATGATCGTCAGCTCCATCTAGTGGCCATAATGCAGTATTTTCTTAAATTGATGTGTTTCAGCAACATACTGCATCATGTCCACTAGATGGCGCTGACGATCCTAGGAAATAAACATATTAAGTAAAAGATGGTGATTATTTGTGACAGCTTGAGACATTCACACAGCAATTTTGCTTTTTAACAATCCCTAAGAAGAGCTCCAGACTTCTACTTTCTTGAATATGATGGGGTTTATGGTATTTTATATGCTATAAAACATAACAGATACTCAGTGCATTGTGATAAACAACCTGTTTCTCTCCATCTACCTAGGCTCTTTGAGTATCGCGGAAGAGTGTCCCCAGCTCCTCGAGCAGTTCCAGTAAAACGCCCACGTGTGACGGTTCCTCTGGTACGACGGGTAAAATCAGCTCTACCAGTCAAGCTCCTCGCAAGATCGGCAGCCATCACAGGGAGTGCAGCCAAGTTAAGATGTAAGTGCAAATTCAGTTCTGGGAAGAAAAGTAATGCAACACAAAGACTACATTTTTTTAAACTGCTGTTAACTAAAATCCTTCTTCTTTTCGAATTCCCATATTCTATGCACACAAGTGAAATATCACATCAGGCTGTCTGAGGAAGTCTGTGCAGGGGTTATAGAGATGGGAAAGAGGGAAACAGGAAAGGCACATCTGACACAAGTGGCCCCATAAAAAAATAATTATTAATAAAAATGGCATAAATCTATCCCTTATTTTGTAGACACGATAACCTTTGTTCAAACCAATCAATATACGCTTATTGCAATTTTTTTTTACCAAAAATATGTAGAAGAATACATATCGGCCTAAACTGTGGAAGAAATGTGTTTTTTTATATATTTTTTGAGGGTATTTATTATAACAAAAAGTTTAAAATACTGCTTTTTTTTCAAAATTGTCGCTCTTTTTTTGTTTATAGTGCAAAAAATAAAAACCGCAGAGGTGATCAAATACCACCAAAAGAAAGCTCTATTTGTGGGGAAAAAAGGACGTCAATTTTGTTTGGGTACAACGTCGCACGACCGCGCAATTGTCAGTTAAAGCGACATAGTGCCGTATCGCAAAAAAGGGCTTGGTCAGGAAGGGGGTAAATCCTTCCGGGGCTGAAGTGGTTAAGGGCAAAGCAAACAAACAGTCAGCTTAGAAACACCTCCTGTGTTTACATTAGAGGGCTGGTGGGCAGCCAAGGTTCTGGGGGTGCAATAGAAAGTTCTAGGAAATAAAGGTACGATTTCTGTGCCTTTCTAGTAAAAATTAATTTCTCCACAATGTCTATTGCTACAGAAGTTAGTGAGGACTTTTTTTGATACACCTTTGTCTAGTGTTCGGAATATGTGTGCATGGTCTAAACCATGAGTGCTCAACCTGTGGCCCTCCAGCTGTTGCAGAACTACAAGTACCATCATGTCTCTGCCTTTGGGAGTTATGCTTGTAACTGTAAGTGGCTTGCAAAGCCTCATGGGTCTTGTAGTTCCGCAACAGCTGGAGGGCCACTGGTTGGGCACCCATGGTCTAAACACAGGTTCACTTAAAAATCAAACTGTAAGCCACAGTTCAACAATCAAAATTTGAATCGGGTTTCTTGCCATGAGATGCTTGGACTTCAGGCCCAAATCGAACCTAGAATCAGATTGATAGCCTTTTCTGTCTGGAGTGTTGTGTGACATGCACTGGTGTTGGGTGAATTGGGTAGAGTTCAGATGTGTCACTGAGTTGAGGACTCCTATTTAAATGATTGTAGCCTCAGAAAGTGGGAGTTTCAGCCTCCCGGGTAAAGCATGTGAGATTATGGCACAAATGAAGACTGCATAAAGGAAAAAAAAAAGACAAGCAAGAGAAAGCAAGGTCCACCCATTACCTTAGGACCCGACTTCCTTTATACTGTAGGTCACTATATGATGTATGTTCAAAAAATGTACCTGTGGGAAAACATGGGTCACTAGAGGTTGAGACTGAAACACCTATTTGGTGTCTGGATATGTTAACCATTTCCTGACTGGATGTCAATCTGCTATCGTCATATGACGTCCTTCAGAACTGATAGCGTATGAGGAGAGCTGATAAGCAGCTTTCCTCACAGGGGAGATAAGTGATCAGTGATGCCTGTCAGTGCCCACCAGTGATGCCAACCAGTGCCCATCAGTGCAGCCCATCAGTACGGCCTATCAGTGCTGCCTATCAGTGCCCATCAGTGCTGCATATTAGTGTCTCCTCATCAGTGCCCGTCAGTGCCGCCTCATCAGTGCAGCTTATTGGTGCCCATCAGCGTAACATCAGAGCACATGAGTGACAGAGAAAATGTACTTATTTATAACATTTTATAACAAAAACTAAAAGAAAATCTTTTCAAAATGTTTGGTCTTTTTTTGTTTGTTTAGCAAGAAAATAAAAAGTCCAGTGATGATTAAATACTAACAAAAGAAAGTTCTATGCTTCTCAAAAAAATGATAAAAATTTAGTTTGGGTACAACATTGCATGACTGCGCAATTGTCATTCAAAATGTGACAGTGCTGAAAGCTGAAAATTGGCCTGGGCAGGAAGGGAGTGAAAATGCTCAGTATTGAAGCGGTTAAAGTTTGCTGAGAACATCTGCTTGTATTATAAATACAGTACCTGCTGACCTTGATTTCTTTTTCCCTCATGTCATTAGAAGTCTTAGCATGTATAACACATATTCAGAGGCCTCTTGTGATACTTTCATTGTGAACAACATGTATTCCAGCTCCATGAGTCAATATGGCCAAACTAATAGTTGGAACCAAGGCATGTGGTCTATCTCTAATGCCCCGTACACACGGTCGGACTTTGTTCGGACATTCCGACAACAAAATCCATGGATTTTTTCCGACGGATGTTGGCTCAAACTTGTCTTGCATACACACGGTCACACAAAGTTGTCGGAAAATCCGATCGTTTTAAACGCGGTGACGTAAAACACGTACGTCGGGACTATAAACGGGGCAGTGACCAATAGCTTTCATCTCTTTATTTATTCTGAGCATGCGTGGCACTTTGTCCATCGGATTTGTGTACACACGATCGGAATTTCCGACAACGGATTTTGTTGTCGGAAAATTTTATCTCCTGCTCTCCAACTTTGTGTGTCAGAAAATCCGATGGAAAATGTCCGATGGAGCCCACACACGGTCGGAATATCCGACAACATGCTCCGATCGGACATTTTCCATCGGAAAATCCGACCGTGTGTACGGGGCATAAGAATGATGTATGTCTTTAATACAGGGCTGGCAAACCAGCTGCCAACAAGACCTGTCCTTGTAATCACACTGGAATGACCCTGATGAAGGGGGCATTTTGGGCTCCCAAAACGCATTGATTACACTTTTAATTGTTCCCCCTGACCTTTATTGGGATAAAGTCGTATCTGGACCTTTTGGCAGTGGTGTGGTGCCTCAATTTATTTTTTATTTTTGTTACAATACAATTCAAGCCAAGGAGACTGTGGAGATCCTCTGGAGTATCAAAGCCACCTGCTTGGGAACTAGATCTCCTACTTCAACTACTTTAAGATGAAAATAAGCAATACCAGTAGGATACCCCTGTGGGTCCATCAATATTTTTTTATCCTTTAAAATTTTTTTTTGTTTGTTTCATTTTGGATAGAGGAAGAGAAAGTTATGACCCCTGGCATATTTATTTTCTTTTGCCATTTGTGCCCCTTTGGGGAGATTTCTTTTAATTTCCTATCTCATAGTCAAAACAAGAATTGTTGTAATTACTGTTTTGGGGACAATTAAAGCTGTGGTGTTTTCTTTCACTTTTTATAACAGTAAATAGGAAAAATGGAGAGGGTGAATCTCCCTAACTGGGGCACAGACAGCGATAAAAATTGATAGGTGTTCCAATCCCTCTTCACTCTATCCAAAGTTAAAAGAAAAGGTTTTGCTGTTAGTTATAATTTAAGAAAGTCTTGAAGGGTCAGTCCAACCAAAAGTAATAGTTAAATTATACATGGAACTTGGTGGGCTAAGTGACCTTTGATTCTTATTGTCCTGAAGAAATATCCTTGATTAGAAGACTTCACCCAAAACTAGTGTATGTAACCCTAAGAACAATCTTCTCTAATGCTCTATTTGGTCTCTTAAAGCTGAACTCCAGGAAAAAAAGCACCCACCAGCAGTGGGTCCGCCTTCCTAACTGTGGTTACCTGTTCATTTTCTCTAAGGGATGATGAATAAGATGATATAAGTATTTATTGTACTCCTTAATTTCTTGGCAGCAATGTTCTTCTCCATTGTCCAACAATGTAGAATATGGGTGCCCCTCTACATCTTACTGTACAATGTTGGATTGCTGGTCCTGCATTGTACAAAAAGACGTCAGAAAGCTGTGACGGGTGGCTTCGGCAGCGCAGTTGCATGAATTGGTGGAAGCCTGAAAAAATGAGGGATATGGAAAGGATAATCACCTTATTCATCATCCTCTGGAAAAAATGAGCAGTTAAACTTTGTAGTATGGATTGTCCTTTATGAATATCTACACCATTCAGATCAGTTTAATCCCATCCACATACATTTTACCCTTGGATTGGTGACAGGCATTATATGATCTAAAGCAGTGGTCTCCAAACTGTGGCCCATGGGCTTGAATGTGGCCCTTTGCTTGCCTTTATCCGGCCCTTGGTGGGCCTATTCACACTGATATGAGGAACTATACCAACAATGAGGCACCATTCTTTCCACTGACACCAACAGTTGGGCACGATTCCTCCCACGGACACCAATGATGAGGGACCATCCAATCCAATCTTCCACTGATGCCGACGATGAGGCACCTCCCATTAATATCAATAATGAGGTACTATTCCTCCTCCTAATGCCCACAGGCACTATGTAATTGTTTTACTTCCACTTACCACCAAGCCTGGGGCATTGTTTATTCCCACTGATGCTGGGGTATTTCCTACTCCCACTGGCCTCAGTCTGACCCCCACCCAAGAACAGTAAACTGACCCTTTATTGGAAAGTTTGGAGACGTCTGATGTATGATTCTTTATTGTGGGGTTTTTTTTCCCTTCCTCTGGATCAACTGCGGGTATAGGATTGTAGATATGAAGGTTTTCTATTTGTGTGTGTTTTTGTTTTTTCTATGTTGGTTGAACTAGATAGACTTGGCTTTTATCGACCAGATTACCTATGTAACTAAAGGTTTATAATTTGGTTAAATGACAATGACATACTGAGATTCTATTTTTCTTTGTAGTAAGAAGCAACGAGATTCAAACAATTAAGTCAGAGCTCACGCAAATCAAGACAAACATTGATGCCCTGCTGGGAAGGTTGGAGCAGATAACAGATGAACAGAAGTCATGCGCAGGTTAGTTGATAAAGAATGGTGCTTAGCATAAAACCATTGTTTTACATGAAAATGTTAATCTCAGAGACCTTATTAGTAGGTCCTATATCACGCTTATTTGGAGAATTTTAGGGTGAGATTTGGGCAAATTCTAGAATGTATTGTGCCTCTGTCACACTATATTGTCCCTTAACCCAGATAGCTAGCAATTGAGAAGCAAGTTTGAAAATGACTTTCTAAGCCCTTAGGCCTTAGGCCCCTTTCACACTTATACGACTTGTCCCACGATTTTGTACTGCAAAATCGTATGACAAGTCATTCTCCATGATTTTCAATGACTACCATTCATATTGGCACGACTTTAAGTCGTGCCAACTTCAAAGTAGTCCCTTCACTATTTTGGTCCAACTTCCATGCGAGTTGATGTCCATAGACCTCAATGTTAAACCCTCAAGTAGCATGCAAATCGTACCTAAATAATATAGACACGATTTCAGTACGACTTTGTAAGAACAAGCTGAGAATGGTTAATGCCAAAGTTGTGGCAAAGTCGTACAAAGTAGTACAGCTCCCAAATCGCTGTAAAATCGCGGCTGCGAAATCGCTGTAACATCGCGTGACTTTGAAGTCGCACAAGTGTGAAAGGGGCCTAACAATGCAACACTGCCACAAATTTGTGGCAAGTTATCCTTGCTATCTGGGAAGGACTCCTAATAGTGACATATTGGCATGGGTAACAAAATGGAGTCTAGTCTTGCTCACATTCCTCACCGGGGTCTGAGCTCATAATCTAGTAGTTGTTGACAGATCATGAAAAAAGACTACATTGTATGAAATGGGTGAGCCCAGTTAGAACTCCGCTTCCTAAAAACAACCAGTGACCAAGAATTTGTAATGAACAAAATCTGCACACTTGATTTACAAAAGTGCAGACTTAGCTCTCAGAGACAATTTTTTTTTTTATTCACTTGTATTCGCTTCTTCTCAGAGAAGAAGATTCAAGCTATAAGGCCGTCTTAGCTCCCGTAACAGCTCAGCGCTGATAAAAAGATGTTCAGAAATATCTTATCAGTGTTGTCAGGATTTCAAAAAGGATAGCTAAAGGTTTTTATAATTGAAAGTTTGACACTCATTCAGCAGCCCAGACTAAGTGTCAGTTATAAGACAAGAGAAAGGGCAACCTCCATAGGGTTGGGTCCTACAGCCTGACACTCAGCTGACATTTCTGCCCTGACAGGGAGAGAATACATGATACAGAATACACTTGTTATCCTTTGCTGTTGGTTGAAATGGGGAAGGTTTACCTGGATTAAATTCATTATTTTCCTTCAAATTCTACAAACAATACCCCATAATGACAATGTGAAAGAAGTTTGTTTGAAATCTCTGCAAATTTATTAGGAATAAAAAACAAAACAAAAATCACACGTACATAAGTATTCACAGCCTTTACTTAATACTTTGTTGAAGCACCTTTGAAACCAATTACAGCCTCAAGTCTTTTAAAGTATGATGCTACAAGCTTGGCACATCTATTTCTGGGCAGTTTCTCCCATTCTTCTTTGTAGGACCTCTCAAACTCCATCAGGTGGGATGGGGAGCGTCAGTGCACAGCCATTTTCAGATCTCCCCAGAGATGTTCATTTAGGTTCAGTTATTTGCAAATGTGTGCACACTAAAGCCCTGTGTTTAATGCACACAGTTAGACAGGTTAATTTGGTTGGTCGCAGGCTGGTCGGTAATTAGAGCTTGGAATTTTCCTTTGGTTTTTCCTTGGCTTTTTTTTACATATGTTGCCCTCCAATGCTCCTTGCTGCAAAGGCCAGTTATTAGTGGGGGCATCGGCTAACTTTTTGCAATGTTCATTCGGGTTCAAGTCTGGCTGGACCACTCAAGGACGTTCACAGAGTTGTCCCGTAGCCACTCCTTTATTTTCTTGTCCGTAGGATCGTTGTCTTGTTGGAAGATGAACCTTCACCCCAGAGCACTCTGGAGAAGGTTTTTTATCAAGGATGTCTCTGTACATTGCTGCATTCATCTTTCCCTCGATCCTGAGTAGTCTCCCAGTTCCTGCCACTGCAAAACATCCCCACAGCATTATGCTGCCACCACCATGTTTCACTGTAAGGATGGTATTGGTCAGGTGATGAGCGGTGCCTGGTTTTCTCCAGACATGACGCTTGCCATTCAGGCCAAAGAGTTCAATCTTTGTTTCATCAGACCAGAGAATTGTGTTTGTCATGGTCTGAGAGTCCTTCAGGTGCCTTTTGGAAAACTCCAGATGGGCTGCCATGAGCATTTTGATGAGGAGTGCCTTCTGCCTGGCCACTCTACCATACCGGCCTGATTGGCGGAGTGCTGTAGAGATGGTTGTTCTTCTAGAAGGCTTTCCACAGAGAACAGGTTCTTGTTCACCTTCCATAACTAAGGCTCTTCTCCCCCGATCGCTCAGTTTGGCCAGGCGACCCACTCTAGGAAGAGTCCTGGTAGTTGCAAACTTCTTCTATATATGGATGATGGAGGCCACTGTGCTCATTAGGACCTTTAATGCTGCAGAAATTTTTCTGTACCTTTCCCCAGATCTGTGCCTCAATGCAATCCTGTCTCGAAGGTCTACAGACAATTCCTTGGACTTCATGGCTTGGTTAGTGCTCTGACATGCACTGTTAACTGTGGGATCTTATATAGGCAGGTGTGCCTTTCCAAATCACGTCCAATCAACTGAATTTACCACAGGTGGACTCCAATCAAGTTGTAGAAACATCTCAAGAATGATCAGTGGAAACAGGATGTACCTGAGCTCAATTTTGAGTGTCATGGCAAAGGCTTTGAATACTTATCTACATGTGATTTTTTTTTTTGTTTTTTATTTTTAATAAATTTGCAAAGATTTCAAACAAACTTCTTTCACGTTGTCTCTATGGGGTATTGTTTGTAGAATTTTGAGGAAAATAATTATTTAAACCATTTTGGCATAAGGTTGTAACATAACAAAATGTGGAAAGAGTGAAGCACTGTAAATACTTTCCGGATGCACTGTACTCTTTAAATAAATAATAGTATTACCGTGTATGCTCCTGTTGGGAGATTTTATGCACTTTCTGTTTTGCTGGCCACACAGGAATGAAAGCATATCTTCGCAATGGAAGAATGAAACAGCAATACAAACTTGATTAAAGTCCATGTTGTTCAAAGCTATAAAAAAGGCAACTGGCTGAAGTGCTTTAAGAGTAGAGATTCATGTTCCTACACATGCCTATTCTCAACTGGTTACTTTTAAGATTTAATTTCTTTACTGATGTTAGAAAATTAAAGGAGCAATTTAATGCGGGTTCTATTTCTCCATTTTGGATGGAATAGGTCAAGGTTCTATTTCATGGCAGGTCTTAACTGTCCTGTACTCAGGGCAGAGCATTTCCTTCTTAGTGTCTTGGTGACCAAACAGTTGTCAGGCTTGAGGTTTCATCCAAACTACCATTGTTGCTGACCTTCTCCATTTACTGTATTAGTAAAGACAAGAACATAATGATATTTGGATTCACAATGAAGTTCCATGGCAAAATGCAATCAGCCTTGTATGGTACATTGGGAGCTTGTATGGCTTCTCGGGGAACCTTTACAGTAGGAGGGTCATCATCCGACCTTTACAGTAGGAGGGTCATCTCATCTCTGGTCACCAGCCTTGTATGGTACATTGGGAGCTTGTATGGCTTCTCGGGGAACCTTTACAGTAGGAGGGTCATCATGTGTAATGTACAAAACCCTCCAATATTCAATGATGGGACTGTTCCCAGATGTCTTCCTCCTTCCTCCAGCCATAACATCAAGAAAGAAGTCTGACTGCAGCCGTAGTGAATTCTCCCAGGACGAAAGCACATCCGAAGCCGGAGACACAGTCACAGATGAACCCATAAATGGAGATGATGGAGATGATCTTGCACAGGATGACTGCACGGATGATCTAGTATGAAATGTAGGTGCCCCTTCATTCTACTTATAGAAGGTTTCCTTTTCCACACATCATAAGAAGACTTTGGTTGCCTTTGCTTGTTGAGTTGCATAGGGAACGTCGATGTCAATGTACACAAGCCTAGAGATTCATTAACACCTGTACTTCCAGACTGCAATCCAATAATGCTTTGTAATTGCCCTTAGAATCAGTATAAGAGAGTAGAAAATCAAGGTGAAAATTAGTGGATATGTAAAGTCTGGTTTTCTGAGTTGCTGCAAAATAAAAAGAGGTCTTAGTAATGCAGGCATTTTTTTAGTTAGATAAAAGTAACAGTTTTCCACACGTTGATTCACGTTTGTGAGAACCGCTTTACCAGACAGACCATATGTAATGCTGTCTACATTCAAACACACAAACACCTATTCCACATTGCAGATCCCAGATGGTGACACTATTGTGTACTATCTAATTCTGTCCAGATAAAAATTCCCATTCCATATTGCAAAGCCAAGATGGTGACACCACCATACACTATGTAATTGTACCCTATTCAAACACCCTTTCTCTATTGCATAAACAAGATGGTGGGATCAATGTGCTAGGACACTGGTGACAGGATCGCACAGTTTCTTTGGGTAAAGATTTAAAAAAATATTATAAAAAAGACAAAATCTGGGAATTTATACCATCAGTACAATTTAAAGTGTAACTCAAGGCAAACACTTTTTTCATTTTGGATAGAGTACGAGAAGGTTATAGCCCCTGTTTGTTTCTTTTTTGCCATCTGTGTCTCAAAACAGGAAGTGAGAGGAAATTCCTCCAAAGTGGAAGAAGCCCAGGGTGTCACCAGATTTAGTGTCCCCGTTGGAAGATTTCCCCTCAATTTCTGCTCTGATGTCAACCCAAAATTTGGGATTTTCTTTTACTTTCTCTTTTGAGTATAAAGGTAAACAAGACAAATAGAGAGGGTGAATCTCCCTTTTAGGGACACAGACAGCAATAAAACCAAATACATGTTCAAATCCCACTGCACTCTATCCAAAACTTAAAAAAAAAAAAAAGTTTTGCCTTTTAATATTTAATGTTTTAACCACATCCTGCCCGGCCTATAGCAGAATGACGTCCGGGCGGGGGCTCCACTATCCTGACCTGACGTCATATGAGGGAGCGCACAGCGCGGCGATTGGTAGTGCGGTGTGTCGCTCTGACACACCGCATCTCTGATCTCGGCAAAGAGCCTATGACATAGGCTCTTTACCATGTGATCAGCTATGTCCAATCACAGCTGATCACAGCGTAACCATGAAGTGCTGGCTTTTTGGCTTTCCTCTATTCATGCTGACAAGGTGATGGCACGAGTAGAGGAGAGACGGTCAGTGGATCTCCTGACAGGGGGGAGGGGTCTGCGCTGATAATTAACATATTGATTATCAGTGCAGCCCCATCAGAGATGCCCACCAGGATGCCCACGAGTGCCCAACTGGGATGCCAATCCGTGCCCACCTGGGATGCTAATTTGTGCCCATCAGGGATGCCAATCGGTGCCTCCTCATCAGTGCTGCTTATCAGTGCCCATCATTTCTGCCTATCAGTGCCTATCAATACTGCATATCAGTGCCCATCAGTGCATCATATTAGTACCTCCTCATCAGTGCCCGTCAGTGAAGTACACGCTAGCTGTTAGGTAATTTGGACAGGGTAAAATCCCCAAATCCTCACTAAAATCCTCACTAAATTTAATAGGTACGATGCCCGGCGGGTGTGGAGAGGCGACTCTTTGTACATCTTGCTGCATGTATGCGTTCCTTGATCATCAGATCGAGGGCGAATACTGCTGTGCAAAATGTAAGCACATTGTTTCCCTGGAAGCCCAGGTTCTGAATCTGGGGAAGCAACTGTCAGCACTGAGAAGTCCCTCCATACTAAATGAGAGCCAGGAACGTACACGGCAGGTGCCGGCAGGGGCCAGCACAGAGGCGGGTGGAGACAAAGAGGTGCTGGCACTAGCAAAGAGTAGATGGGTGACAGTCAGGAGGGGTAGAGGGGGAAAAGCCAGGGAGGCCAATCCAGGACTGGAGCATCCCAATAAGTACGCTACTTTGAGTGTCATTGGTGAAACCAGTCAGGGACCAGCACTGCTGGAGATGAGGGACTCTCCTAGCTGCCGGGGGAAGAACTCCTCCAGTGAGAGTGGGGGGGCAGCAAAGGGAAAGGAAAGACAGATTCTGGTGGTAGGGGACTCAATTCTTAGAAGGACAGAGAGGGCAATCTGTAACCAAGACCTGAAGCGCCGAACAGTATGTTGTCTACCGGGCGCTCGGGTTCGGCACATCACGGATCTTGTGGACAGATTACTGGGAGGGGCTGGGGAAGACCCGGCTGTCATGGTGCACGTTGGCACCAATGACAAAGTCAGAGGCAGATGGAGTGTCCTAAAGAACGATTTTAGGGACTTAGGAGCTAAATTGAGGAAAAGGACCTCCAAGGTAGTATTCTCAGGAATACTACCGGTACATCGAGCCACACCAGAAAGGAAGAGGGAGATTAGGGAAGTAAACAAGTGGCTGAAGAGCTGGTGTAGTAAGGAGGGGTTTGGGTTCCTGGAGGACTGGGCCGACTTCTCAGTTGGTAACCGGTACTATAGAAGGGACGGACTGCACCTAAATGAGGAGGGTGCAGATCTGCTGGGAAGGAAGATGGCCAAAAAGTTAGAGGGGTTTTTAAACTAGGCGATGGGGGGGAGGGTCCAGAGGCAGAGATAGCCAGCGCGGAAGATATTCCAGAGGCTAGTATTGGGGGCATTAGTGGTAGGTTAACCAAAGCACAAAAACACAAGGTGAGTATAGTAGCAAGTCCTAGTTGCAATCTCGAAACACCCAATACGAGGACAATATGCGACCGGTCTAAACTATGTGGCATGTTCACCAATGCCAGGAGCATGGCGGACAAGATGGGTGAACTAGAGATACTGTTGTACGAGGAGGATTTGGATTTTGTGGGAATTTCAGAGACCTGGTTCAACAGCTCTCATGATTGGCTGGCAAACATTCAAGGGTATACCCTATACCGCAAGGATAGAGAGGGTAAAAAAGGGGGAGGGGTATGCCTATATATCAAGAATAATGTACAAGTGAATGTGAGAGATGACATCACTGAGGGAGCTAGAGAGGAGGTGGAATCCTTATGGGTAGAGCTCCAAAGGGATAAAGCTAAGGGGAAAATAATACTGGGAGTATGCTATAGGCCCCCAAACCTGAGGGAGGAAGTGGAGACGGATCTCCTATCACAAATTGGATTAGCAGCAAGAATGGGAAGTGTTATCATAATGGGGGATTTTAATTATCCAGACATAGACTGGGCGGAGGGAACCGCACATTCATTTAAGGCTCGCCAGTTCCTTAATGTCTTGCAGGACAATTTTATGGGTCAGATGGTAGACGCACCAACTAGAAATAAAACATTACTGGATCTACTGATTACCAACAATACAGACCTGATCACGGATGTGGAAATGCGGGGCAATTTAGGTAACAGTGATCACAGGTCAATTAGTTTCAGTATAAATCACACAAATAGGAAACATAAAGGGAATACAAAGACACTGAATTTCAAAAGAGCCAACTTCCCTAAACTACAAACCTTGCTAAAAGGCATAAACTGGGATAAAATATTAGAAACAAAGAATACGGAGGAGAGATGGGTTTGCTTTAAGAGCATATTAAATAAGGGCATTAGCCAATGTATCCCATTGGGTAATAAATTTAAAAGAGCGAACAAAAGTCCTGGATGGCTTAACTCCAATGTAAAAATGCATATAAAAGCAAAGGAGAAGGCCTTCAAAAAATACAAGGTTGAGGGATCATCCTCAGCATTCAGACTTTATAAAGAATGCAATAAGAAATGTAAGCGTGCAATTAGGACAGCTAAGATAGAACATGAAAGACACATAGCGGAGGAGAGCAAAAAAAATCCCAAGAAATTCTTTAAGTATGTAAACAGTAAAAAAGGGAGGACAGACCATATTGGCCCCATAAAGAATGAGGAAGGACATCTGGTTACAAAGGATGGGGAGATGGCGAAGGTATTGAATTTATTCTTCTCCTCAGTCTTCACGAGTGAATCGGGGGGCTTCAGTAACCAAAACTGCAGTGTTTATCCTCATGACACAACACAGGAAGCACCTACATGGTTAACAGAGGACGGAATTAAAATTAGACTTGAGAAACTTAACATTAATAAATCACCGGGACCAGATGGCTTGCATCCGAGGGTACTTAGGGAACTCAGTCAAGTGATTGCCAGACCGTTGTTCCTAATTTTTACAGATAGTCTACTGACTGGAATGGTACCAGCTGATTGGAGAAAAGCCAATGTAGCACCTATATTTAAAAAGGGCCCAAAATACATCCCTGGGAATTACAGACCAGTTAGCCTAGCATCGATAGTATGTAAACTCTTGGAGGGGATGATAAGGGACTATATACAGGATTTTAGTAATACGTACGATATCATTAGCAGTAATCAGCATGGATTCATGAAGAATCGTTCTTGCCAAACCAATCTATTAACCTTCTATGAGGAGGTGAGTTGCCATCTAGATAAAGGAAGGCCTGTAGACGTGGTGTATCTGGATTTTGCAAAAGCATTTGACACAGTTCCCCATAAACGTTTACTGTACAAAATAAGGTCTGTTGGCATGGACCATAGGGTGAGTACATGGATTGAAAACTGGCTACAAGGGCGAGTTCAGAGGGTGGTGATAAATGGGGAGTACTCAGAATGGTCAGGGGTGGGTAGTGGGGTGCCCCAGGGTTCTGTGCTGGGACCAATCCTATTTAATTTGTTCATAAACGATCTGGAGGATGGGATAAACAGTTCAATCTCTGTATTTGCAGATGATACTAAGCTAAGCAGGGCAATAACTTCTCCGCAGGACGTGGAAACCTTGCAAAAAGACCTGAACAAATTAATGGGGTGGGCGACTACATGGCAAATGAGGTTCAATGTAGAAAAATGTAAAATAATGCATTTGGGTGGCAAAAATATGAATGCATTCTATACGCTGGGGGGAGAACCTCTGGGGGAATCTAGGATGGAAAAGGACCTGGGGGTCCTAGTGGATGATAGGCTCAGCAATGGCAGGCAATGCCAAGCTGCTGCTAACAAAGCAAACAGAATATTGGCATGCATTAAAAGGGGGATCAACTCCAGAGATAAAACGATAATTCTCCCGCTCTACAAGACTCTGGTCCGGCCGCACCTAGAGTATGCGGTCCAGTTCTGGGCACCAGTCCTCAGGAAGGATGTACTGGAAATGGAGCGAGTTCAAAGAAGGGCAACAAAGCTAATAAAGGGTCTGGAGGATCTTAGTTATGAGGAAAGGTTGCGAGCACTGAACTTATTCTCTCTGGAGAAGAGACGCTTGAGAGGGGATATGATTTCAATTTACAAATACCGGACTGGTGACCCCTCAATAGGGATAAAACTTTTTCGCAGAAGAGAGTTTACCAAGACTCGTGGCCACTCATTAAAATTAGAAGAAAAGAGGTTTAATCTTAAACTACGTAGAGGGTTCTTTACTGTAAGAGCGGCAAGGATGTGGAATTCCCTTCCACAGGCGGTGGTCTCAGCGGGGAGCATTGATAGCTTCAAGAAACTATTAGATAAGCACCTGAATGACCACAACATACAGGGATATACAATGCAATACTGACACATAATCACACACATAGGTTGGACTTGATGGACTTGTGTCTTTTTTCAACCTCACCTACTATGTAACTATGTAACATACTTTAAATACACTATAACCCCTTCAGGACAACCGTACTTAAATATGCGTTCTAGTCTTTAAGGGGTTATACCGGGGTGATGTCTGCAGCTGCAGGCATCGCCCCAGTACCGTTTTTTTAGAGCCAGCGGTTGGCTTTTTATTGATAACAACCAATGTGGCTAAAAGCCACTCGCCTGTTATCCTAAGGAGCGGGAGGGGACACCCCCCCCCCCCATCACCTTCTGCGGCTCTCCCGGGCTCTCCTGTCCTACCGGGAGGCCCGAGCATCCAGCCGACACATCTGCCAGCTGGCCAAAGACCCGAATGAAGCTAGAATCGGCTTTAATCGGGTCTCCTATCTAGTAACCCTGAAGCAATGTCATGACATCACTTCCGGTTTACTCGGCTGCCAATGGCGCAGATTAAAAAAAAACTAGTATTCCAAAATGCTGATTTTGGCGTTTTGAATACATTAAAGTGCAAAGGAGGGATTTGGGGAATTGTAGAGTACCTGTCACCATGGGCGTCCACAGAACTTTTTTCAGGGGGGGAGGGAGGGGCACTTCGCCAGCGGCGATACACAGTCGCATTTATCCCTTTCTTTGACAGCTAGTGGGGGTTAAAAGTGCCCCACTAGCGGCCGAATAGCGGCCGAATAGTGCCGCTAAAACAATGGTAAAGCGCCGCTAAAACTAGCAGTGCTTTACCGATAACGCGACCAGATGGCAGTATGAAATAGCTCTTGAGATAATTCAGCTTCACTTTGTATTGGAAGTTATTCAGGCCAGGTGTACCAGTCCATGCCCATATAAATATAGCCTAGAGAATGTACATCTTTCTATATTGCAATACTGTATAGGTTGTTTTCATCAAGATCAAAATATGGCCACAACAGATGTATTGCAATACATTGCAATATAGAAAGATGTACATTCTCTAGGCTATATTTATATGGGCATGGTATGCCTGAGACTGAGTAACTTCCATACAAAGTGAAGAAGATTATATAACACACAAATATCTTTTCCAGCAATAGCTCAGCTGTCCAACTTTCCAAGCAATATATATATATATATATATATATATATATATATATATATATATATTCTCCTCCTAACTGGCACTGCTGTTACCTGTGGTTCTTCAGGATTTATTTCTGTGATGCGATAGGCCCAGGCACTGGCAGCGTATCCTCGGCCACTGACTGAATGCACGCACATATGGGAGGAGCCGGCGCCGGCCGGATCTGCATAGCGACATACATACACAGGTAGGCAGCCCATCATGGAACAGCCTAAGTTTCGAGCAGAGGCCCGAGCGGCAGAGCCAATCCGATGATCGGCTGTGATCGGGGTGAGGGAGGGAGGGATGGATGTCTGTATCTGTGATAAGTCGAAAAAGAGAGCAGCCCCAGGCCAGCAGACTCAGAACAAAAGTCCACAGTGGCCGCGGCGGCCATTGCAAGACAGGGCAACTGTCTTCAACACCTTCTTACGATTCAGGGCGGGGGGGGGCAATTGCCTCCCCTTGCCCTATGCTGCAGACGCCCATGCCTGTCACTGACTATTACTGTCACAAGGGGTGTTTACATTCGTTGTGACAGCAATAAAAATGATCAATATTTATTTTTTTAAAACAGTGTAAAAACTCAACGAACACATACGTAAGTCACGCCCGCAAATGTAAACGGTGTTCAAACCACACATGTGAGGTATCGCTGCGATTGTTAGAGCAAGAGCAATAATTCTAGCAAGTGACTTCCTCTGTATCTCTAAACTAATAACCTGTAGAAATTTTCAAAATGTTGCCTATGGAGGTTTTTAAGTACCGTGGTTTGTCTCCATTCCACGAGTGTGCGCAATTTCAAAGCATGACATATTAGATATCTATTCACTCGGCCTAACATCATCGTTTACATTATACAAAAAAATTGGGCTAACTTTACTGTTTTGTTTTTTGTTCATTCATGAAAGGGTCTTTTTTCCCCAAAAAAATTGTGTTTGAAAGACCACTGTGCAAATACCGTGTGACATAAAAAATTTGCAATGATCGCCATTTTATTCTCTAGGGTCTCTGCTAAAAAAAATATATATATATAAACACGTTTGGGGGTTTTAAGTAATTTTCTAGCAAAAAAATACAGATTTGAACTTGTAAGCAACAAATGTAAGAAATAGGCTTAGGCATGAAAGGGTTAAAATCACTTTAATGTTTTTATACATAACTAAATAAATTATTTGTTTTATAGTTTAGAGTCTGGAATTCCAAGCACAGTATGTAGACCGGTGTTGTTTGAAATGACAGGGCCATAGAGTCTTTCCATGCTAAGCTCCTATTAGCCTTGTCCGGTCAGCAGTGCAGATAAAACACAAAACTGATTGTTGCTAACAGAAAAGGTGTGATTACTCCCAGTGAAAGCCCATTTTGTTCCATTAGAAACAATAACACTTATATTTTTTCTAGTATAATTATTTTCTAAGAAACCTCATTGTGTTTTACTCGGCATAATGAAGTCCCATTGTGTTGGAAACAAGTAGGTTGTTTATTTTTCTGCACTGAAAAATAAGTACTTATGTATTATTACGCAGACTACTTATACTAGACAACAACATAGAGGTGTTTGTATCCTATGGCACAAAACAAAGTGCTTATTTCCCTTATTTCCCCAGCTTCCAAGAGCTGTTTTTGCATTTTTTGCACACGTTATAAAAAAATAATTTTTAGGCCTTAGGATTACTTAAACCCCCCAAACATGATATATTTTGTGAAAGCAGAGAACCTGGAGAATAAAATAGTGGTAATTCCAATTTTTCAAGTCACACATTAGCACAATGGTTTATAAAGCACACAATTTTAGCAGAAAATACACTAAAGTTAATTTTAGAGCACACAAACACAATATATTCACCAATCTATCTGTAAAATATAAAAGACAAGGTTGCGCCGAATAAATACCCAACTTGTCAAGCCTTAGGACTGTGTGCCTGTGGAATAGCGACAAACTTCTGTACCCTACATGTTCCATAGGCAACAGTTCAAAAGCCCATACAGGTCATCAGTTTAGAGTTAACCATGACTAATTGCTCTGTGTGGCATGTGTGGCAATATGTAACTTGTGTAGCGCAATTGACATTTTCATGTATAACTACTTGCTGATCGCAATACGTATATATACATTTGCAAGTGGTTTACCAGGATTATGGCTGAAAATATCAGTCATAACCCCGATATTGTTTTCTTACAGACGGTGGCTGGCTTTCTCATGAAAGCAGTCCAAGCCACCAGTGTTTCTCTGGCTTACCGATTCTTTGCCGGTTCGCCCGAGAAATGATCCAACTGTGCCACCGGCTGGCCAACACAGGTGATCAAAAAGTGGATCTGCTTTGATCGACTCTATAGCCTTGGACGCCTGCCTTTACACGTACATGAACTTTTAATGGCATCCCAGTCTCAGTCCGTAGGGTTCAATTGTGAGTTGGCCCACCCGGGTTGATGTCAGGAAGTCAGTCAAGTTCACATAACATAATTGATTCCAAATGTGTAAAATGATGGTATTTAAGCCATGTGTGTAACTTTGACTTTAGATATGTGTGTTTGATCTGAAGAAGGGCGCAAGCTTGTGAGCCCCGAAACGTAATGAACTTACACATCAAGTAATGTTTGTTTGAACTTTGGTGCAATAAAGAAATTTTAAGTGCATCGATCCCCTGGACTTCCTTCTTATATTTGGTCAGTGGGGTGACCAGATCGCATTGCACTAATTGAAGACTGGGTACGGCTTTCCTCTACTTTGAAAAGTTATATATATATGAGCAAATATAAAATGATGATTCAATTTAATATCTATTTACTTTTTCTTTTTTTAGCTTCATCACAGAGTTTGTGATCTCTAGAGGGATCTACCCCATGGATCTGTAAAAGGACTATAAACTAAAAGGTTGCAATTTGCCTCCACGGGACACCAGAGCATCGATTTTGCAGGTTTAAAAATCACAAATCATTATTTATCATTTTATAACATAAGAAACAGTGGTGGGCCTGGTGAAGAAAAAATACTATGGTACACCACACTGGCTGAAAAGCCACGGGGGAACTTTGTCTGGTGGAACCATAGAAGCTGCATAGTGTCCAAGATGGAGTCATCTGATGTTCCTCAAGCAATGGAATGGCTGGGCAAAGAGCTGAACACATTCTGGATTTTAAGATTCTAAACTGGGATTTCCCATTTAGGTCTCTGAGGTGGATAAACAGGGTTTTGGCAACATTAATCTTTTGTGAAGTATTTGTTACTTTGTCTCAATCATGTGGAAGCAAGCAATGGTTCATGAGAAGACAGCCTAAGCATTGTTATGGAACAACTGCAACAAATAATGCCGATCAGGGAACTGAAATGTTATCCAGAAAAAAAATTCCACAATGGCTAAAGTGGACTTGTTATTACCATTTACATGAATCAATAGGGCACTAGTCTTTATTTTTAAATTGCTTTAATATTTTGTTTGAAAAAGTACATCTTTCTTGCAATGAATAACAAAAACGCTGCTCCTGAGTGAAGAATAGGTAGGCTTGATTGCATTATCTCTGGCTATCAGGAACATTAAAGAGATGTTGGCATGGTACCGGGCCGCATGTGACCTCCCCCTATGTGACAGTGCTCAGGCCTGAGGCACCAATCACCAACCCAAACACTGTTATGTGGGGGGAGATGGTATGATGGCACCCCCCATCTAAACCCAGCTCTCTAGGTCCCCAGCGCTAATCAGACTTTGCTAATTTATCGAGCTGATGGCTAAAATGTAGAACTATAGGCAACCCCTTTTTTAAATTTTGGATAGAGTAAGGGAGGGGTATAACCCCTTTCAGTTTTTTTATGTCATCTGTGTCCCATTGTGAAGATTTCCCTTCACTTCCTGTCCCACAGCCAAAACAGAAAGTAAGAGGAAATCCCTGCAAATGAAGGGAATCCATTGGGTCCCCCCCGGTCACCAGAACTACCACCCCATTGTAAGATTTCCCCTCTATTACTTTTCTGGGGACAACCAAAAATTTGGGATTTTCTTTTACTTTCACTTTTGATGATGACAGTAAACAGGACAAATAAAGGGGGTGAATCTCTCTATCCCTCTCCACTCTGTCCAAAAAAAAAAAAAGTTTTGTCTTTAGTTATACTTTAAACCAGGGATCCTCAAACTATGGCCCTCCAGCTGTTGCAGAACTACACTTCCCATAAGGCATTGTAAAACTCTGACATTCACACACATGACTAGGCATGATGGGAATTGTAGTTCATGAACAACTGGAGGGTCGTAGTTTGAAGACCCCTACTTTTAAACCATTCCTTTTTAACCATTGCAAGTAGGGTGATACAATTTCCACATTTTGCTGAAGCTCAAACATCTGCCCACCATAGTTGTGCCCCAGGTCCGGGCCCAATTGCCTACATACTGTTGCAGTTGCCCATTTGTTGTCCTCATATTGTGACATTTGCCCATTTGTTGTTCATGTATTGCGAGTTTGTTGCCCATGTGTTGTAACTATTCCATGTTTGTTGGCCATTTGTTGTCAGGTTTGCTATTTTTTAGTCTGCATATTGTTGGAGCTGTGTGTTTAGAGAAGCATATTACGATAGTTTATTCCCCAGCAGAGATGTTTCTTTCAAACCATAGTACTCTTGGCCCCATATTTTGCTACAATATGTACGGCACTATTAACCCCTAAAATAACCATACCCTCCATTTTGGCACGATATGTACTGCACCCCCATTCTCAGGCTCACCAATCTCCAGAATTTTCTCTGTATGAACGTTAATCAGCACCGGAGCTTAGACAGGTGGGGAAGTCGAGGGGGCAGGAGTGGCCGGCTCAGGCTCTTAGTGGCTCGCTGAGAGGCTGAGCTTGGTACCGGTCTAGGCATGTGGGCGGATCCCGACAGCCCCTGTCTGCTGAAAACAGGTCACAGGAGTGCAGCACGGACTGTGCTTTGGCTGCACTTCTCCTTTAAATATTGCAAACACAGCTGCCCAACCCCCTCATAAACAAAAAAAAATACCTAGGCTTTTTCCTTACTGAACTGTCCAAAATAAAACATATAAAAAACGTAAGCTGCAATTTTTAAATATCTTTTTACGTTATGCTATGTGAATGGGTACATGTAACAAATATAAAGCAGGTGTTATTCTAATTTGGTTGCAAAAGTGGAAATACACTTTAGGGAATACAGTGCTGTACTCTTTCCACTTCCAGCCTCCTGACCGGACCACAAAAGTGCAGCAGAAGGCTGATGAGTTCATCTTTCTGCTCATTCTGGCTTCTCCTCTTATTATCTTGTTCCTTGCATTTGTTCAATACATTTGCATGTTGCACATGCTCAATGCTGCTGTATTGAGGATTGCAAGAGCCTAATACCAAGTTAAATTCAGGAACTAGATCCATTTAACAAAAGACACATTTAATGATTCATTAATAAATACAGATCTACATTTATTTGTGTCTTTTATATCTGTCTGGAGTTCAGCCTTAAAGTGATATTAACGCCTTGGTTTTTTTTTTAACATACATGTTATACTTACCTGCTCTGTGCAGCCTGGATCCTCCTCTTCCTGGGTCCAACGTCGGCGCTCCTGGCTCCTCATTATTGACGGGTGCCCCCACAGCAAGCAGCTTGCTGTGGGGGCACCCAAGCAGGCGCGCTCCCAAGACCAGGCCCTGCCTCCTCTTGATTGCCTCACTGGCTATGATTGACAGCAGCAATGCCAAGGGCTCCCGCTGCTGCCAAAAGCCAATCAGGAGTGCTAGTCCCCGGAGAGGCAAGACTCTCATGGACAGCGCTGGAATGAGAGGGGGGCTCAGGTAAGTATTAGGGGGGCTACTGCACACAGAAGGTTTTTTACCTTCATGCTTGAAGGTAAAAAACCTTGTGCCTTTACAACCACTTTAAAAATCATTGATGTATGGATGATGTATGATGTATCATTGATGTATGGATGGTTAATGCTTTGAAACATTTTATTTTTTTTACCACTTATGTTCCCAGAACATAATATAACAAATCATTTTCAGCAAGGTTAGGACTAGGGATGAGCTCAGTCGAGTTTGGAAACAAGTCAGATCCAGCCTGAGCTATCCTGCCAGGAAGCTGTCAAAGCAGACAGCCAATCATATAAGGTGGAGGCAAGGTAAACGGGAAGCCGAGGTAAAATATTTTGTGTAAATTCGTTTGGCATGATAAACATCAGCTTTGGCATTAAAGCTCAATTCCAGGTATGCTTTTTTTCTCTTTTGCATCCACACAGGAAGACAGTGAGGATCAGTAGTGGCGGCTACTACTTGTAGCCACTTTAAATACAAAATAAACTGGGCCAAAATGCAACTCTGCAAAAAAAAAAACCCATATACCTGGAATGAAGCTTTAATATGCCTTTTGCATCACAAAGCATTTAAATACATTGCTGGGCTATGGCAATAGCAACCAGAATCCACCAGAACAGCAATTCACTGCAACTAGAATCTAGCACAGGTGTTTTTGGGTGCAGCTACAACCTCTAAAACACAGAGGTTTATTTACTAAAGCTGGAGAGTGCAAAATCAGGCTCACTTCTGTATAGAATCTAATCAGTTTCTAATCTCAGCTTTTTCAGTTAAGCTTTGGCCATACAACCTGGAAGCTGATTGGTTTATATCAGGCCCGGACTGGCCATAGGGCACACCGGGCGTTTGCCCGGTGGGCCGATGTCCCTGGGCCGCATTTTTTAGGAAGAGTGGCTTCTTGATGACTGGGCCGCACAGCGGGAGGTAAGCGGCGACCGTGGTCCAGACAGGGTTAACACAGACAGCGGCCGCCGCTCACCTCCCGCTATACGGGCTTTCCTACAGCAGGGCCGGGCACCAGCACACTTACGAGGTGCAGAAGGAGGCGGGAGAGAAGGCTCCTGTGACATGCAGGAAGCACCTGCACTGGACAGACACCTCCTGGGCTGGGCGCGCTGGAGCTATGGCTGCACTCGAGGAGACGGCGGCAGCCTCTCTCCTAATACTGGCCGGGACACTGATGGCTGCACAGGGAGGAAGGTGAGCACACGGAAAAAAAAAAAAAACATGTTCCAGTGCATTGCATCCCGCTCTGTAGTGGCGGGGAAAGGGAGTGGATTGGGGCTTTCTACTTTACTGGTCTGGGGCTATTACTTGCCTGGGGCTGTGTACTGGTCTGGGGCTGTGTACTGGTCTGGGGCTGTCTATTACTGGTCTGGGGCTGTCTATTATTGGTCTGGGACTGTCTATTACTGGTCTGGGGCTGTGTACTGGTCTGGGACTGTGTACTGGTCTGGGGCTGTCTGTTACTGGTCTGGGACTGTGTACTGGTCTGAGGCTGTGTGCTGGTCTGGGGCTGTCTGTTACTGGTCTGGGACTGTGTACTGGTCTGGGGCTGTCTATTACTGGTCTGGGGCTGTGTACTGGTCTGAGGCTGTGTACTGGTCTGGGGCTGTCTGTTACTGGTCTGGGACTGTGTACTGGTCTGGGGCTGTCTGTTACTGGTCTGGGACTGTGTACTGGTCTGGGGCTGTCCGTGTACTGGTCTGGGGCTGTCCGTATACTGGTCTGGGGCTGTCCGTGTATTGATCTGGGGCTGTCCGTGTACTGGTCTGGGGCTGTCCGTGTACTGGTCTGGGGCTGTCCGTGTACTGATCTGGGGCTGTCCGTGTACTGGTCTGGGGCTGTCCATGTACTGGTCTGGGGCTGTCTGTGTACTGGTCTGGGGCTGTCTATGTCCTGGTCTAGGGCTGTCTCTTTACTGGTCTAATATAATTTTTTATATTTTAGTTTACATGGCACGGTTTAAATAGCTATCCGGGTAAGCACAGAATTTACCAAACTACACACCTCTCAGAATGAATATCTGGTCACCAACCACCCCGCGAACGCCCGCCCCACATCTCTGCCCTATTTGCCCCAGGGATTGGGCTGCCCAGTTTAAAATGCCCAGGCCTATTTTTTGTCTCAGTCCAGGCCTGGTTTATATGCAGAAGTGAGCCTGATTTTGCAGTATCCAGCTTTAGTAAATAAACCCCACAGTTCTTTGATGCAACAAAATGGTGGCCATCAGCACACAGACACCGATTACCTGTTGTATGAATGTGAATAAAATTAGTAAAAGATGGCTTCAGGTCTTGTTCTCCACCTATAGAGAAGTCCTCAGACACGTTTTGACCTTTTCAGGACCTAATCGTAGAATCCCTACGATTGGCCCAAGTTTCGCCCTTTTTTGGGGCTTAATCATAGAGGCCCTATGATTGGCCTTTATGATTAAGCCCTGAAAGGGGCGAGACACATCTGAGGAGTCCATCTTTCATGCATTTTATTTACATTCATGCAACAGGGAGTCGGTATCTGTGTACAGAAGGCCGCCATTTTGTTGAAGTCTACTAGAGCCTGACAAGCTGATCCTGTCTGTCTAGCACCTGTCTAATCACATGCTGGTCCAACTGATACAGGTTTGGGGGGCATTCAAGCAGTACTATTTTCATTGTTTTGGGCTATAGTTTTTTGCTAGTTACAGGTCATTCAGCAAGTAGACTGTAGCCACTTTAGATACAATATAGTTCATGTTTACTTGGACCTGTAATTACAATGCTTGTCAATTTTTAAGAGCTAAAATAGGCAGAATCTCCCTTAGGTAATTATTGCATTCACTGGGATAGATTTGGCAAATAATGCAAAGGCGATATATGGGAGATGCCATTGCTGACATGTACTAGCTATTAGTTACTGACCCACAACAATTATTCTAACAGCAAATTCAGGAAACCTGAAGTCATTTAGGGGAAGGCAAACCCTGACGCTCCTTTAAACACAAGTCAGCTATGGCAGCTTCCATATTTCTAGCCCTAGAGGTTCCCTTTAAAACCTGGACAAATCAAAGCTCAACTCCAGGCAAAAGGCTAACTACAAAGATGATGTGCATATAAGCTGATTGGATTTCTGTCCATCCAATTCCAGGATTTACACAGCTCTGCCAGAATAAAGGGAGAACAGAGAAACCAATGACACCAAATTCTCGGTTACCATTAAGGAATATAGTGGTGCCATCTCCTCACTATAAGCCTGTAATTGAACAGTGAACGAGCAGCAGGCTAATTTTTTTCATCTCTGCTCATTCTTAACATGTTCCTTGCCAGCATATTTGAATGCAGCACACCTGACTTGTTCCCTTGTCCTTTCCTCTCCCAGTCTCCATGCTGTTGTACAGTACAGGGAATAGAATATTCTAAAATCAAATCAAATTCTGGTACTACACTGCTTGCATTATAAGCACACTAATGAATACAGAGCTGCATTAATTTGTGTATTTTATATCTGCAAGGAGTCAAGTTTCAAAGTCCCCATAGACAGAGATAAGAGGAAGTCTGGTTGAAATTAGAATTGGCAATCCCCACTCTCTCTACAATTTATTGCAGAAATGTAAGTTAATGCTCAGACAGAAATAAATAGGAGATTAGGCGTGAGCTGGAGATTTGGTCTAAGTCAGAAAAGGCAACATATGGTCATGAAAGCATAATTCCCAGGGTAATATTGCTGATGAATAGGTAAATGTAAGCAATACCATTGTAGAGGACTGGTGCACTAAAATCCCATCATTGGGTTAAAGGAAGGATTAGTCCACCCAATATTGATATTTCAGTTTTTGGTGGAGAAAAATTGATCCACCTATCAGTTATATATATATATATATATATATATATATATATATATATATATATATATATATATATATATATATATATATATATGCCACGGGGCAGGGTTTCTTATCCAGAGTTTAACCAGTGGTTGCTAGGGGTTCCTTGAGCAATGGGCAATTTCTGCCTCTCAGATAAGTTCCCACTAACACCATTGATTTTTTAAGATATCTGTAAGGGGGTAATTCTTCCAAATGATCACAAATGTAAGGAGCATTCTTCCCATTGACCATCATACTAATGTATCATGAGTTGCAGATATAGTAATTTTTATCAGGGGTTCCCTGGGACCAGAAAGTTATTTCAAGGGTTCCTCTTTGTTGAAAAGGTTGAGAAAGGCTGCCTTGGGGACTCTATTAGTAGGATCGCTGTACTTGTTTCTCGGGTCTGTACACCTGCTGTGCCCATTATGGGGGTTTTTTATTATATATTATGGAGAATGAAATAGGAGGAGCTGGAACACCCAAATGTAGATGGGAATACCCAAATCTCCTAGGTGGAGAACAGAGTCGGGAATTACGACATGGAGGACTTAATGTTGGAGCATCTAAAACCAACAAAAAGCCGTGACTGTCTCAACCCACAAAGTTCCACTTCTAATTCAAATACAGAAAGAAATTTGGGTGGACTAGCTCTTTAACCAGATTTTCTCTTTGATTTTTAATATTATTCTTATAAAAACTATTGCTTAGATTGAAGCTATCACATTCAAAAAAAAGAAAAGAAGTCACAGGATAGATAAAGGTTTCTCAACCAGGGTTTCATGGAAACCCTACGGTTCCTCCAGAGGTTATCAGGGGTTCCTTGAGCAATGAGCAGTTTCTGCCTCATAAATAAGTTCCCACTGACACCATTGATCTTTTCAGCTATCTGTAAAGGGGTAATTCTTCCCAATGATCACAAATGTAAGTTGCATTCCTCCCATTGACCATCACACTAATGTATTATGAGTTGTAGTTATAGTAACTTTTAGCAGGGGTTCCCTGAGACCAGAAAGATATTTCAAGGGTTCCTATGTGTTGAAAATGTTGAGGGTGGCAGAAAGAGAGGGTAATTCAGGAGAAAAAAAATGTATAATTCACTTTACCTTACTGTGAAATTTGTAAAATATGTTTGTGTATACAGCACCTTGCAGTGTTAAAGTTTTTTTTTTTAATACAGTTGTGATTTCAATTGGCTGCTTGACTGGGGAATATCCATGGTCAGGTTAGATACCTTCACCCCAGTGTGTGTTGATCCTGCGAGCGTCACCCATGCCACCATGCAATTTTGGAAGCCATTTAATTGAAAAAGATGAAGTTTAGTTTTTGCCTTTATTTTCTACAGAAAAAAAAAAGACTTTCAAGCCTTTATGAAGATCTTCTTGACTGATCTTACAAAAATGTGCCAATCACGCAGTTTTGCTTGCCGGTAATCTCCACCCTGCTGAATTATAACTGGCAATGTTTAGATTGATCACATGGCATGGCTGGCTGGACTAAACCTACAGACTGAGCTCCAGGGATGTTTCTTTGATGGCGTACAGCCCAATAAGCGACATTTTATCCATCAGAGGTGGTGGCAAAATCTGAAAGGCACAGGTAGTCCAGGCAGGTGCCGAACACTTATATTGTTGGGGTTGGTAGAAAAGGGTCATTCCAGAGCCTCAGACATATTACAATGCAACCCTTCAATAAGCTCCCTATTGCACAAAAATATCTGAACCACAAGCTGTTAGATAAGGCCTAAACACACACATATATATATGATACTACATACAGTTTATGCAGCACTGACAGCAGGCACATTATTAATGGAAATAGTTTGTTTGGGCCAGCTTGCCCCAACTGAACTATTTAAAGTGAAATGCAACCTAACATAGATTTCTCAAGGAAATCTATAATAAGGGAAATATCCGGGCTGACATTGATGACCTCCTTCTAAAGCTGAATACCCCCCAATATATACGGCCCTATATCGCCCCATGTATGGCCAGCTTTACTTCAATACATTGGGGCACTCCTGGAGCCTTTGGATCACCATGACAGGAAACTATTTTTTCTCAACGGTTACCAGTTCTTCACTACAAATCTCTTTCAAATGCCTTTGCACTTCCACTTTTTCATAATAGGAGTGCTTGGGTGATTGCTCCCACAGGGCACGATTCAGTCATTTATAGCCCACAGCTTCTTAACGTCTGTAAACTGTATGTGGCAGTTTATAGATAGGAAATCATGACATCATCCACCCATCTTTCCACCTCAGCCAGTCAGAGGAATCCTTGTATTTATTGATAAAAATACAAGACTTCCTATGAATGGCTGAGCAACAGAACACATTAAGGGGAGTACTTGGGTGATTGCTCATGCAGGCGACTATTCAGTGATTTACAGCCCACAGCTTCTTAACGTCTATAGAAGAGCTGAGACTCTTTTAGGACTGAACGGCTAAGACTGACTGATTGTTTGAGTAGGCTAGATACTAAATAGATATCTTTAGCATCCTCTCCTGTCTCAACATCTTCTAGTTTACATTAGAGTTTTGGAGCCTTCTCCAGCAGAAGTAAATAAGCTACAGGCTGCAAATCACTGAATAGTCCCGAGGGCAAGTAATGACCAATTTACACACAAGTTGTTAAAAACACAAGCATGAAATTTACCCCCTGATGCCAGTTGCTTCGAATGATTGGCATATTAGGGGCACTTGTTAATAAGAGGTGAAATCTCTACCAAACCATTGAAATCTCATGTGTAGCTGAACCATAAACTCTTGACAACCCATAATGTTCTTTTCAATACTGTATATGTCAACGAGCTACAGGATGTAATTCAGTGAACAGTCTCCCCCCTCCCGGGAAGTTTAAAGCATATAATTCTTCCTGGAAAGCATTTTAATGGATAACAAAAAAGGCAAATTGTTAACAAAATATTTTTTAACGAGTTAGTGTGTGATCTTCATAAACTCTGGTCACTAATTTGATGAAACTCAAAAAGTCACTCTTTCCTGGAAAATCATTTAAATTGCTAACTTGAAAAATAAAAAAGGCAAATTGTCAACAATCTAATTTTCAATCTGTTAGAGTGTGATCTTCATAAATTTGGGTCACTAATTTGATAAAACTCAAATGTGTCACATACACCGGTGTAATGACGAGCTGCTGTTTGTAAATACAGGGGATGTAATTACAAAAATAAAATGTTTTTCTACCTTTTTTTAAATACCTTATTTCAATAAAAATCTATGTACTGTTATTATATGGGTCTTAACTCTGGTGTGGGATGTGGTCTATGGTAATAAGCCAATGGTGGGCATCACACTAAGGTGAAAAAAAAAAAAAAAAAAAGACATGATCACACAGATCTGCAATATATATACGTGTGTGTAAAAATTATATTGTGTCTCCCTTTGGAAAGCGTGTAAAATCTGTGCTATTTGATTCTGTAAATAAACGATCCTGTAAAATAAAATTGCTGAAAGTACTGTTTTTTTCTCAAGGGCCACTCAAAATACTCAATTTAGCCATTGAATTAACTAGCCAAAGATTTTATCAGTAATCCTCCATGGCAGCACCCAAGACCTGATCCCATCTATCAACTGCAATGGCAAAGAAAAAAAATCGAGCAAAACAATAATCTAGGGACCAATGTTTAGGTGTTCACATGGGGGATTGCTGGGGAAAAAAAAGCAGTTGATGGATGGAATGGTTTACAAGATTTTTGTTAAATTGAAAATTGAGCATGCGTTTTTCATGCTGAGCTGAAAAAACATAACTTCAGCATAGGTTAAGTGAAAATTATATCCCGCATCTCAATAAGTAGCTGGGTCGCCAAACAGCAAATTTAAGTGCCATGTGTGGAGGAACAAGGAGGTAAGAGGAAGCGTGGGTAAGCTGAGTGTATGGGAGTCAGAGGATGCCCATTCCAAAAACAGTAGAATTGATTTACTAACAGCAAATAAGCTCTTCATTGTGCAAGAGAAGTTGCACTTTGCAAGGAATTTGCCCAAGAGCTTAAGCCCCGTATACACGGGCTAAATATCAGGTGGTTTCTATTGAACCGGCTGACATTTGGCCCGTGTGTACAGCAGCCGGTCCAACAGAAGCTGGCCAAAGGGGCATGACTAAAAAAAGGTCTGCCGATTGGCATCTGATCGGCGTAGTCAGCAAATGGCTGAGATCACTGACCGGTGTGTTCTGGCGTGGGAGGGGGTGGGAGGGGGGGCGTCCCACCCCCCTGTGAGAACACAATAGCTCAGCGGGGGAGATCGTTGTACTAGCATCGGATTTTTAGTACAGGCTCTCCTCCCTAGCTCTCTAGTTTTTTTTCTGTTCCGCCCGCTGGGTTGAATGAAAAAAGATTTCTGTGTAAGTCAATAAAAAGGACACAAACCTCCAGCTCTCACACTTTATAAACTAAGGCTGCAGCACCTTTAACCGCTTCCGCCCCGGAAGATTTGGCTGCTCAATGACCAGGCCATTTTTTGCGATTCGGCACTGCGACGCTTTAACTGACAATTGCGCGGTCATGCGACGCTGTACCCAAACAAAATTGACGTCCTTTTTTTCCCACAAATAGAGCTTTCTTTTGGTGGTATTTGATCGCCTCCTCTGTGGTTTTTATTTTTTGCGCTATAAACAAAAGAAGAGCGACAATTATGAAAAAAACACAATATCTTTTACTTTTTGCTATAATAAATATGAGGGCTGGGAAAATTAAAGATTCATTCCTCGATTGATCGTTAATTTTTTTGATCGATTAAAATTCTGAGGGCTTTCCTGGCTGTAAGTCAGTTTGACTATGAACTGACATTGATTGGTTATCCAGCAATCAAGAAACATTTATGATGAGGGCACTTTTTTCCAAAGAGCTGACACTTTGCTGTCTCAGCAGGTGATGGATGTCTCTGGCTCTCCATCGGTCCCCCTGATGCACAACGGTGCTATTTAAATAGACTGCAAGGTGACGCCATAGCTCTGCCCTGCTGAGGAAGTTCTGATTGAACGTAACGCATACGGGGGAGGAGCTATGCATGACGTCAGCTAAAAGTAGTTGGATCTGTATGTGCGTTATAATTAATCGAAATTAGTCGATTAATCGATTTTAAAAAAATCGATTTATCGAACACGAAAATTTTAATCAGTAACAGCCCTAATAAATATCCCACGTTTTATCAAAAAAAATAATTTTTTCCTCAGTTCAGTCCGATTTGTATTCCTTTACATTTTTTTGGTAAAAAAAACCCCGCAATAAGCATATATTGATTGGTTTTGCGCAAAAGGTATAGTGTCTACAAAATAGGGGATAGATTTATCGCATTTTTATTATTTTTTTCTTTTTACTAGTAATGGCGGTGATCTGCGATTTTTAGCAGTACTGCGACATTATGGTGGACACATCGGACACTTTTGACACATTTTTGAAACCATTGACAATTATACAGTGATCGGTGCTATAAAAATGCACTGATTACTGTGTAAATGTCACTGGCAGGGAAGGGGTTAACACTATGGGGCGATCAAGGGGTTAACTGTGTTCCCTATGTGTGTTTCTAACTGTGGGGGGATGGGACTGTCTAGGAGGAGAGAGAGATCGGTGTTCATACATATTATGAACACATGATCTGTCTCCTCTCCCCTAAAAGAACTGGGATCTGTGTGTTTACACACACACAGATCCCGGTTCTCGCTTTGTCACGTGTGATCACGGGAGCCCGGCGGTCATCGCGCCCACTGGGCACTCGCATCGGCTCCGGGCTCACGCTGCCCCTAGTGGCCAAAAGGCGAGGCGTCGTAAGGTAACGTCATTTCACCCAGCCGTGCCATTCTGCCGCAGTAAAACTGCAGCGGATGGTCGGCAAGCGGTTAATAATACAAAATAACCCCACACAAGTGGTTAAATCAAAAAAAGTAAGGCACTTCTGCAAAACATCTATATAAATAAAAAAAAGATCCATAAAATACTGATAGAAGACCAATCACCATGCTCTTAAAAACATTTCTAGTGTGTACCGGGCTTTAGTGAATGAGGAGAAGCTCTATTGACTTCCATAATCGAATTATGTGCAAGCAAAAATACTGTTTTTCATTTCCTTGCATGTGATTGGGTATTCTTTGCAAAGTGAAACTTCACCACATTCACTAAACTCTTGAGTAAATTCCCTTTCAAAGTGCATCTTCCCTTGCAAAGTGAACAGCCTATTTGCCTTTAGTAAAACAACCCCCATTATCGCATTGCCATGGGCAAGGTGGCAGTGTCTCTTTAAACACATGACAGTTATTTTAAATAGATGCAGCCTCCTCATCTAGCAACGTGGGGTATCTGCTGACCTTAAAGAGGAGTTCCACTGTTTGTTACATTTATTAAAAGTCAGCAGCTACAAAAAGTGTAGCTGCTGACTTTTAATAAACAGCCACTCACCTGTCACACGGTCCAGAGATGCCTCGCTCCTCTCCCCCGCCTCTCCGTGGCGCCGGCATTGTAAGTGTGGGTGCCTGGCTGTGACAGCTTGCGGCTTCACAGCACGCTGCGCTCAGTCAGAGGCCAGGCAATCTTCTGGGAGCTGTGACATGTCCCAGAAGATTGCAGGGAGGGAGGGGTCCTTTAGGGGGAGAGGAGGAGTCGCCTAGGCGGCCAGAAGATGGAAGGAGGGAGTGGGACAGGAAGTCCCTCTCAAAACCAGGAACCCACTCTCCCCCCCCCCCAAAAAAAAAAAAAAAAAATTACATGCCAATTGTGGCATGTCATGGGGCGAGGATTCCGTAAAACGGAAGTTCCACTTTTGGGTGGAACTTTGCTTTAAGTGATTGTAAAGTCTTGGGATTTTTTTAGAGCAATGTTGTTTGGAAGAGAGAATAAACAGGACCTCTCCAATTCAGCCCTGCCTCTTCCGAAGCAGAAAGTATGACTAGAAAGAGTATAGGAGAGATCGTAAAATACGTCTCTCCCTTGTATTAGTTACTTACGGGCTCTGTAGATGGGTGATGGTCATCTGGGTGTGTGTGTGCCGGAAGACATGCCTGCTGCCTTAAATGCCCCCAACCCGGAAGACCAGCGGTGCTGAATTCGTCAGCCACCGCCGTTTCTGGGTCCGGGCCTCCTGCTACAGCGCATGCGCAAGGAATAATCCAGTGCAGGCGCGTAGCTGCAAAGTTGATGATCACCATAGAGAAGCAGTTGCTGGGCTCACCCAAGGGGAGCTCCGCCCACTGCTGGAGAGTCGCAAGCCCGCCGTACGGGGGAGAATTAACTCCTCACGTCATTCAGTGGAGGAGGCAAGTGCAAATAGCGTAAAGGGGCAAGTAACAATGTTTACACTGGGCGTGAAATATTCAAGGAGGTACTGTATCCGGCCAGAAACTGTAGCGGTCACGTTCGCAAGTACCTAATAACCTGCCTTCACTTACCCTTGCGGGCATTATTAACGATTTTTTGTCAACATTACTGCAAACATGTTTGTACCATGTTACTGTTTATTTACAATTGTGTCCACATATGGACTTTTTAAATGTCTTACTCTTGAATAAACTGATTGATTTTATATATATTTCTGTCCATGTCCTCATGGTACCGCAATAGTCCTAAATTTCTGCTTCGGAAGAGGCAGGGCTGAATTGGAGAGGTCCTGTTTATTCTCTCTTCCAAACAACATTGCTCTAAAACATTCAAAGGATGATGGTACCTATTAAATGATACACTATTCCTTCTTAATTTTGTGGCATTCATTCAATTACTATATTGTTTTTTTTTTTTTTAGTTAAGCATAACAAACAGGTTATTACTTATTTGCAGTGGATTTGCACAGAGCAGCCCAGATCCTCCTCTTCGGTGCTCCTGGCCCTCCGGGCCCCTTTCTCCTGTTCAGTGCCCCCACAGCAAGTAGTTTGCTATGGAGGCACCCGAGTCGCAGCTCTCCTTGTCCATTCAGACAGGGCCTCTTTCTCTCCTCATTGGCTGACTGATTTGATTGAAAGCAGCGAGTGCCAAGGCGCCGTGCTGCTGTTTCAGCCAACGAGGAGGGGAGTCCCGGACAGACGAGACGGTCCTGCAACATTGCTGAATAGAGATGGGCTCAGGTAAGTATTAGAGGGGGCTGCTGCACACAGAAGGTTTTTATCTTACTGCATAGAATGCAGTAAGATAAAAAACCTTCTGACTTTATAACCCCTTTAGCATTGTAAATGTCAGTCTTCCAAATACCTTTCTAGGGATAAACAAGATACCAACATGGGACATGTTTCTCTCTGTATTTGCTTGTGTTTTAGGGATTTGTTTCAAACAGCAGAGCACTCATGTGGGAGACAGGCACAAAGAATGGTACGTTTCAGGCAAAATGTTTAGGGTTTCTTACCTGATTTTATTTTTCGGTAGAAAACGCTCAAACAAAATATCTTTCCAGCTAGGCGCATTAAACAAGAAACTTCCTTGCAAACCCTAGCTAGAGTCTGGAGACAACCGCCAATACCTTTTGCTGAGGTCAAACGCCTTCTAGGGACCATGATACATGAGAAATGAACTTTTATCCTCACGATACCATGCTAAGTACCCTAGGGTTTGAGGCCCATGACTGGACCATGTCGATCACCTGTGCATTGACAGCTCCCTTCTCTCCTTGTAAATGGGCAGACCTCCGCCGCCAATGGTCTGCACCAGATATCCCTTTCCCCTTACCCTGACTTGTCTACCTCTCTTTTTCTTTTTTTCCTTTCTCTTTTTTTCTTTTTCCTCTTTCAGTTAAACACATTATTTTGCTCATGCAACTATTAAATACTTAGCAAGCTCCCCCTCCCTCTGTCTCAGTCTGCCGAGTATCGGCTGATGGATGGAGGATTCCTCATGGGTTTATCAATCCCGTGCATCCATACCCAAATGTGTAGTACAGTGTCTTGAAAAAGTATTCACACCCCTTGAAATTTACCACATTTTGTCATGTTACAACCAAAAACATAAATGTATTTTGATCTAATTTTATGTGATAGACCAACACAAAGTGGCACATAATTATGAAGTGGAAGGAAAATGATAAATGGTTTGGCAACATTCTTTACAAATAAATATCTAAAAAGTGTGGAGTGCATTTGTATTTGGCCCCCTTTACTCTGATACCCCTAACTAAAATCTAGTGGAACCAATTGCCTTCAGAAGTCACCTAATTAGTAAACAGAGTCCAGCTGTGTGTAATTTAATCTCAGTATAAATACAGATGTTGTATTGTGGAGCCCTCAGAGGTTTGTTAGAGAACCTTAGTGAACAAACAGCATCATGAAGGCCAAGGAACACACCAGACAGGTCAGAGATAAAGTTGTGGAGAAGTTTAAAGCAGGGTTAGGTTATAAAAAATATCTCAAGCTTTGAACTTCTCAGGCACTGTTCAATCCATCATCCAAAAATGAAAAGAGTATGGCACAACTGCAAACCTACCAAGACATGGCTATCCACCTAAATTGACAGGCCGGGCAAGGAGAGCATTAATCAGAGAAGCAGCCATGAGGCCCATGGTAACTCTGGAGGAGCTGCAGAGATCCACAGCTCAGGTGGGAGAATTTGTCCACAGGACAACTATTAGTCGTACACTCCACAAATCTGGCCTTTATGGAAGAGTGGCAGGAAGAAAGCCATAAGAAGTCCAGTTTGCAGTTTGTGAGACGCCATGTGGGGGACACAGCAAATATGTGGAAGAAGGTGCTCTGGTTAGATGACACCAAAAGCAAAACACTATGTATGGCGGAAAAGTAACACTGCACATCACCCTGAACAAACCATCCCCACCGTGAAACATGGTGGTGGCAGCATCATGTTGTGGGGATGCTTTTCTTCAGCAGGTACAGGGAAGCTGGTCAGAGTTGATGGGAAGATGAATGTAGGCAAATACAGGGCAATCTTAGAAGAAAACCTGTTAGAGTCTGCAAAAGACTTGAGACTGGGGCAAAGGTTCAGCCTTCCAGCAGGACAACGACCCTAAACATACAGCCAGAGCTACAATGAAATGGTTCAAATCAAAGCATATCCATGTGTTAGAATGGCCCAGTCAAAGTTCAGACCTAAATCCAATTGAGAAGCTGTGGCAAGACTTGAAAATTGCTGTTCACAGACGCTCTACATCTAATCTGACAGAGCTTGAGCTATTTTGCAAAGAAGAATGGGCAAAAATGTCACTCTCTAGATGTGCAAAGCTGGTAGAGACATCCCCAAAAAGGCTTTCAGCTGTAATTGCAGTGAAAGGTGGTTCTACAAAGTATTGATTCATGAGGGCTGAATACAAATGCACGCCACACTTTTCTGATGTTTATTTGTAAAAAATTTTGAAACCCATTCATCATTTTCCTTCCACTTCACAATTATGTGCCTTTGTGTTAGTCTATCACACAAAATCCCAATAAAATACATTTACGCTTTTGGTTGTAACATGACAAAATGTGGAAAATTTAATGAATACTTTTTCAAGGCACTGTATGTGTCCTTTCGTGAAATGTCTTCACAACCCTCATACCCATATCTTCTTTACTTTTGACTGCATGGAGCTTTGCCCTCTTTGGTGTAATGTGTTCTTTTGTTCTAAGCCTGCATAGTGTTCCATTTTCCTATTCTGTATTTCTGAAACTTCAATAAAACGTTTTGTAAAGCAAACAAAACTTCAAAGTAGTTGCAATATTTTCTGGGTCACACAGTCTCAATCCCATTATTCTATCTCAACTCCCCTTTCCTGCAATATTAGGTGCTTTTAATTTCTATGCCTTAGGTAGGAGTGGGTGAAGATACATATTAACCCCCATCCAGTGCCAACCTTTCCTCCAAAGCACAATCCACAAACCAGTTAAGTGCACTACAAGTTCCAGCTTCCACAGCTATCAGTTAATGGTACCAATAAGATACAGGTGGGAGCCAATTCCATTCAATAAGGGTCCTGCAGCTTGCAAAGGAGATCCAGGGAGATCCAGTGATCTCAAACAGCGCGGGATCCTTATTAGCATGATAAAAGTAATTTATTGTAAAATTAAAAATAGCACACCTAAGCCTAATATAAAATAGCGCACTTAAGCCCCAGAAGGAAGAAAATAAAAGAAAGACAAGAAGCAAGAGGAAAATAAGAGGGGGGAGGGGGCAACAGAGGAGGGGAGAGAAAGAAGGCAATGGGCACATGAACTCTGGATCGTCAGGCGAATCTTTAAAAATTTAGCGTGAGAGTACTTGGGAATGCTAGACATCTGTTCATTAAGGCAGTCATATGGTCTCTAACTCTCTGAAAGGAAACAATAGGCCTCCTTCAGGCCTGGGCAATCATTCTTTTGCCCGACAAAAATAGGTAGGTTGCTAACTTTTGTTGGCGAGCATAGAGGCCTGGGATAGGGAAGTGTAGCAGGGCCAATTTAGCATCCTTTCGGATAGGCAAATGGAATAAAGTATGTAGCAGGCCAAAGACTCTGGACCAAAAGCCTATCAAACACGGGCAGGTCCCTCATGTATGTAAAACATCCCCACGATGGCCACAGCCCTGGAAGCAGCGGTCACTAAAACTGGGGTTGGGATGAGCAATACGGGCTGTGACCCAATACCACAGCAGGAGTACTTTATATACCAACTCTAAGGTAGCAGTATTAAATGAGCATCTTGCTATAGAGGACCAGGCTTTACTCCAGTCTGCTAGGTCTATCTCGGACAACAGGTACCATTCCCACTGAGAAACATATGAGAGAGAGGTAGGGGACACTCTACCATTCAGTAACACAAAGAAAGAAAGAAGGCCAGGAGAGCCTGGGGAGTGTTGGCACGTGTTCAAGGGTCAATTTCTAAAAGGGGTAAGTAGAGGTACGGCATAGGAAGTTGGAGGTAGCAGAAAAACTCAGACTGTTGGACCTTGTGCGTCTCTCGGAGGGACATCTATGTCGGAAAGGACTGAGAAGTCAGGAAGTGCCGTGCGTTAAACCATAAGAGATCCACCAAGCGAATGCCTAATGCTGGTCCACACCCCTTTCTTTTCTATTTTAAACTGAATGGGTTGTTTTATAAGGTGAGGGTTTACAATCACTAACTTTTCAGCTCTTACATACCTTTTTTTGTTTGCCTGTGGCTTACTTTATCTTGCATGTAGCTAAGAGAGAAAACAAAGCAAAGCAATCTGGATAGAAAAACAAATCTCTCCACTTTATAAGACGGATTCCAAATTGGCTCATTTGTGGCCATTTTCATGTCAAACATAATAGCAGGCACCCTGGTCGAATTGTAGCAATTACCAAGCTATATTCAGTAGTCCACCTTTGAAGCTCCAGCAGGGGAAGCATTTTTACTTCAAAGGAACTCCCTAATTCCATGCTTGGTATTAACAATAAACACCGCTGGTGTTGAGAATATTTATATCAATGGTCTATAACTGTTACACCCCTGCAGTTCTTCCATGTTTTCCAGCAAACTTTTCCTTTCATAAGATGAATATAGCACTATGATAGGACAGGTGGAGGTTGGACTGATAACACAATTTAGGTGAATCTGTCGCAAACCAAATGTTACCTTTATGAGCACAGACTGCACGAGGCACTTAAAGGTTAATTCCACCTTTTGCTTCATGTAACACCCATATTTAGGATGCGGACACGCTGGATACCTTTGCTACCATTGTGCTATTGCTGGATATCCACAGGGGACTTTCACCCCCTTCCTGCCCAGGCTAAATTTTCAGATTTTTTCTGGAAAGAAGTTCACACCACAATATCACAGGTGACAACTTATACCTTGGATTTCACTGCAACACAATTTCTCCTCCATCACATCTCTATCCCCCACAAATCATATTTCAAATCTCTATCAATGCATGTGATCAACGTTGCGAAACTCTGCATACCAGTTCATCGGGGTTTAACCTATGCCCCTTCTCTTTCGAAATGGTTCACTCGTGTAGCAACCTCCACCAGTAGGTAGGTGCTAGTAAGGGTTATATTACTAGGTGTGTTCAGCACAGGCAAATTTAGGCAGGTTTATGCTGCAAGCTAGGCCTGTCTGTTTTGATCTGGGGGCTGGGAGTGGTCAGGGTAGCAGTGGGTGTGACCACCTGCACATCAGTTCTGAGGCGCCTCCCCTGTTTCTGAGGAGAATGTTCTAGAAAAGGGGCTGGGTCTGGAACTGGAGTGGCAGGCAGCTTGTGTGTGAGCTCTGACCAATCCCCATCGGTATTGGCAGGGGGCGGGCCTCATATATAAGCTGAGGTCACATGTCACCAGGGGGGGGAGAAGTCGACTGGATGAAGTGAGGAGTGCTAGACAGCCGCAGGAGGACACCATTGTCTGGGAGGGGGGTGTAGCGATCGCAGGAGGAGGCCCGGGGAGAGCTGTGAAGGAACATTGCCTCTACACAGTCATTGGCAATGTCTCTGTCACCACACGGTCGGTGGCAGGGAACTCCTGGAGCAGAGGGGCAGGAGAAGCTGTCGGAATGCATGGTCCAGACAAGTTCCTCATAAAGGACTCAGGGCTGGAATGTCGGTGAGTGTTACCACAGTGGATGGCTGGAGGTGCCAGGGAATCTGCTTCTACACGGTCATTAGCAGAGTCTTTATCATGCACACAGTGGATGGTGAGGAGTCCTGGATCAGAGAAGAGACTGTGGGGATCTGTGTCAAATCAGTGTGGTCGAAGGGCACATGGTTTGCAAGTTGGGCTGGCTGGGAGCAGTAGTCCATTTCCTAGAAGACAGGCTTTTAACCTACTAGGCCTTTGGGGAGAGGTTTTGCAGGCCTCAGGCCTAGTAGCAGCGAGCCACCAGAGCCAGTAGAGGGGCTTATTCAGAGTGAGTTCATACTACCCAATAGAAGAGGATGTGTCATACTTCAATTAGCAACTACAAGTTTGTGCAGGAGGAATCAAGTATGTACAGGAAGAAGCAAGTTTGGGCAGGAGGTGAAGAGATCTAAGACCATTGCTTTTACACGGTCGAAAGTGATGTTTCTGTCCCTCACACGGTGATGGATGGAAAACTCTTAGAAACAGTAGTCTGCATGGAGATGCAGGAGGAGTAACAGTATGCATTGAGATTCAGGGGAAGATTTATATCTAGTCTATTATGCACATTCAATCTTCGGGTTCTAACTTTATTCAAAGTGTATTGGAATCGTTATATATGATGGCAATGATGAATTCTATGGGCATCCCATATCCCTATCCAAGTTGGACCCTCCAATAAAACAACAAAAACAAAGCTTGCAAAAGACTGTTCATTGTCTCTGGAAAGGATGCATGAAGTCTGGCAGTGGGGTGATTTGGCGGATTGTTTGTTAGTAGTGCTAACACCATGGCTACACTCGTATAACCAAAATCGAAGAAATGGAAGAACTTATCTCAATAGCGAACGACTGCCCATCGAAGTTTACATCCACTTGGGCATGCTGGATACACTTTCAAACCACGGAGACATTCCATCGCCTAATGGACTCCTCTACGACATAGGACTACGATACTTCTGATTCCTTTCTTATACACAGCTTGACAGGATCACAAGGATCGAACACCTGGCCAAAACAACCTGACCCCCCCCCATACACGGCAGAAACAATACTCCCTCCTGGAATATCCGATTAGGAAGAACTACATTGGCTAATGTGATAATTTTATACCCCTCATCAAACTTTTTAAGTGCTCTCCCTGATCCATCATTACGCATCACCCCTATTATCCAGGAGCGTGAAACATAATGCCCTCTCTCCTCTTGATTCCTGACTTCTTTTCCCCACTTCCGCCATCCCCCCATTCCCTCTCTAATGTTATGTTACCTCACAACGCATCACACGTTAGATTCTGGATTACTAACTAAATGTTACTCGTTCTACCATGTGTGTAATAATGGCAATTATCTCTAACCATAAGCTGTAGATGTTTGCTGTTAATTTTATACTGAATACTATATAACTGTTGTACTTACAGATAGGACCTTTTACTCTCTAGTCTGTATTTCTTATACGACTAACTTCTGTATGGAAATAACTCAAATTCCAATAAAAAAAATTTTTGAAAAAAAAAATTTCAGCTTTCAGCTCTGTCACACATTGAATGACAATTGTGCGGTCATGCAACGCTGTACCCAAAATAATCTTTTATCATTTTTCTTTCCCCACAACTAGAGCTTTCTTTTGGTGGTATTTAATCACCGCTGGGTTTTTTTTTTTTTTTGCTTAAAAACAAAAAAGTCAGAAAATTTTATAAAAAAAAAAAAAAAAAAAATGTTTTACTTTGTCGGAAGATTTTGTAAATAAGTAATTTTTCTCCTTCACTATTATACGCTGATGAGGCGACACTAATATGCAACACTGATGGGCACTACTGATGAGCACTGAAAGGCAGCACTGACTTGCATCATTGATGGGCACTGTTGGGGCTGCACTGATAATTAGTACCCTGATTATCTGTACAGGTCTCCCCTGTGAGGAGATGCCGCTGATCGGCTCTCCTCTCCTCACACTCTGTCAGTGTGAGGCGAGGAGAGACGATTACCGGCACTTCCATGTTTATATGTGATCAGCTGGGATTGGACACAGCCGATCACATGGGTAAAGAGCCACGTCATTGGCTCTTTACTAAGATCAGGGGGCGCGCCTCCCAGAACAAGAGGCGATCCTGCCTGCCGTCATTTGACTATACGACGGGGGGAGGCGGTTAAGGAAGTGGGGGCTCCCTCCAAGCATATCTGACATGACACACTACTACTGAAAGCCCTGGTGGGATAAGATATCCAGTACTGCACTCGTCACTATCACAGCGTCACGTGTGATATTGATTCTCCGGCATTACTACAGACATATGGTTGGGATCCGGGAATCCACATACCCCCCTGTCTATTAGTGAAATGGTGGCTGAATGGACTACAACAGACGGGAGCGGTGAGAGCCTATTGGCAGCCTTTTTACTACTCTTTCCACACACTTAAGGAACTGACATTTGGCAATCAAGCCCCAGACTGAAAGCCTTTCAATATGGCCCAAGTGCGGTGCTGATATTTAATATTGTTCACAGTACTGCTCGGGCACCTTTCCATTGTGTGAATCTGTGATATACCAAGTCTGCCTCCACAGTGTGGTGCATAGCACACGTGTTTATCAAACTGGATGGTCATGTTATCGCAGTCTCTCCACTTGTAGGCACACATATGATCGTCTGCTCTACCTCCACTGTGCTGGTTAAGCCGGACCTTCACCTACTGTAATTGGAACATATCCATGGCCATACTGTGGTGATTATGCCAGAGTGATGTTAACCTCTAACATTCTTAAAGTGATTGTAAAGACTCACTTTAAAAAAAAACAAAAAAAAACAAACATGTTATACTTACCTCCTCTGTGCAGTTGGCTTTCGCCAGAGCAGCCCAGATCCTCCTCTTCTCAGGTCCCTTTCTGCTGCTCCTAGTCCCTCCCTCCTTTGAGCGCCCCTCAGCCAGCAGCTTGTTACAGGTTGTCACCCAACCTGTAGTCAGAGCTCCTTGAATCCATTCAGACACAGAGCCCCGACCTGGCCCCGCCCCCTCTCTCCCCTGATTGGCTGACTGACTTTGATTGACAGCCGCGGGAGCCAATAGCACCGCTGCTCTGTCTCAGCCAATCAGGAGGCGTGTACTGGATGGCTGAGGGGATCATGGACATTGCTGGAGAGAGAAGGAGGTCAGGTAGGTAATTGGGGGTGCTGCTACACACAGAAGGTTTTTTTATCTTAACGCATAGAATGCGTTAAGATAAAAAACCTTCTGCCTTTACAACTCCTTTAATGGTGGGATAGCCTACTCAGGCTAAGACTATTACCCTACGTTCACACCTATGCATTTTTAGTGCATTTTGCAGTAACGCATTACAGTCCATTTAACATGGTTTCCTATGGTACTAGTTCACACCTATGCGTTTTGTGGCCGGTGCGTTTTTGGAAAGGGTCGGGGACGATTTGCGGCTAATAGATTTCAATGGAGCAGCAGAAACGCAAGTGGTGCGTTTGTGATGAGATTTTTATTGTGGTTTACTGTATATAGTTGGTTGCTAAGCAGGGGGCGGGGAAGCCGGCTGCCGTGTCCTTAGCAACCAACGAATCAGCTGTCAGCGAAAAAAAAAACCATTTTGCTGGTGTAGGGTCCCCTTCCCGGTCCATATCAGGCCCTTCAGGTCTAGTATGGATTCAGAGGGGACCCCCCACGTAAAAATAAAAAAAAAACGGCATAGAGTCCCCCCCAGAATCCATACCAGACCCTTACCCGAGCATGCCACCCGGTAGGTCAGGAAAGGGAGGGGATGAGCGAGCCCCCCCCCCGAACCATACCAGGTCGCAAGCCCTCAACATGGGGGGGGTAAGGGTGCTTTGGAGCAGGAGTGGCTCTGCCCCCCCACCCCAAAGCACCTTGCCTCCATGTTGATGAGGACAATCTGCATGATTCCGAGCTCAGCTGTGGTGTGCAATTTTAATGCTGTGTCGTTGTCTCATTTTTTTTTAAATCTGTGTTTGTTTGGACGGTTGCTGGCCATTGTCCAGCAGTCTGATTGACATTGATCTATTTTTGTATAATAAAGATTTTCCATATTTTCAAGTAATACACCGGTTGGTCCCCAATCAAAATGTCTTTTTTGAGGGGGTTGTCTTTGACCCTTGGTTTTTATTATATGCAGTTGCTGTTCTTTTAGAGACCCCATACTTTTGGTGAGATGTTTTTTTCATCTGCGTACCGTGGGAACTGTTAATGATCCCTTTATTTCTCTTTTATTAAAACCTGCCCTCAATCTATTATAATATATGTGCTCCAATGTTGGAGGCTCTCAAAATGTATAGAGATAGGACTGCAGTACACTGGGGTGCTGTGAAGTAGCCCCGCAGCTTTTGCATATATTTGCATATGTGTGCAAACTAAACCCCTTGGTTTTAACGTGAGTTGGTAGATAGGACAATTCAGTTTGTTACAGGCTGGTTGGTAAGTGAGTTTGGAACTTTTCAGTTTTTTTGTGCAAAAGTTGTTTTGATGTTTTTTTTTCTCCCCTCTGCCTTTAACCCTTTTGCTGCCAGGTCCAAATGGCATTTGGACCTACAGGAACGATTACAGGTGGCCAGATCTGTTCGCACGGACCTGACATTCCTCCTTCTGGTATAAGCTCATGGTCACTTCAGTGACCACGAATTTATACAAAACTGTTCAGCAGGAGTCTTAATAAGATAGCAAAGAATATTAGCCTGAGCGAATAAAAAAAACCAGGAAAATTCAAGTTAGAATTACCGGTAACTTGTTTTCCAGGAGTCTTTCATGACAGCACCTGAGAGAATGGCTCCTCCCACTTGCCAACAGGAAACACATACTTTAAAAGGAGGCTCCTTCCCACATGTTGCCAGTAGTAGTAGAGAACCTCCGGCCCCAAGCTGGAACACATAATCAAAATATGGTTAGTCACAGCATACAAAAAACAATAGGGCGAGTTGTTGCTGTCCTGAAAGACTCCTGGAAAACAAGTTACCGGTAAGTCTAACTTGAATTTTCCCTTAACGTCTTTCAGGACAGCACTTGAGAGGATAAAAGAGACTTTCCCCCTAGGGAGGGACCACAGCCTGCAGGACCTTTCTGCCAAAAGCCTGATAACCTGCTGACAGAAGATTCAGTCTGTAATGGCAAATAAGCGTTAAGTAACTTGACCACGTAGCCGCCTTACAAATTTGATCTGGGGTGGCATTAGCTTTTTCTGCCCATGTAGTGTCTTGAGCCCTACAGCAGGGGAGATAGACCAATCTGAGAGTAGGCTACCAAAATAGATGATTTAAGCCATCTAGCAATTGACATCTTCGATGCTTGATGGCCTTTTTTGTTTCCAGAAAAAAGAACAAATAAAGTGTCCGAGGACCTGAAATCTTTCGCTACAAGCAAGTAATGTAATAGGGTTTGTCTCACATCCAGGTTGTGAAATTGACCTTCCTTTTCTCCTGAAGGGTATGAGCAAAAGGTTGGCAGGATGATCTCCTGTGACTGGTTCTGAAACGGCGCTACTTTTGGCAAAAAGCCTGGATCTGTCTTAAGTACAATCCTATCTGGATAAATGGACAAAAAAGGTTCTTTAACTGATAGCGCATGTAGTTCACTGATTCTTCTTGCAGATGTGATTGGAACTAGAAATACAGTTTTGAAAGTCAAATTCTTTAGAGAGACTGCTTGTTGTGGTTCAAACGGTTCCTTTGTGAGGGCTTGCAAAACCACTGAGAGATCCCATTTGCGAAAATGCTTGGCCGGAGCTGATCTGGCTCTGGTAAGTGCCTTGAAAAATCTTGTGACCAAAGTTTCTGAAGAAATTGATCTCCCAAGAAAAACCCCCAATGCGGCCACTTGCACCTTAAGGGTGCTGACTGCAAGACCCTTGTCTGCACCCTTTTGTAAGAATTCTAATATTAAGACAATGTCTTTCACAGCTCTATTTGCTGAACACCACCAAGAAATGTAGACCTTCCACACCTTGGCATAAATAGCTCAAGTCACTTTCTTCCTACTGGAAAGTAACGTGGTTATTAAAGGTTCTGACAAACCCTTGTTCCTTAGCATCTGCTCCTCAGATACCAGGCAGTGAGGCTTAACCTGGCTACATCGGGGTGATGCACTGGGCCTTGTAGAAGCAAATCCTGTCTGAGAGGAAGCTGCCAAAATAGTTTGACTGCCATTTGCAGAATGGTGGAAAACCAAGCTCTCTTTGGACAGAATGGAGTAATCAGAATTAACAACACTCTTTCCTTCTGTATTTTTCTCAATACCAGTGGAATCAGCTGGAATGGGGGAAAGGCGAAAATTCCAAGGGTGCGCCAAGGCGTCTATCCCCTGAGAACCGTCATCTCTGTGAAGGGAAAAGAATTGTGGGAGCTGTGTGTTTTGCCTTGATGCAAACAGGTCCACTTGTGGATGGCCCCAGGTAATCATTGCAAAAACCTCTGGATTCAGGCTCCACTCTGCCTCCTGAACCCTCTGCCTGCTCAAAATGTGCCTTTGAGATGGACTGCAGATAAGGACAGTAAATGGTTTTCTGCCCACTCCAGAATTTCCTCTGACAGCAACTGAAGAGTTTTGCTTCTCGTGCCTCCCTGCTTGTTCAGGTAAGCTACATTAGTGGCGTTGTCCGATAGAATCTGGACATGGAATCCTAGGAGGTTTGGAGAGAAGGCAGCCAACGCTAAGGCGACTGCTTTTAGCTCCCTCCAATCTGAGGATTTTTCTGCTTCGGTCTGGAACCATGCTCCCTGTGCCAAATCCTGCCCCATGTGGCCCCCCCCCCCCATCCCCACATACTGGCATCTGTCGTCACAATTTTTTCGATCGGGAAGGACCAGAGTAGGCCTTTTTGCAACACTGACTGATTTCTTCACCACCAAAGTGTCTCTGTCCTGTGGTTCCATACCTTTAGAAGGAACCTCTGGAGTGGTCTGAAATGTAGCCTTGCCCATTGGATGCCTGGCATAGTCGAGGTTAAGGTTCCCAAGGTTGACCTTTCTGACCAACATCTCCTGATTCGTTTGTAGTATAGTTACTACATTCTGGACCTTGGTTTTTTCTCTTCCGGAAGAAAATTTCTCTGTTCTACTAAATTTATTTGGTACCCCAGAAATTGTACTTGCCGAGCCGGATTGAAGTTTGATTTCTGAATGTTTACTATCCAAACCAGGGATTCCAAATGACTGCGGACCTTGCCCAGATCTTCTTGCAGTTTCTCCCTGGATGGGGCAAAGAAGAGGAGGTTGTCCAGATATGGGATTACAGCAATTCCCTGAAGGCGAAGAGGGGTGAGGGCTTCCGCCATAACCTTTGTAAAGACTCGCGGAGCAGATGAAAGGCCGAAAGGAAGGGCCTTGAATTGCAGATGTAGCACCTCCTTCCCCATATTGACTACCAACCTCAGGAATTTTTGGGATTGAGGGGCTATAGGAATATGTAGGTAAGCAGCTCTCAAGTCGATCAATGCCATAAAGCATTTCTTGGTCAGCAGATTCCTGACCGTGAAGATCGAGTCCATACAAAACTTCTTGTATAGGACTGACTTGTTCAATGGTTTCAAGTTGAGAATCAAACAGAAACTTCCGGATGGCTTTTTTATCAGCAATATGTGAGAACAGAATCCCTGATAACGTTCCTCTGGAGATACATGTGTCACAACCGTTTGATGCATCAGATCCTTTAACAGGTTCTTCATAGCCAGGGCCTTTGTTGTATCCCTTGGTAGGTTTGTTAAAAAGTATCTTTCTGGAGGAAGATCCAAAAACTCTATTTTGTAACCTTGGGACAGCATGCTCAGAATATATTGGTTTTCTGTCACGCTGGCTCAATGAGGGAGGAAATTCTGAAGCCTTCCTCCCACAGGCAGTGACAAGTCATTGCGTTTTGTTGGTTGATGCAGGAAGATGGAAAAGGACATTTCCTTTGCCCTTTCCCTTCTGCAATGACCAATTTCTTCTCTTCTCCTGGGGTTTGGTGCTTTGTCTTTGAGCCCTTTGAGATCGGAAAAACGCTTAACTGGTTGCTTTTTCTTTTTAACAGGGAATCACTTCTTTTTATCTGCTGTCCTATCTAGGACCGAATCTAAGTCAGGTCCAAATAGTAAATCTCCCAAGAACGGCACCCCACAAAGCTTGTTTTTGGATGCCGGCTCCCCCGGCCAGGTCTTTAGCCACAGCGCCCTCCTGGCCAAGTTAGTTAGGGCTGCAGATCTTGCTGTTATTCTAATAGACTCTGCTGAAGTGTCTGAAATAAAGGCTACAGCAGCTGACAAAGTCGAGAAAGAATCCAGAATTTCTTGCTTTGGTGGATCTGCTATAATATGGGCTTTGAGCTAATTCACCCAATATTCTATATTCCTGGAGACATAAGTAGTCGCCATGGCTGGTGTGAAATTGCCCATGATGGATTTCCAAGCCCTTTTAAAGTTGTTGATCCATCCTTTTATCCATGGGATCTCTTAACACACCCATATCCGCGAATGCCAGGTCAGTTGATCTTGGCTGCATCGAGTTTTGGGATTTTTAAGTGCCGCTGGATCTTCGTCAAATGGAAAGCGCCTTTTAAGGGCCTAATGTCGCGTACACACGATCGGACTTTCTGGCATACTTGGTCCAGCACACTTTCTGACGGACTTTTTCCGCCAGGTGCGCTGGACTTTAAAACGGACGGACTTAGTCCTTGGGCATGCTGGGACTGTGATGTTTTAGGGGGCGTGGTCACCGGGTGATGTTGACCACGCCCCCTAAAACGTCACAGTCCCAGCATGCCCAGGGACTGTGACATCATAAGGGGTGGGGTCTCAGCCTATATAAGTCACAACAGGGCCCTCAGAGAGCAGTTCAGCCGGAGAGAGCGTCGTGTCAACATCTGGAGAAGAGAAGAGGGAAGAAGACAAGAAGCCCAGAAGCCCGGACCTCCGCTGGCAAGAGAGCGGCCTGAAGACAGCGGAGGAGCCGGCCGAAGAACTGGAACACCGGGAGAAGAGGAACCGGAGGGACCCTCGAAACCGGAAGAAGACCCTCGAAGCCGGAGGAAGACCCCCCCGGAGCTGTTTAATAAATTATTTTAAAAACCTGTGTAGTGTGTTTTATTATTGACACTTTTTCCCTAGGTGAATGGGTAGGGGTACCATGTACCCCATACTCATTCACATAGGGTGGGGGGCCGGGATCTGGGGGCCCTCTTATTATAGGGGGCTCCCAGATTCCGATAAGCCCCCCGCCCGCAGACCCCGACAACCAACGGCCAGGGTTGTTGGGAAGAGGCCCTTGTCCTCATCAACATGGGGACAAGGTGCTTTGGGGTGGGGGGGCCCCGCAGGGCGCCCCCTCCCCCAAAGCACCCACCCCCCCATGTTGAGGGCATGCGGGCTGGTACGGTTCAGGAGGGGGGGCGCTAGCTCGTCCCCACCCCCTTTCCTGACCGGCCGAGCTGCGTGCTCGGATCGGGGTCTGGTATGGACTTTAGGGGGACCCCACGCCGTTTTTTCGGCGTAGGGGCTTCCGTTTATAATCCATACCAGACCTAAGGGCCTGGTGTGCCCCACGCTCGCCGCAATAGGAAAATTTGTTTTTCCTATTGCAGCGAGTGCGAAATGCAATACCCTGCCCTTGCGTCGTATCTGGTCCGTTGGACCAGCATACACATGAGCGGGCTTTCCGTCGGACCAGCAAACAGACGAGCGGACTTTCCGCCAGAAACTGAGTCCGACGGAAAGATTTAAAACTTGTTTCAAATCTAGGTCCGGCAGGGTTTTGGGAAAAAGTCCGCCGGAAAAGTCCGCCGGAGCCTACACACGGTCGGATTGTTTGGCGGACTCTGGTCCGCCGGACCAAGTATGCCGGAAAGTCCGACCGTGTGTGCGTGGCATAAGGGTAAAAAAAAAGGCTTTCTTTCTGGTTTTGTTCATTCCTTTTTAATAGCATCAGAAATTACTGAGTGCACAGGAAAAGTAAGATTTTTAGGCTCACTGAGACCTGCGTACGTCCTGTCATGCAGAGACAATTCTTTTCTCTCCTCTTCTAGGCCCAGAGTAGTATAAATTGCTTTTAACAGGCCATCTACCTGTTCTAAAGACAGCTTGTATTTTGTAGGTGTATTCTCCATTCCTTCCTCCTCTTCCGATTCTTCCCTAGAATGAGAGGGGGAATGCCCCTCTTGGGTAAGAGAACCTGTTTCAGTCTCTACTGCCGGGACTAATAGTGAACACTGTGAGGATTGTGAGGTAGCTGGCTGACTTAGGGATGGATTTGCTAGTGAAGAGCGAAACGATTGAATGGTGGCATCTAGTTCTTTTTTTTAACTGATGCAAACGAATCGCTGCATGCAGAAGAAGCTTCCTCTTTAACTAGAGAGTCAATACATATTTGACATAAGGTCTTCTTGCAACCTTCAGGTAGTTTTGCTTTGCATGAAGGCCACTTCTTTTTTAGCCACCGGATCAGAGCTCTTGGCCTGCCATGACACAAAAAAAGACACAAGAAAAAACCATCCCAGTGAAACAACCAGACCTTTCAAAAAGGCTCACCACAGGTGCACAGTGCGAAACAACAGTCGCCAGTCGCCTCATGTGCCCAGACAGGCCCCTGCCACCGGGGGGGGGGAGACAGAGACCCATAGTAAAACTAGGGCAGTATCACATCTGCCCCTTAACTGGGCCTTGCTGGTGCCTGTGCCTGTCCCACTTGCCGCCGCCATGGAGTCCATCGAGGTGCGCTGTGTGTGTGTGTGGCTAGGACACAAATATGCACCGGCCCCATTCCTCCCTTCTCCCTCTGCGCCTTCCGGCAGAAATCACGCCACCCCCTTCCGGATACCTCACTTCCGGCGTGCATTTGTACTTGCAGTTTCCTCTTCATCCTCCTGCAAAGTTTCACAAATACCTATTAAACCTGCCAGTGAAATCCACCTAATCTAGCTTCCTGTGATGAGGTGGCAACAATGCTGCACTGCTTCTAAATTCAGAGGACTGTTGATACTACAGTGGGAAAAAAAAAAGAAGCAGGGAATGTGGGCTTTCAGATTCTCTCTCCGATTTATAAGCCTTTCGTTTTTCAATCAGTGCCTAGACACACCCAGTCCTGCCCACCGCTTTCTGGATTTTTAGCATGTTCCCTATTACTAAAACACTACCGCCATGAGGTGCAGTATCTGGGGGGGGGGGGGGGGGGGGATGCTAGGAAAACATTAAGCAGAAGAAGTTTTTGTGTTTTGTTTTTTATGAGCCTCGTACATCTCATAGCAACTGGATTTGGTATTTGTTTAACCAGTCATACAGAAGCCTTTACCACTTCAATACTGGGCACTTTCACCCCCTTCCTGCCCAGGTCAGTTTTCAGCGCTGTCACAATTTGAATAACAAATGCGTGGCCATGCAACACTGGACCCAAACTACGTTTTTTAACATTTTGTTCACACAAATAGAGCTTTCTTTTGGCGGTATTTAATTACCACTGGGTTTTTTATTTTTTGCAAAACAAATGTAAAAACATCTTTCCTAATTTCTGTTATAATATTTTGTAAATAAATAATTTCTTTATAAATTGTAGCCAAAATGTATACTGCTACATTTCTTTAGAGAAAATACCTCAAATCAGTGTATATTATTTAGTCTGTAGAAAAGTTATGAGTCTACAAACTATGGTATATTTCTGAAAAATTGATCAATCCTGATGTACTGGCGGCCTATCTCATTTCTAGAGGCCCTAAAATGCCAGGCCAGTACAAATATCCCTGAAAATGACCCTTTTTTGTAAAAAAGATAGTCCAAGGTATTTAGTAAAAGACATGGCGTTTTTTTTTTTTTTTATTTAAATTTGAAACAATTTTCTGGAAAATTAGGAAATTAAAAAAAGTTTTTTTCAGTTATATATTTTTTTACATACTGTTTTTTTTCACATTATGATTGCTTATACCACTGCATTTCACTGGTATAAGTAACCATTTTTACTCACTGAAACATTAATTCAGTTTTGTTGCAATTAGCTGTGATTGGCACTGGCTGTACCATGTGATCACTGTGACCAACACAACTGTACACAATGAATGTCATGAAAGGAAGCTATCCATTGTTTACAATTGTCATGTGATCTACTGTGATTGGTCACAGCGATCACATGGTATGGTGGACACAGCAGTTGACAGACCTTACCAGAGCACGGCCCATGGGGCGCATTCCAGGAGAACGTCATATGACTATTGTCAGGGGGTACTCGGATCCACATGGCCAGCATGGAAAAGAGATCGGGTAAGACCCAGCCTAAAAAGGGCACCCCCACAAACTCCATAGGCCCGAATCCAGACACCAGTCTCCAGTGACCTCCGGAGGCTCGGACGGGGAGAGAAGCCCGATCAGACACTCGTGAGTTGCGGAGCTGGTGAGTGATCTCCCCACTAAAAACGGACATGGCATCTATGCTATTGGGCCTAGAGAAGGTCATTAAAAAAGAACTCTCGGCAGTACGTGCAGATCTCACACACGTGTTAGAAAGGGTGGAGGAGACAGAATTGCGTCTTCACAGACACTCAACAGCCATTAGAGACTTGCAGGTAACAACTCGCAACCTCTCCATAGCCCACAGAATGGCACTTTATAAGATCGAGGACCAGGAGAACCGTAACAGGAGGAATAGTATCCGCATTAGAGGATTACCAGAGGCGACAAGAGATGATGACCTTGTGGCCTCCATTCGCGGCATATTTAACAGTCTCCTGGGTAACCCGGCTGATCACCCCCTGAAGCTGGATAGGGTCCATCGCGCCCTTCGTCCACGCAATCTGTCCTCTGATACCCCTAGAGATGTTATCTGCCGAGTCCACTATTATGAGGAAAAGGAACTCATTATGCAGAAAGCGAGAAAGGCAGCCACGTTAGAATTTGATGGCGTCGCTCTGTCCTTTTTCCCGGACCTGGCTAGGGAGACACTGGAACAACAGGGAGCACTTAAACCTCTCACAGAGAAACTACGTGAGGCTTCTATTAACTACAGATGGGGATTTCCAGCGGCCCTCATAGAAAACAGGGATGGAAAAACAGCCATTCTACGTTTTCCTGAAGATCTGGATATGTTCTGCATGGACCTTAACATTGAACCACCTGAGTTACCCGGATGGCAGGATGACATACCGGCACTCTCTAACATGTCCGAAGTGCAATGGCAGAAAGTTCCCTGTAAACGCCGCTCCAGCACACCGGGCTCCACCCCACACGTGGGCTGAGTCCTTAACCTACATATGCCATGTCCCAAACTGAGTTCTATTATGAGTCCACAGTAAGCATATCATCTTTGCCAAAATGTTATCCAATGTTCAGTGTTATTATTCTTTATTTTGTTTTATTGGACAGTTTAATAGTTTTTTTAGCTATACCTCTCATGTAAGATGATAGCATGATCAAGGTGTAACACTTGCTTACGCTTAAGGCTACTTGGGGCGATTTAACTAGGTGCCGACGCCGCGTGCCCAATTTGGTCATGCGGGGTCTAGGTTCCGAAATGGCACCACCCCTCTGCACGGGGCAGCGGGGGCTCCGATTCACCACTGCTGTTATCCCTCACGGGGTGGCGCACTTTGGGGGATCGGACCCTACGTTGTTCCGAGCATTGCACCGCAAGGCTTTGCATGCACATCATAGACATGTGTTTATGTCAATTGCAATTTGGTGTTTTTTTTCTTCTTCTTCTTCTTGTCCTTTCTCTCTCTGCTCCTCCTTTCTCTTTCCTTTCTTCTCCTCCTTCCCTCCCCAATTTCCCCTCCAGCCTCACAAGTGATATGAATATGATGCATCTCCCCAACGGATCCAATGGCCACGATCAATTTGATTTCCCTCAATGTGAAAGGGCTTCACGCTCCCGGTAAGAGACATATCCTTTATAGAGCACTTAACCGCATGCAGGGAGATATCATCTTCCTGCAAGAAACCCACCTTACACACACCACATCGGTTAGAATGTATGATCCTCATTACCCCACATGGTATTATAGCCTTTCATATGTTACGAAGACAAAAGGAGTGACCATTGGATTTCGGAAGGGAACAGCATTTACTTTAGAGGACACTCTTGTGGATCCGTTTGGTAGATTCTTATTCTTGAAGGGCAGCCTGGGCAACTTACAATGCACATTAGCCAATTTTTATGCCCTAAATCAGGGCCAAGCGGGCTTCCTAGCTGCCACCTTGAACAAATTGAGGGACTTTGCTCATGGATGCATTGTTCTTGCGGGGGACTTAAATACCCTCCTAGAACCTACTCTAGATACCTCCCAAGGGAAATCTGGCATTCCTCACAGACGTCTTGCATTTATACGCAGTTACATACAGCCCAGCTTATGGATGTTTGGAGGATAATGCAACCGCGAGAAAAGGACTACATGCACTATTCACACCTTGACAGCTCTTACTCTCGGATAGATTACTTTTTCATAACTCACCACCACCTAGAGCTCATATCACGATCCTGCATTGAAATTTCAACAATCTCTGATCATGCCCCAATTAGCCTAATACTGCAAATATCCCTGCCCCTTAAATCTACAAACTGGAAGCTGATTGACTCCCTTATCGCGGAGGAAGTTGACATAAAGGAGGTTGGGGGTAGTCTCTCTCTCTACTTTCAGGAGAATGCCTCTCCTGAGATTTCTCCTGGAGTTCTCTGGGAAGCCCATAAGGCTCATATACGCGGCAAACTTATTGAATTGGGCTCCAGAAAAAAGAGAGAGAACACACCTACAATCACAACTCATCAAAGACATAGGTAATCTAGAGAATAATCACAAAATTTCCAACTCACCCTTAATTTTCCACTCCCTCATGCAGAAAAGAGAAGAATTAAATGCTCTCTTTTATGAGGAGCAGACCTCCCGGCTTCGTATAGTGTCCCAACAATATTACGAGTGGGGGAATAAACCCAGCCGTCTTTTAGCTCGTTTTCTGCAACACAAAAAATCAGCCTCTTATATAGCTAAAATCAAATCACCCTCAGATACTATGTTGTACAAAACCAATGAAATTGCGAAGGAATTCCGTTCTTTTTACCAACAACTATATCAGGTTAGCAAAGTCACCTCAGATGGGGCAACTAGAAAGGCATTAATACAAGAATACCTTACACAGGCCAAACTACCAAAACTACCCGCTGCTACACTAGAGGCACTGGAGGGAGAGCTCACCATCGTGGAGTTCAGAGCGGCACTTAAATCCATGGCTAATGGTAAGGCACCAGGCTCTGATGGATTAACGGTGGCTTACTATCGTGCCTTTGCTGACATCTTACTTCCATATCTAACGTCATATGCCGGCTCGGTGTCTGCTGATCGGGGCCTCCATCCGGAGACTCTCCACGCCCACATCACTATACTCCCCACACCAGGAAAGGATCCAAGCCTATGCGGCAGTTATCACCAAATTTCCTTATTGAATCTAGATGCTAAACTATATGCTAAAGCAATCGCGATAAGACTTATGCCTCTGATCCCCCAGTGGATTCCAGGGACCAAACAGGTTTTATCCCAGGTAGGGAGGCTCGGGATAATTCCCTCAGAATGCTTTCCTTGATTTCCCACGTACGCGGGTGCTCCCAGCCCACCCTTCTCTTGTCTACTGATGCTGAGAAAGCGTTTGATAGGGTGGACTGGGAGTACCTGTTGTCAACGTTGTAGCATCTCGGCATGGGCGCGACCATGCTGAAGAGAATCTCAGCACTATACCAATCACCCTCGGCTCAGTTGAGAGTCAATGGTACACTGAGTGAACCCTTCTACCACCACAACGGAACCCTTCAGGGCTGCCCTCTATCACCTATCCTCTTTGCCCTCTCATTAGAACCCTTCTTAGCGACGGTGCGTAACGACCCTAACATACACGGGATCAAAATGGGGAAAATGGGAGCACAAATATGCAGCATACACGGATGACATTCTCTTTTATGTTTAACAACCCCTTATTACCCTCCCCAACCTTATACCGGCCTTTTCTAAATTCGGGATTATCTCTAATTTTAAAATTCATTTTGTCCAAATCGGAAATCTTAAACATATCGATCCCCCACAAGATGGCGACTCAGTTGAAGCCTTCTTTCCCCTTTAGCTGGCAACCCCATGCACTGAAATATCTAGGAATATATCTCACCCCTAACCAAGCCTCCCTATTCCATAGAAATTATATCCCGTTGCTGAACTCAATTAGATCAGACTTACAAAAGTGGACCCAGATGGCTCATTCATGGTTAGGAAGAATTGGCATTGTTAAAATGAACATAGTGGGGCAAAAAAGTATTTAGTCAACCACCAATTGTGCAAGTTCTCCCACTTAAAAAGATGAGAGAGGCCTGTAATTGTCATCATTGGTATACCTCAACTATGAGAGACAAAATGTGGAAACAAATCCAGACAATCACATTGTCTGGATGAGGTCTGAAACAGATCTGAATCCAGTAGAGGGTCTACTTGTTGGGGATCAACTACCGGATAAACCTATTTGCTTTTTTTATCAAGCTCTATTGTCTTTACCTCCTACAGCCCAGCACTCATTCCTAGCAAAATGGGAACAGGAACTCCAAAGCCCACTATCAGACATTCAACGCTCCACAATACTCCAATTATACCATATCTCCTCTATATCCTCAAAAGCAGCAGAAGTAAACTACAAGATGCTAACAAAATGGCACTACACTCCGGTAGTGCTCCATAAAACTTTCCCATCCATTTCGGATCTTTGCTGGAGGGGTTGTGGGAACCGGGGCACTCATGCCCATATTTGGTGGTCTTGCCCTGTTATTAGACCCTACTTCCCCCCCCAACCCTCTGTATCTTTCTCTCTCTTTTACCTATTTTCCTTCCTTTCCTTTAGTATTTTGTTTCTTGATGTGAAATTTCTATTTGGCAACTAGAGATTTTAAGGTTTGGAGGCACATATCCCCCAGATGTAAAATTTACATGGTCATATGACTCTATATGTAAGCCATGGATGTCAAGTAACCCAGCAGTAAAGGCCGGACCTTAATTAGGTAGTATTGGTCAGACATTCTCAAAAGTGAACCCCGGACGTGCAATAAGATGTGATACCACTGTATATGTTGTGCGGGGATGTGCCACCCCTCTCAGTTTGTTTATATATTTCTCTTTTTTATATTGCTGTAAAATGCTTTATACTTTTTAATAAAAACTTATTAAACAAAATATGACTATTGTCAAATGATGGCTGGGCAGGAAGTGGTTAATGGATAACTGTACTAAAAATAGTTTTTCTTTTACTTTCAGCAACATACAGTTTAAGATTTGTGCTGCATTTTGGTAATGTCATTTGACACAAACTCATGGCTGCAATAGATGAGCTTGTTTTAAAATCTAATAGGCAGCTAAACTGCAATTAATTTCTCCTTACCTTGTTTGTATTTAGTCTTGGAACTAAATACATATTCTATTTTATGTGAGCACATACCTGCTAATACAGAAACAATAAATTTAGAATAATGTACTGCACTTTCATTTATAAAAGACGTTAAAGTGGTTGTAAATACGGGGAGCGTGATGCAAGAGCATGAGGACGTGGTGCTTTGATCCCGCGAGAGTCCCAGCAAGAGATGGCAGTTCCAGCTGACTTCCTCCCCACGATAACTGGGAGGTGAGTGGATTAGAGAGGACTGGACATGGGGGGTGGATTGTTCCAGGTCCCCTTCCTATCTGCCTGACAGCGCGCACCGGTCGGCGGAGCGGTCGTTTGGAAGCGGTGGGGATCTGTTTTCGTGCCTCGCAAATAGTGAGGAGCGATGAGGTCCTGTGCACGAGGTGCTGGGAGAACGCCGCAGGCAGCCTGCTGTTTAGAAGTCAAAGAGTATTGAGGGCAGGAGGAGGAGAGGTAGCTCAGCGTGGACTTTATTCACAGCCTGGGACAGATCGAAGAGATTTGAGGCCTCCTTAACAGAGGGTCTGGATGGCCCAAACTGTCACTCCTTGCTCCTCTCCCTCCTCAATGACAGCTAAGACAGCAGGAAAATCAACTGCAAAATCCCCCCAAGCTGGAATGTCAGCAGGTACACAGACAGCAATAAAGAAATGGAGCTGGCCCCCACTGCCAAGGACATTATGGCAGCTATTAAGCCATGCAGTGAGACTCTTACAACCAAAATTGATGCACTAGCTGTAGATATCAATATAATGAGACATGAGTTTGATAAAGTCAAGCAAAGGATCACGGTGATTGAAGCCCATGTTTCAAAGGTAGAAGATATACTGAGAACAGACATAGAACTGCACGTCTTGAAAAAACAAATCAGCGCTTTGCAGGACAGAGAAATTGATACAGAGAGCCATCTGAGGAGAAACAATATTTGGATTATTGGTCTGCCGGAGCGAGTGGAGGGGAATAACCCAGTAGAATTTTCAGAGAAATTACTTAGAAATGTATTGAGTCTTACAGTTATGTCTGCAACATTCATGGTAGAGCGAGCACATAGAATTTCTAATTTGATCACTGAAACCAGGAACCCCACCCTGCCCTTTTCTTCTACGTTTATTGAATTATAGGGACCAAGATCATATACGGTCAACAGCCCGGGCAAGGCCAGGTCTGCAATATGAAAATGCTAAATTGCTTTCCCCCCCCAAGATACAGCAACAACATAGAGCATATACTGAAGTACGGAAATGATTATGAGATGAAGCAATAAAATGCAGTCCCTTATACCCTAGTAAATTACGAATCATCAATGCAAGCCATACCCATTTCTTTGAGACACCAACAGGGGCAGCAGAATAGCTGGATACTAGATAGAGATTTGTTTTTTTTTTTTTTTTAAGCTTGAACCCTGTTTTTTTTTGGCTAGCAGGATTTTTTTTAAATTGAGAACTTTTATTTTTTGCCCCCCCCCCCCCTTCTCCTTGTTTCTATATATATATATATATATATATATATATATATATATATATATACACACACACATATAGTCGTGGCCGAAATTGTTGGCACCCCAGCAATTTTTCCAGAAACTCAAATATTTCTCACAGAAATTATTGCAGTAACACGTTTTGCTATACACATGTTTATTCCCGTTGTGTGTATTGGAACAAAACAAAAAAAGGGAGGAAAAAAAGCTAATTGGACATAATGTCACACAAAATTCCAAAAATGGGGTGGTCAAAATTCTTGGCACCCTTTCAAAATTGTGGATAAATAAGATTGTTTCAAGCATGTGATGCTCCTTTAAACTCACCTGGGGCAAGTAACAGGTGTGGGCAATATAAAAATCACACCTGAAACCAGATAAAAAGGAGAGAAGTTCACTAATGCTGGCCATACACTATACGAAAAATCGGCCGAAAAATCGTTCGTATAGACACTTCGTTCGTTTTTCGGCAAGTTAATGGGCACAAATCGATAATCGTTTGTGACGTTTTTGTGGGGAAAAAACGAACGGGAAGTTTGGAAAATTTCTGCCGAACGTACGATAAATTGCAAGGTTAATGTGTTTCCCGTCCGAACTGTCTGCACTAGGTATATGTAAAAAAACGAACAAAAAATTATTTATTCATGTCCACTGAACAATTTATCGGTCATTATATGATGGCACGATCGTTTGCGGTCACGGTCGAACGTTCTTTTTTCGAAAATGGGTTCGGCCGATTTTCTGTATAGTGTATGGCCAGCATTAGTCTTTGCATTGTGTGTCTGTGTGTGCCACACTAAGCATGGACAACAGAAAGAGGAGAAGAGAACTGTCTGAGGACTTGAGAACCAAAATTGTGGAAAAATATCAACAATCTCAAGGTTACAAGTCCATCTCCAGAAATCTAGATTTGCCTTTGTCCACAGTGCGCATCATTATCAAGAAGCTTGCAACCCATGGCACTGTAGGTATCTCTCTGGGTGTGGATGGAAGAGAAAAATTGATGAAAGGTTGCAACGCAGGATAGACTGGATGGTGGATAAGCAGCCCCACACAAGTTCCAAAGTAATTCAAGCTGTCCTGCAGGCTTAGGGAGCATCATTGTCAGCGCAAACTATCCGTCAACATTTAAATGAAATGAAACGATATGGCAGGAGTCCCAGGAGGACACCACTGCTGACACAGAGACATAAAAAATTAAGACTACAGTTTGCCAAAATGTACTTGAGTAAGCCAAAATCCTTCTGGGAAAATGTCTTGTGGACAGATGAGACCAAGATAGAGCTTTTTGGTAAAGCACACCATTCTACTGTTTACCAAAAATGGAATGAGGCCTACAAAGAAAAGAACACAGTACCTACAGTGAAAAATTTTGGAGGTTCAATGATGTTTTGCTGCCTCTGGCACTGGGTGCCTTGAATGTGTGCAAGGCATCATGAAATCTGAGGGTTACCAAAGGATTTTGGGTGCACTGTAGAACCCAGTGTCAGAAAGCTGGGTTTGCGTCCGACATCATGGGTCTTCCAGCAGGACAATGACCCCAAACATATGTCAAAAAGCACCCAGAAATGGATGGCAACAAAGAGCTGGAGAGTTCTAAAGTGGCCAGCAATGAGTCCAGATCTAAATCCCATTGAACACCTGTGGAGAGATCTTAAAATTGCTGTTGGGAAAAGGCACCCTTCCAATAAGAGACCTGGAGCAGTTTGCAAAGGAAGAGTGGTGCAAAATTCCAGGTGAGAGGTGTAAGAAGCTTGTTGATGGTTATAGGAAGCGACTGATTTCAGTTATTTTTTCCCAAAAGGTGTGCAACCAAATATTAACACCACTTGCTTACTGGGCACTTAAACCCCCCTGCTAACCAGACCAATTTTGAGCTTTCAGCGCTGACGCACTTTGAATGACAATTGCACGGTCATACAACACTGTACCCAAATGAAATTTTTATCATTTTTTCCCACAAATAGAGCTTTCTTTTGGTGGTATTTGATCACCTTTGCAGTTTTTATTTTTTGTTAAAAAAAAATGTAAAAAGACCGAATTAAAATTTTTTTTTTTTTTAATATATTTTGTTATAAAATTTTAAAAAAGGTAATTTTTCTCCTTCATTGATGTACGCTGGTGAGGTGGCAGTGATGGGTGGCAATAATGGGCACTGATCGGTTACACTGATAGGCAGCACTGCTAGGTGGCACTAATTGGCACCACTGGTGTGCATTGATAGGGGGCACTTGTGGGCATTGATAGATGGCACTCATGGGCATTGGCAGGTGGCACTAGCAGGGGTACTGGTGGCACATGTGAGGCAGAATTGCCTCTTCCTCTTCGGGACAGATGTCCCTTGCTGATAAGCCGGTGATCGGCTTTTTTCTCTTCGCGCTGTCAGCGTGAGGAGAAAAAAAAAAACGATCATAGAGCTTTTGTTTTGATCATGTGATCAGCTGTCATTGGCTGACAGCTGATCATATGGTAAGGGGCCGAGACCGGCCCCTTACTCTGATCGGTAATCACCCGAGTCTCAGTGACTCAGTGATCACAGGGTGCGTGCACAGGGGAGGCCGTCATATGATGGCCTCCAGGTAATTCAGGTCTGACGGCTACAGCGCGGATGTCAAGTGGTTAAGTTAAGGGTGCCAAGAATTTTGACCAGCCCAATTTTGGAGTGTTGTGTGACATTATGTCCAATTTGCTTTTTTTCCCCCTCTCTTTTTTTGTTTTGTTACAATACACACAAAGGGAATAAGCATGTGTATAGCAAAACATGTGTTACTGCAATACTTTTCTGTGAGAAATACTTGATTTTCTGGAAAAATTTCTGTGGTGCCAACAATTTTGGCCATGTTTCCATGGAGATTATATATATATATATATATATATATATATATATATATACACATACATACACAGATTTTTTTCTTTTGGGGGGGGGGGGGGTAATACTAATATTTATAATAGCACTTGTAGTAAGGTGGCACTGGAATACATTAGGCAAAGCCAAGCAAAATTAATCATGAGGAAATACATTGAGATTTTTCCGAATGTCTTTTTTTTTTTTTAAGCACAGGATGACAGGTAAAGAGCCAAAAAAGGCAAAGGGAATTTATTTTTCTTGTTACAGGGGGTAATAATGGAGATGGGGAGGGGGAGGTGGTTTGGGTCCATCCTCCCCTTCTCTCTTTTGTAGGGTGGGGGGGGACTTCTTTCAAAAAAAGGTATAAGGGGAATACAATCACAATTTAATACAATAATAATATATGATAAATATGGTATGCAAGTAAAATCTTGATCTATATGTGTCTCTTGGTTAAATGTTTGCTTAGAGCCAGACTCACAAATAGGGTGAAGGGTATTTTTTTCATTGTGGACAGTTTTTTTTTTTTTTTTTGTATTCATAACATATGTTGGGGTTCTTTTTTTTTTCTTTGGGTATAGAACAAAACTATAGTCAGCTATGTTAAGGGTTGGGATTAAGGTCCTTCTACTTCCCTGCCATGTATGGATGGAGTTGTTTTTTTTTTAGGGAGAGGCGTGGAAAAGGATAGGGTAAGGATGTGTGTGTGGGGGGGGGGTTGGTGGTTTGGGTTGTAAGAGATAAGAAATTGGTTTTGTTGCCCTGTTGATGTGTTTTGGAGGACTCAGGCGGCACAGGCTGCTTCTGATATGGTTTCTTTACTTGCCATTTATATATGATGCCATGTGAAAATAGTTGTTATTCTGTATTATCATGGAATGTTCAGGGGCTAAATTCCAAGTTTAAAAGGAGTATTAATGTTCCAATGTGTAAAAAAAGTATAATCCACAGTTGATTCTACTGCAGGAGACATCTAGTGGGAAGGAAATTAATGATTTTAACCGCTTCAGCCCCGGAAGATTTTAGCCCCTTCCTGACCAGAGCACTTTTTGCAATTCGGCACTGCGTCACTTTAACTGACAATTGCACGGTCGAGCGACGCAGCACCCAAATTAAATTGACGCCCTTCTTTTCCCACAAATAGAGCTTTCTTTTGGTGGTATTTGATCACCTCTACAATTTTGAAAAAAAAAAAAAAAAGCATTTTTTTCTCTTTTTGCTATAATAAATATCCTATATATATATATATATATATATATATATATATATATATATATATATATATATATATATATATATTTTTTTTTTTTTTTTTCCCCTCAGTTTAGGCCGATATGTATTCTACTTATTTTTGGTAAATAAAAAAAAAAAAAAAAAAAAATCGCAATAAGCGTATATTGATTGGTTTGCGCAAAAGTTATAGCGTCTACAAAATAAGGGATAGTTTTATGGCATTTTTTATTTTTATTAGTAATGGCAGCGATCTGCGATTTTTTTATCAGGACTGTGACATTATGGCGGACACATCAGACACTATTTTGGGACCATTGTCATTTATACAGCGATCAGTGCTATAAAAATGCACTGATTACTGTGTAAATGACACTGGCAGTGAAGGGGTTAAACACTAGGGGGCGATGAAGGGGTTAAGTGTGTCCTAGGGAGTGATTCTAACTGTTGGGGGGGGGATGGGTTTCAACTCACATGACAGCAATCACCGCTCCCGATGACAGAGAGCAGTGATCTCTGTCATGACACAAGCCAGAACGGGGAAATGCCTTGTTTACATAGGCACTTCTTCATTCTGAGGCTCCGTGACACCATCACCGGGAGACCGGTGGACATCATGTCTGCCGGTCCCGGGCCTATCCCCGCCTCTTAAAGGGGACGTACAGATACGCCCAATTTGCCCACCGCTGCCATTGTGCTGACGTATATCAACGTACAGCGGTCGGCAAGTGGTTAAAAAAAACATGGATTCGAAAAGCATATCATGCTTACTCCTCTTATGCGAGAGTGGTGTCAGTTTTAATAAACAAATCCCTTCCTGTCTTAATTGAGAATGTATATATTATTGCACAGGGTAGATATATTATAGTATTTATGCTGGGGCAACAAAGGTATGTCATAGCAGCAATTTATATTTCACCTCCCTCTTCCTTTGAAATATTAAAATAGCAGAAAAAATGCCTTTAATATTAGCGGAGTACTGGGAAAATAATGATGATCAGCCTCTCCAGACATAGTATGGGATGCTTTTAAAGTATATGTGCCGGGGCAATATATTTCAGCTACTGCGGCGGTTAGAAAGAAACAGAAAGCGAACACACAGGTACTACAAATGCAGATAGAATTACAGAAGGAAAAGTATAGCCTTGATCCCAATAGGACCATCAATACATTGATGGCAGCTCAAAGAGACGTGCATTTACATATGGAAGAAATAACTAGGTTAGAATTGCATAAAAAATAGACAGAGAATCTTTGAACAAGGGGATAGATGTGGGAGATTTTTGGAAATGCTGGCACAACAGGATCATCCAGCAACACTTATATCTTAAATTAGGACCCCAGAAGGAGTAATAGGGTCTAATTCTGAAGAAATTTGTGAGACTTAAAGTGGATGTAAACCCACTCTCATCTTTTTTAAAGTACTGCCATAGTGGTGATCTATAAAGATATACATGCCTCCTGCATGTATCCTTACCTTTCAAATGTCTCCCCTTTAGCTGTTTGGAGCCCCCAAAAACGCCGGATTCAGTGGGCGGGTCCGTTGTACGGCGCTCGGTGGGCGGAGTCATGACATCACCAGACTCCCCACCCACCTCTACACTCAGAGTGAAAAGTGCGCGCACAGGAGAAGAGCACGCTCGTGGCTCCCGTCACGTCATGTGTCACTGTCCAGTGACAGTCGGGGATGATCGGTGCGGCAGGGACAGCTGTGAGCACGGATCCCCCTGAATGGCTTTTCCGCTGAAAGCCACGGGAGGCAGAGAAGGAGAAGCGGCTGATCAAATGCCGTGCAGGGAGATCGGTGCTCACGGCGGTCCCTCCGCTGCACTGATCACCCCCGACTCTCCCTTGTGTCTTTCTTCACCAGCGCCTGACCCGTTCTCCTCCTCAACCACCACCACTTCCCCTTCTTCTCTGGCCCCCCTCCTGTCCTCATCCGCCCGCTGTGTCTTCCTCCCCCACGCCCCCCCCCCTCATCCCCCGCAGCTGGCTGCCCTCCTCTCCCACGGGCTCTGTCAGGATGGAGAGCGGAGGAAAGGACGGAAGCGCTATACATGTAAATTTACGGGGGTGGAGTGCTGCTGGACACCGCTATATACAGTATGTATAATATATATATATATATATATATATATATATATATATATATATATATACACATATACATATACATATACATACACACACACACACACACACACAGTAAATAAATATATATATATATATATATATATATATAAATTAATAATATAGCTGTGTCCAGTAGCACCCCCCCAATCAGACCAGTGGAGTGTCTGCAGCCAGGGCTGAGGTTATGTGGAACATCCAATCCTGGCAGAGCAGCAGAAGAAAGGAGTGGGAGGGAATTAAAAAATACTGCTCGTCTCTTACTTAGGCTAGTGCACGAGATATGTAAATCACCTGTCACTCACAGCAAGGGGGAGGATTTGACAAAGTTTTTCTCAGTTTGTCAAGAATTCTCTCACTGAACAATAAAAGAGAATTGCTCAGAGATGGATTAACTCTGTGTGGCAAGACTGGGCTCAAATGATAGGAAATCTTATACTCTACATTATGACATTTAAAAAAAAAACAAAAAAAACAAACAACAAAAAAAAAAAAATTTCAGGTTTACATCCACTTTAAACAGTACTATGGCTCTCTCTATGCTTCCTCTCTTCCCTTCTAACCTCCACCCAAGGGGGATGTCCGACCTTTTGGATTGCATAGCGCACGGGTGGCTGCCGGATAGAGAGAGAGAAGGAGGCATTAGTTAGCCCTATCACAAGTGAGGAGATTGAAAAGATCATACATACTTTTCTGAGTGGAAAGGCTCCAGGCCCTGACGGACTTCCTATTACATTTTATATAAAGTATGAGGACTTTTTAGCCCCCAAAATTAGAGGTAGTATTTACAAGTGGGTTATTAAAAAGGGGCTCTTCCAGACTCAATGAGACAGGCACATATAGCTCTCATACATAAGGAAACTAAAGATCCAAAATGATGCACCTCGTATAGGCCAATAGAATTATTAAATATGGATTTTAAAATACTGACTAAAATACTCACCTTGAGAATACAACCTTTGCTAATAACCAACATCAACACGGACCAGACGGGATTTATGCCCCATAAAACAGATATTGATTTATGCAAACTTTATACCAATATACATGCTTAACATGCCAATGAGGGGTCCAGAACGGTGGCCTCTTTGGATATAGAGAAGGCCTTCGATAATATTGAATGGTCTTTTCTATGGGAAATACTTAGGATGGGATTCCCATTAGGGGAAGAAAAAAAAAAAATGGTTGTAAGGCAGAAGGTTTTTTTGTCCCAATGCATTCTATGCATTAAGATAAAAACATTCTGTGTGCAGCAGCCCCCCCTCATACTTACCTGAGCCCATCTCTATTCAGCGATGTTGCACGAGAGTTTCGGCTGTCAGGGACTCTCCCTCATTCCCTGAGACAGCAGTGGGGTGCAATAGGATCCAGCTGCTGTCAAAGTCAGTGAGCCAATGAGGAGAGAGGGGGCTGGGACCTAGCTGCAGCTCCATGTCAGATTGGACACACAGAGCAGCGGCTTGGCTCCCCGTTAGCAAGCTGCTTGCTGTGGGGGCACAGGGCAGGAGTGAGGAGCCAGGAGCATGAGCAAGGGGCCTGTGAAGAGGAGGATTGGGGCTGCTCTGTGCAAAACCACTACACAGAGCAGGTAAGTATAATGTGTTTGTTATTTTTAAAATGGAAAAAAAAAAGAAACTTTAGTATCACTTTAACCCTAAATTCACAATATGAACCGCACAGGAATGTGCATCCATTCATGTGCAATTCACATGCGATTCAGTGTGTTGCAATTTGAGCCCATTGATTTTGAATGGACTCAAATCGCACTGCATCGCATGCACCAATATTGGAAACTCACTGCAACTGGATTGCATGGTTGTTTTATACCATGCGATCTGGTGCAGGCAAACGCACTGGGCTTGAGAACTGCGCTCAGTGTGTTAACATTGTACTGACACCCGCTGCAGATCGCAAGGGCAATAAGATATGAATTTGGTGTGAAAAAAAAAAAAAAAAAAATCCGCAATGATTGTAGGTTTCCTGCACCACCTACTAGTGTGGACCGGGGCTAAAACAAGGACCCTCGCCAGTCCCCTCCCCGAGCTCAGTCTAAGGGCCAACACAAGAATATCCTCTGTCATCACAATAGTTGCACACAGGTTCAGTATTTAATACTATACAGGAAATGTGAGGTGAAAGCACATAAACACACAGTATGTACATGATCTGTGAATGTTATAATAACTTTAATGTATGTTGCATTTTACACAAGTCTGGTTAAAAATGCATATCTATTTTCCCCCCTCTTCTCTTTCCTTGAGATGGCTGGTAAACCTTTCTGTGAGCGATGACGTCATCTCCATTTTCAGCCTCACTTTAGAATTTGAGACTTATCCTTTTGCGCAAGACAATGAATAAAAAGAAAAAAAAAAAAAAAAGCAAAGATCTTCTTGCCCAGTCTCACGGCACTCTTTATAATATACAGGGCGGCTCTCCCTGACTGTCAGACAATGCCGCCAGGAGTATCCACAATCTGAGTTGGTAAAATCCGACCTGATGGACGGTCCGGCTAGTTGGCTTTGGCACGGAGTTGTGCTCTCTTGCCCGTGACTGCCTGGAATCCGGTTTTGATGCTAGCCACAGAACAACGAGAATGGCAGGTCTCACACTGCAGGAAGTATAACCTGGTGTCTTTCTGGAGGATGGTGTCTGGCGACCGACATGTGTGACAGGTCACATATTCCTCTGCAAGACAAGACAAGGGAAATCACTAAGACTGAGCAGTTATTACTCAGATATACAGGATATCTATATTATGAAATCACACAACAAAACAAGTAAAAAGTATAGCAGTTCCCAATTACATCCAATCAGTCAGCAGCTTTCACAGTGTGGCCAAATCACAGGATCCGATGAGACAAAACTTCCTAGAATACGACAACTTGAGAGATGCCAATGATTTGTTCTTAAAGGGGTTGTAAAGGTTCTTTTTTTAAGTAGTTGCAAACCCTTACATATACCCAGTGAAGTGACTGCCTCAGGCGATACACAGATGAAACAAATCCTCCTGCATAAGTTGTACCTGTTTATCAGCCAAAGTGCAGAATTTAAAAAGCTTGTCTGAACTTCCAGGAAACAGGGGGTGGGGAGCGGAGTTTAAATTCTGCAGAGCTCAGCGAGGAGAGCCGAATTCGAGAGAAGGGACACACCCCCTTCCCACAGCATACAGGAACAGAGCTGAGGCCATCAACCACATACTTTGTGCTTAAGCTCCCTCCCCTCACCTTTTTATCCCTTGGTGTTAGGAAAAGAGACGTGACTCATTCGGATATCAGAGGAACAGCAGCAGGCAGAAATTACACTTAGCCCGGGTTCACACTATACCGGGCTACGGATCGCACAGGAGCGCTGTGCGTCCCTGTTCCCCATTTCAGGGATGAATCAGGGCCGATTCTGTGCCTGAATTCGGCCCTGAAATGGAGCCAAAGACGCACAGTGTTTTTGTGCAGTGTGCTCTGCCGCCGCCCCGGAGATATGTGAACCGGCTCCATAGGGAGCCAGTCACATTCTCCTGCTATGCGAATTAGATTTGCGGAAACGCACATCTAATTCGCATAGGTGTGAACCCGGGCTCAGTGTTCTGGATTGAGACGTACACACTATAGAGGGATATGTGGTGTTCATATTTCATGTCAGAGGTTTACAACCACTTTAAAGCAACTAGTTTTAAAATTACTATAAGTCTGGCCTGTAAAGAAAACCAGACTATCCCACGCTGAACTTTGGTGTCTAAGAGATAATAGTGCTGAAAAATGTTCAACAAGCGCCCAAACTTCTGGGTGCCGGGTACTCTGCGGTTCCTTCAGCCATTGGGGTTAATTTACTAAAACATTTTTATATTGCCGAGTCTTGGGATGTCTAAACGGTTTTTTTTTTGCACCCACATCCCTTTAAGACTACCAACCACAGAAAAAGTTGATTTGCTAAAACTTGAGAGTGCAAAATCTGGGGGAGCTGTGCATGGTAGCCAATCAGCTTCTAACTTCTTGCTCAATTAGGCTGGAAGTTGGTTTCTATGCAGCACTGCACCAGTAAATCAACCTCATTGTGCCTTGCAGTGACATAGGGGCCAATAGATAAGACCACAGAGTTCAGTAGTGGATGCTGGCATTTGACACACCTGGAAGTGTGTCCGATGCAAAAAGTTTTTTTCAGTAATATTCACATCTTTGTGTTGCTGTAATGCAAGTTTAAACAGAATTTCCATAACAACCATGAATACATGACTGTAAAGCAAACAAAAAGGTTTGTATAGAAGAATGATGAATTGCATCACATCAGATGTTTGTGCAGAATCGACAGTACCAGGCTGCAAGTCAATAACCATCCCACTAGGGGAGCTGTAACTAGTTTATGCATGGTGCTGGACTTGCTGAGCAGAGTGTTTTATTATACAGTACATTTAATCTGCTCTGAAACTTTGGGTAGTAATCTGCACAATGTAAAACTTATGATTATTCCTGGTTTCTGAAGATCTACACAAATGATGGACATACAGTATATAGAATGGGAGGGCTTTGTTGTCTAAGTGATGAATACTTGTCTTTTTCTTTCTCTACATATAACACTTTTTGCATTCTTCATAACACACTTAAAATTGTCTTCTATGCACTCTGCACACTACGCCTGTTATTCAGAAATATCTATGATGTGTCCAAAAAGATCCCAACAATTTCTTATGAATCATATTACATCATTGTGCTATACACATTGAGGGGGTCATTTAAAAATAAATGGCATCTTAACGCACCTAGGCAGTGCAAAAGCACAGATGTGAACTATCAGTGCTTCACATTGCACTGCATTAAGCACTTGCTGACCGTCGGACGTCCTTGTTTCGCTGTGGTTATACCAGGATGATGCCTACAAATGCAGGCATCATCTTGGTATGAACATTTTTAGCCAGTGATTCCCTTTTCAGCAGAAGTGATTAAGTGGCTGAACAGCCATTCGATCACTACTGCAGGTTTGCGAAAGGGGGTCCCACCCCCCCTCCTGCCGCTGCCTTTTCAGGCTGTGCCATCCGAGTGATACAACCAGCAGCACAGAACAATTTTTTTGTATAATGTGAAAGAGGATGTTACACCGCGAGAATCGCGATCTTTATTCTAAGCAAAAAAAATAAAATTGTGATTCTCATTTTGGCCAGAATCATGCAGCTCTACTAAGAAGCAACAAAGATTTGTTTTCTCCCCGATGTGATGATAAATGAACTCCAGCACAAGCTTCTTCCTGACACCCGGCGATTACTAATGCCAGGACTGTACTGCACAACTCATAAATTATTTGGCAGGAAGGCAAAGAGGTTTGTTGGCAGAAATAAAATACATACAAGGTCTCTTCTACCAAAAACCTCACGCTCTTGTTCCACATTAGGAATACTTAATTTGCACGCTCGCTCCCGAGCCCTGCTCTGTTTGGCTGCGTGCGTGTATCCGATACGCAAAAAAAAAAAAAACATTTTAAAATTTTTTTTATAGGTATGCTGTGCAAATGAGAACACAAAAAATACAGCGGGGCTTTCTCAAATTTGGATGCACATTTTAAACCTGAAAGCCACAATACTTACTGATATATCGTCTCAAGACGTTCTCTATCTGTTTCTGCTGGAAGCGGCCTTTGATGACTAGCTGGTTGTTACCGTCTATGGAACCACTATCAAAATAAAAAAAAGGGCAGAGGTTAAGGAATACAGAAGCTAGAAGTTTTTACACCAAAAACTTGCCTAACTACATGAAAGGCGCAGAATAGGACATTTAAGCAAATGTGTAAACGCACAGCTAAAGTAAATACTTTCACCTAAAAGATTTGTAAATGGTTGTTTTGTGACAATTAACTTTGTAACGTCACCTGTCTGGATACCAAATCGTACTGAACAAATTACAAAGCAGACATTTCTAAGAATGCTACCTGCCAGACACCCCTTCGAAACTAGAAAGTCAGCATAAACACTCTTGACCTGCACACTGGTTCAAAGTCAGAGACTCAAAATAGTCAAGTCACCAGATCAGTTTGGCATGCAACTAGCATTCTCTGAAAGGGAGGTCAGCAATGGAGGCTTTCATAGTCTCAGTACAGGCTTCCTATAAACCGTAACAAATGCATTTTACGGCTAAATGCCTGTCCAATCACGCTTTAAAAAAAGAGGACTCTGGGAATGCGCTGGTGCTTTCATCATATGGTCTCTGGGGGATTATAGAGGGGCCAACTTCAGGAAACTGCTCAGAGATGCGAACAGGCGGTCTCTGCCCAAACAATTTCCTGACCACAACCCTCCAAGGACCTGTAACAGAAACCACTTGACCAATGCCTTTGGGCTGGTGATGTGACCAAGTTTAGGCCAGATCCTTGAAAAACCATGTTATCCACGTGCCCTCCGGAAGATTAACCGTCCTTCAGGACCAGGCCATTTCTGCGTTATTCTAAAGCCAAGTTCCACCCAAAAGTGGACCTTCCACTTATTCATTACCCCCCCCCCCTCCGGTGCCACATTTGGCACCTTTCAGGGGGGAGGAACAGGGACCTGTTTTTTTGAGAGGTCTGCTTCCCCACGGCGAAGCTTGGCCCCCTCCTCCGTGCAAATTAAAAAGTGCAGCACACTTCACGCATGCGCAGTAGGGAACCAGCTGTGAAGCCGAAAGGCTTCACTGGCGATTTCCCTTACTGGCAATGGCGGCGGCTGCACCCAACAGCCGATCCAAAGATCGCCTGGGGTGCCGACATCGCAGGCTCCCTGGACAGGCAAGTGTCCATATATTAAAAGTGTGGGGTGGGCAGACCTCCGCTTTAACGTATAATTGCGTGCATGCGATGCTGTACATTAACTACATTTGTCTTTTTCCCCCATAGAGTGTTCTTTTGGTGGTATTTGATCACCTCTGAGTTTTTTGTTTTTTTGAGCTATAAACAAACTGACAATTTAGAAAAAACAAAAAATTAATTTTTTGCATTCTACTATAAAACATATCCAATAAATTAAAAAAAAAAAAAAAAAAAAAATCATCATCTAAATTTCTTCATAAAATTGAGGCCAATACATATTCTGCTACATATTTTTGGTAAAAAATAATTAAAATAAATCAGAATAAGCGTATATTGATTGGTTTACGCAAAAATTATAGCTTCTACAAACTATGGGATATATACAGGATTTAAAAAAAAAAAAAAAATAAATTTATACTAGTAATGGCAGCGATCAGTGACTTATAGCGGGACTGCGATATTGCGGCAGTCAGTCAATCTGACACTTTGTGGGAACCAGTGACACTAATAGTGATCAGTGCTAAATTATGCACTGTCACAGTACTAAACGACACTGGCAAGGAAGGAATTAAACATCTAGGGCGATCAAAGGGTTAAATGTGTGCCTAACCAGTGTTTTTGTGTGTACAGTGTGCTGCTTTCACTAAGAGGTGTGATGGATTTTATTCCCAACTTTACAGGGAAAGAAAATCCATCACATCCCTGTTGACAGGACAGAGCTATATCTTGTTTACATATGCAGAGCTCACTCCGGCCTCTCTCCTCGACGATCAGCGTGTGCCAGCAGACATCCATTCGCCGGCACCCGCTGTGACTAATCACAGCAGAAGTGGTGCGCCCCCTATATGCAACTGCAGAATCGCATGTATATATACATGTGATTGTGCAAAGAACGGCCGCCCTGTAGCAGTAAATCTGCTATGGGGCGGTCGGCAAATGGTAAACAAAAAAAAAACCCACACAAAATAACTGAATCACTCGCATTTGATTAAAGCATTTGAGATAATTATGTAAATGCGTTCAATTCTTTTAGTATTGGCCCACATTGCATGGAAAGTTGATGTATGGATACCTGCCCTAAGCAAATATCACAAAATTATGGTCCAAAAATATCCAATATATTTATTGAACAAAAAAAGTGTCCTTATAAATCCGCAAATTACCAATCAATAAAAACATATACATAGTCTGAACTTATCACTGGTGGCTCAAGGGTACACTAAAACACACTACTTTCTAGGTCCTTTAACTGCATCACACACCCAAGCTTCTCATGGATAATACCTCATAGCCTCATACTCTGATAATGCAAAACAGAACAAAGAAATCCTAACATTGAAGACAAAGTGCAACTTTTATTTTACCGTAAATATAACCTGTGAGCAGAGCAAATGTTTGGTGTGGTTATCAGCTGTCAGTCTCTGATTCTAAAATCAATACTATGAATGGCATTTATTTGAGGACTCACCTTGTACCCAATTCAGCTAATAAGAAAGCCAGAAGATGTTTTGGCTGACGATGTAATCTGTAAAAAAAAAAAAAAAATGTTGCAGAAAAGGTTGTTACTGTTTGTCGTTGCATAACAAAAGAAACGCTAAAAAAAATTTAATAAATGCACATTTTGCATTTTGTTTTTTAAACGCAGAACAGCAGGAAAAGCCTGCCAGCGAACACTTACAGTTTGCAGATGTCTGTAAAATTCACAAAGGAGGTTTTCTTTGTTCCAACTCGGACGACCTGAGGCGGCTTCATGACAAACTTCCTCTTCTCTCCAGCTACCATGTCGGGGTTTTTCTCCCTCATGATGTTAAAGGCTCGGTTAAGCAGCTATAATAGAAAAAGAGGCAAGCGGTAAAGAAAAGGACTTGTTAAATTAGGAATGTATTAAGGACATCTGTACAAAAACTGAAAATGCTAGCTTTTATTATTTACGATTATCCATTTTTTATTCTAGGGTATCCGTTTTTTATTTTAGGGAGTCCAGATTTCTTTCCTGCCTTTTGGCATGTGTCCCTGACTGCAAAATTCAGTAGGCATGTTTATTATCTGCATTAAGCTGTTTTTTAATAATGGGTTTTATGCAATTCACTATCAGCATCCCATGTTCAGCTCATAGAGGTGCATTTTGTATTTGATCCTTTATTGTGTTCCACCCGCACTCTTCTCAGTTGCTTGTGGTACCGCAGTGGGTGGATATCATGTGTACCTGCCTTCACCTTGCGGCAACGTATGAGCGAGGTGGGACGGGCTGGATTAGTAAGGTGGAACACATCTGTAGCGTCTTCCATTCAGTGACAGGAGAATAGGAGAGCGAGGCATGGAGCACTTTGCGTCATTTCCGCTTCCTGATGTGGTGGCCGGGGAGACATTGGAGCATATGTTGTCATTTCCGCCCTTCTCTCCAATTACGGCAGATCTTGCATGCAAGGTGTGGAATGCACACCATCGCCATCTTGGTCTACCACAGACTCACACCCCAGATGATAGTCCATTAGGATGAAACACGTTGGATGACGTTCATGCCAATCGCTCCTCACTTTTAAATAACAAGCTTGTTTTTATCTACATTCCTGCAAGTGTGAACCCCTCTTTTTCTTTAAATAAAAGATCTTACGGTATTATGCTACGTGGAGCCATTTGTCTTTCATGTTCAATTCCAATGGAATGCCCTTTGCTTTGTAGTTTGTTCATCTGAAGTACGATCTTCCATCATTTACCCTTGAGGTCCACTTTCCATCCACTGCTTCACTTACAGACCACTACATTGAGGCCGAGTCCTCATCATGCCCCTTTGACCCATGTGTTGTATGGTACATGTGTCCACCCCATCTGGTAAGCGTGCCAATCTTACTCTGACTGCACTTCATGATCAAGAACTTTCTTCAAGATTTGTCACCTTAGAGTTTACACTTGTGTTGATGTTTACTCACACCGTCATGGTATATTCAATCAAGATAGACTTACATATGTTATTTTCTTTATACCATTTGTCTTAGTAGTGTATTTCAAAATTTTTCCCATTTTTCATGTTTTCATAATTTGGAGCGCTACACTATTATTGTTATATCTGAAAATACTAGCTGCCTGGCTGTCACACAGAACTTAAAGTGATTGTAAAGGCTCGTTTTTTTTTTCCTATAAAAATAAACATGTTATACTTACCTGCTCTGTTGCATTGGATTTGAACAGAGCAGTCTGGATCCTCTTCTGTGATCCTGGCCCCTCCTACTGTTCAGTGTCCCCATAGCAAGCAGCTTGCTATGGGCACACCTGAGCTGAGTCACAGCTCCGTGTGTCCATTCAGACACGGAGCCCTGCCTCGGCCCGCCCCCTCTCTCCCCTGACTGGCTAGCTGACCGATAGCAGTGGGAGCCTATGGCACCGCTGCTGTGTCTCAGCCAATCAGGAAGGAGAATCTGGGATTGCTGAGACACTCATGGACATCGCTGGACAGAGAGGGACCTCAGGTAAGTGTTGGGGGGGCTGCTGCACACAGAAGGCTTTTTATCAATGCATAGAATGCACCAAGATAAAAAAAACTTCTGACTTTACAACCCCTTTAAATCTTCTAAGTAGATCACCCCCTCAGCCACGCAACAGTGCTCAGACTTAGCAACGGGCTGCTAGACAGAACAGTCACATGGTCACATATTCCCCAATACCTTAAAAGGTAAGTTCTCTTTAAAAAAAAAAAGAGTAATAAATAATGCATTTTTTTTTGGAGCCTGTAAAGCAGGGGTCAGCAACCTTTTTCCACTTAAGGGGCGGATTCGATACAGAGGTGGCTGTGGACAGGGGACACACACACAGAGGTGGCTGTGGATGGAGGGGGGGGGCAGAGATGGCTGTGGACAGGGGACGCACACGGCTGTGGACTGTATTCCTATTATTCACTGTTTAAAAATGTAATCTGCAAAGGTGTCTGTGTTATATAATAAAAATGCAGCTGTATACTTCATTAAGAGCACCGTTTGGCGCTCACGTGACCCGCCGCCTCTCTTTTTTCCTCGTCTGACAAGTGCAGTGGGTGGGGCTGAGAATGACGTCAGGAGGGGAGGAGGCAAGGTGGCGAGCCACCTGTGCCCCAAGCAGCGCTCTTAATGAGGTATTTAGCTGCATTTTTATTATATAAACACAGACACTTTTGCAGATGACATTTTTAAAACGGACAACCACTTGTCCACAGGCCGGATGCCTGTGAATTAATCACGGGCACTGACGAGCCAGAGATTTAGCGGTTGCCGTCCCCTACTGTAAAGCATTGCACTTGCAATCAGCAAATTGGAGCTGCCATGCAGGTCTTCTGCAGACCGTCAGTGTATCTGTGCCTGTACATCCTGTATGGGCAAGCAGATACAACCCGACAAGAAGAATCAATGAACTACCATGGTGCTCCACAGCGCATGGTAGTTTATTGAGAACTACAAGCCAACATCCGCAAAAGGACGTCGGTACTTGTAGCATATTCATTCACAGAGCCCCGCACGGCTGTGCTCAAATCAAAAGCGGACAGTTAGTACAGGGAACCCGTTCTCCTGTCACACGCAGGAGGGGGAAAATCAGCAGCCGCTGCATCATTGGGACATATTACGTTACCCTAAAAACAGGTGAAACGTGTAACAGGTTCCCAAAGGTGACCTTATCCGTTAAAGCATTATTTTCACCAGCTGAGGCAGTGCTGAGTATCAGTGGGTGTTCCCAACCCTGAACAGTTTCCCAACCCTGACTGCTGAAAAACATCCCCACAGCATGATGCTGGCACCACCATGTTTCACTGTGGGGATGGTGTTCTTTGGGTGATGTGATGTGTTGGGTTTGTGCCAGACATAGTGTTTTCTTTGATGGCCAAAATGTTCAATTTTAGTCTCATCAGACCAGAGCACCTTCCTCCATACATTTTGGGAGTCTCCCACATTCCTTTTCGCAAACAGAAAACGTGCCATTTAGTTTTTTGCTAAAAGTAATGGCTTTCTTCTGGCCACTCTGCCATAAAGCCCAACTCTATGGAGTGTATGGCTTATTGTTGTCCTATGTACAGATACTCCAGTCTCTGCTATGGAACTCTGCAGCTCCTCCGGGGTTACCTTAGGTCTCTGTGCTGCCTCTCTGATTAATGCCCTCTTTGCCTGGTCAGTGAGTTTTGGTGTGCGGCCGTCTCTTGGCAGGTTTTGTACTTTGGCAGGTACTTTTGCAAGACACTGTATTTCTAATAAAATACTTTTGTTCTTTTCCTTATCCATCAGCTTCTAACTTCAGCTTGTTCAATTAAGCTTTGAACAAAGAACCTGGAGGCAGATTGGTTTCTCTGCAGAGCTGCATCAGATTTTGCACTCTCCAGTTTTAGTAAATCAGCCCCTAAGTATTTAAAGGATGTACATTATAAAATGGAAATTTATACCACGGTAAACTTACCTCATCATAAGTATAATCTCTTTCTGTGCCGGCCCATGCAGGTCCGGGCGTAGAACTAAAGGAGATTCCATCATCTTTTTTACTGTCATCTTCTTCAAATACTGAAAGATGCAAGGCAAATATTACAGTATGCACACAAACAACCCTCCCATAAATCCTGAAGTGTATAAAAAGAAAGAAAAAAAAAAAAAAAAAAAAAACCTGCTCCTTGCCAACTAGGCCTTTCTGCTAAGCAACAGTAATTTAACGGAGAAGAATATTGAAAGGAACCTATAAACCATTTAGGGGAGCATGCATGTATTAAATGCACACAAACATGTCACACTGACAATGTTCTCTCTGCACAGGATCACACAAGCCATTCTGCAAAAAGGCAAAAGGTGATTGTGTATATTTTATTAAATTTGAGGTAGAGCTGCACGATTCTGGATAAAATGAGAATCACAATTTTTTTTGCTTAGACTAAAGATCACGATTCTTGCGGCGTAACGTCATCTTTCACATTATACAAAAAAATTGGGCTAACTTTCCATTTTAATTTTTGATTCATTGAAGTGTATTTTTCCCCCCAAAAAAGTGACATAAAATATTGCAACGACCGCTATTTTATTTACTAGGGTCTCTGCTAAAAAATTATATATAATGTTTGGGGGTTATAAGTAATTTTCTAGCAGAAAATTACAGAATTGTTTAACTACAGAAAATATTTTAACTTGTAAGCAAAAAAATGTCAGAAAAAGGTTTAGTCTTTAAAGTGGTTGTAAACTGTTACACCACTTTTATCTACAGGTAAGCCTATAATAAAGGTTTACTTGTAGGTACCGTGCATATCTCCTAATTTAGGAGATATTCAGTATATGCGCTGCTGCCGACGTCATCGGCGCATGCGAACTGAAGAAACGGCCTGCTGATGCGGTTTCTTCAGGACTCGTGCCGTGACCGGTGGCTCCTGCACACATGCCAATCACAGCGCCAGAGCACAGAAGTAACACCGATGGAAGACGTCAGCCGTGTACTCGAAGTGCCGACGCCGATTAAGGGCATCGTTCTGAGGCAAGTATTTCATAATGAGCTAGTATGCGATGTGAAGGGGGCGTAAGTGCCTGGTAGGCAAGTGGTTAAAGAGGAAGTAAACCCTGATGGGTTTTACTTCCTCTGCAAAGTAAAAGCATAATGGGCTAGTAACACCTATAGGAAAGCCTTATTATAGGATTACCTATACAGTGAAACCTTAGTTTACGAGTAACGCAATTTACAAGCGTTTTGAAAGACGAGCAACTTTAAAAAAAAAAAGAAGAAAAATGTGCCTTGATCTGCGAGCGCTGTCTTGATATACAAGCATTCTTTTCACATAAAAAAAATAAAAATAAAAATTTACACTCACAATGTGAAGGAGTCTGCTGCTCATCCATGTAAAGACGCTGGTGTACAGCACACAGTACAGCTTTGTTTGTGGCCAGAGATTTGCGGGCGATGGTGGCTCCCAGCACTTCCTGGAGACACTCCCAGCAGGAGTGGGCGTACCCAGAAGTGATGTCAACAGTTCCCGAGTTCTCTAGGAAGCGCTGTGAGCTGAACCTGTGGCCACATACAGCGTTATACTGTACACCAGCAGCTTTACTGAACATACAGTACTGCATACAGAGCGGCTTTAAATTGATGAGCACAACCTCTGGCCACATACAGAGCTGTGTACACCAGCGGCTTTACTTTACATACAGTAAACAAAGCTGCTTTAAATAGGTGAGCACCAGACTCCTTAACATTGTCACTGTGCATACTTTTTTTTTACCTTAAAACTTTTGCAACACAGAGGTACAGTACAGTATTCCTACTACTGTACAGTACTGTATTTTGAAGTGCAGCTTTATTTTTTGTTTACAGTACACTTTATACTGTATTTTTATATGAATAAATGGTTGTGGAACGAATCAAAGTTTCCATTATTTCCTATGGGGAAATTTGCTTTGATGTAAGAGTGCTTTGGATTACAAGCATGCTTCTGGAACAAATCATGCTCGCAAACCAAGGTTTCACTGTAGGTACAAGTTGCACAGAAGGGTTCACAAAGAATCTGCACTGTTTACATAGAAACGCGGAAAAGGCTGATAAGCATCGTGAGGGGGGGTTGAATCAAGATCGCCATTTTATTTAACAATTGAGCAGAGCTTGTTTCCCCTGGTCCTGGTTTCCCTGTTAAGGTTTTGGACATAGACTGACTGTGTTGTGATTAAAGAGATCCCCCCTTCCTGTCAAAACTGTCCTGCTTTCACGGACAGGAAGTGCAAAGGAACGTTCAGAAAAAGCCAACTGTCTGGTTTTAAACAGTTTCTTGGTCACTGACTTGACACAAACATGCAACAATTGGATACTTGCACAAGGTCAGTGACTCAGAAGGCACTCAGATGTTTGGGTTTGAGAGCCAGCCAACTAGCATTTTCAGAAGATATGGCTGCTTTTTACAATGGTCTGTGATTTGGAAACTTGCAATACATTTCTTTAGCTATCTGCTCTAAAATGTACCTTCAACTTTGTCAAAATCATCAGCCTCAAGGAATTTCACATTCTTCTTTTTCTTCTTCTTTGTCAGAATTAAGTCCAGGTCATCCTCCTGGGACTCTGAGGCCTCCTGCACTTCTGCCTCAATCTTTAGATTCTGTAATTCAAGAGACACCATGAAAACCAGCATTCCTGAATAGGCACCAGCAAGGAGAAAAAAAAAAAAAAAAAGGGGTCAGGCAAAATCTATTACTACCTTAACGCCTTCCTCTGCTTCTTCTATGTCAAACTTTTTCGTCTTTTTTTTCTTCTTTTTCTGATTCAAAAAGTTCAAGTCATCCAGATCATCAGGAGCATCTAAGACAGAAGACAATCTATATTAATAAAAAAGACTATCACATAACATTATGCTTCAACTGAGTACATTACAAATCACAAAGGGTCTATGTATCAATGTTTTTACTGAAGAGTCACATTTTTAAAAAGGGGTTGTAAACCCTTGTTTTTTTGTATTAAAATAACATGCGTGCCTATACTTACCTGCTCTGTGCAATCGTTGCACAGAGCAGCCTCGATCCTCCTCTTCTCGGGTCCCTGCCGGTGCTCCAGGCCCCTCTTCGTCATCGGGTGTGTCCAGGGAAAGCCACTTTCCCTGGGGGCACCCGTGCAGGCTCGCTCCAGAGTCCCGCTGCGTCTATTGACACAGAGAGCGGGACTCTGCGCCGCCGCTCCAGTGTCACTGGATGAGAGAGAGAGAGAGAGAGAGAGAGAGAGAGAGAGAGAGAGAGAGAGAGAGAGAGAGAGAGAGAGAGAGAGAGAGAGAGAGAGAGAGAGAGAGAGAGAGAGAGAGAGAGAGAGAGAGAGAGACACAGCTGGAGCCACTGCGCTCCTGCACATCGCTGGATCGGATCAGGTAAAGTGAAAGGATGGGGTCTGTGAGGAGCTGCAGCACAGATTAATGCATTAAAGTCGAAAAACCTTGAGACTTTAACAGGCACACGTGTGTGGCTTGTGTCTAAAAGACCCTGTCAGGTATAAGGAATGGGAGAGAAAATATAAAAAATAGCATTTTTTCCTTTTTCATACATTTTTTAAAATGCATTTACAATATGCCTTACTGGAAAACAGACTACTTCAGAAGGGATTTCTCTAAGACAATCTCCTACCTGCTTCCAGACCTTATGATAATTCTTCCTAGCGACAGGTTTCTTTTTAGAAAGACCTTATGATAATTCTTCATAGTGACAGATTTTCTAGCATTCACTAGAGTAGGCACCAATGGTCCCGAGATGCCACGGTCCTTTAACACCCTGGCTTCAATAGCTATGCTGTCAAATTTAGAGACTATAAATTGGGGTGGAACATAGGACCTTGAGACAGCAGATCAGGGCGGCATGAAAGCATCCATGGCCCGTCTATCGTCAGTCTCACAATCTCCGGGAACTAGGGCCTTCTGGGCCAGGCTGGTGCCACCAGAAGGACTGGAACCCCCTCTCTTTGTATCCTGCGCAACAAATGTGGAAGGAGAGGGATCGGAGGAAAAGCATAAACCATTGAGTACTGGCTCCATGGAACTATCAGAGCATCTGCTCCAATTGCCAGAGGATCTCTTGTTCGAGACACAAACTGCTGTAGCTTGTTGTTGAACCTGGATGCCAGTAGGTCAACCTCTGGCCATCCCCAACGTTGGCAAATTTCCTGGAGCACCTCTGGGTAGAGTGACCATCCCCCCGGGCAGATCTGTTGGCGGCTGAGATAATCTGCCTTCCCGTTCTCTACCCCCAGGATATGCATTGCCGATATCATTGGCACATTTCCCTCTGCCCAGGCTAGTATGTAGTTCACCTCCTTCAGAGCTGAACGACTCCTGGTACTGCCTTGGTGGTTTATATAGGCCACTGCCGTGGCATTGTCGGACTGAACCCTGATGGGGCAGTCCTGAAGCTCCACCGCCCAGGACCGCAGGGCAGGATGTTGATGGACAGGGTCTGCTCTGTCCCTGACCATTTCCCCTGAGCTGTGAGCCCATCTAGGGTCGCTCCCCAGCCTGAGAGACTGGCATCTGTAGTCAGTACTCTCCAAGTTACTGGGAGGAAGGATTTTCCCCTTTCGCAAGTTCTGATCCTGCAACCACCAGTTTAGGTTTAAGCATGCCTGAGGAAATAAGCACATTGGATAATTCAGGGCTTTTCTTCCTCTGTTCCAAGCCAACAAGATGTCTTGTTGTAAAGGCCTGGAAGGGAACTGGGCATAGGGCACTGCCTCGAAGGAGGATACCAAGAATCATACAGAGCTGAATTGAGGGTTGTCTGGTGCCCCTTATCGGACGCACCTGATCCTTCAGAGCAAAGATCCTTACGGGTGGCAAGAATACTCTTGCTTGGACCGTGTTTAGAATCAGACCTAAATATCTTAGACTTTAAGCTGGTCTCAATGCTGACTTTTTGGCATTTATGATCCAGCCCAAGCTTTTCAAATACATCACTGTGTATATTATGCTCTGTTCTAGAGCCTGTACAGAGTGATCTCTGAGCAGGAGGTCATCCACATACCCAAGAACCAGGATCCCTTGGGCCCTTAAAAAGACCCAGTACTGGTGCTAGGACCTTTGTGAACACCTGGGGAGCTGTAGCAAACCCGAAGGGTAGAGCCACAAACTGAAAAATGACGTTCCTCTACTGCAAAACGTAGGAACCTCTGATGAGGCTGAAAGATAGGTACGTGTAAGTACGCGTCCTTTATATCGATGGAGGCTAAAAAGTCTCCCCTCTAGAGTAAGGATGAGCTCCGGCGTGTTCGCACACTCCACGCACAGAGCCCGCAAGGAAGTCGGCACGGCGCTGCGCTAATCACAGGCAGCAAGACATTTCCCAATCTCTGCAGCCGCACATCTGGAAAATGTCTCACTGCCTGTGATTAGCGCAGCGCCGTGCCGACTACCTGGCGGGCTCTGCACGTGGAGTGTGCGAACGCGCCGGAGCTCATCCTTACTCTAGAGTGAGGTTACTATTGAGCAGACAGACTCCATCCGAAAGGACTGTATCAATAGACACTTGCTCAGGGACCTTAGGTCCAAAATGGGCCTTGTGTCCCCGTTTGGTTTCTGAACTTTAAATAGGTTTGAGTAAAACCCTGTGCCCCTTTCGAATACAGGAACCTCTGCAATCATTCCTTGATGCACTAGATGATGATGTAGTGCCTGAAGCAATAAGTTTCTTTTTGGAGAATCTGAGGGAACCCTGGATCTTAGAAACCTCTGAGGGGGAACCCCCGTAACTCCAGCTTGTAACCGCAAGATATAAATTGAGGTGACCCACTCGTCCTGAATTGTTGTTTTCCAAATGTCCGCAAAGTGCAACAGCCTTACCCCCACCCGATGGAGTGGGGGCGTCCCCTCAAAAGGAGGGCTTGGTGCTGGGTCTAGAAGAATTTTGGACCCAGGGCCTTTTCTGGCCCTAGCGCCCTGTTGGCGGCGGTACCGCCCTGACGCTGAGACATTTGAGGAAGCAATCCCTGGGTTTTTAAACGAGAGACGTTTGGTGCTTTTCTTCACAGGAAGTAGAGAACTCTTCCCTCTGGAAATCTTTTGGATATATTTGTCCAAGTGATCACCGAATAAACCTTTGCCATGAAACGGCAAACCTGCCAATAACTTTTTACAAAGGAAGCTCGGCTGACCAGTTCTTAAGCCATTAAAATCTGCGCATATGTACAGACAAGAGAGCCAGACAAGTAACCTGCTGTATTGAATCCTTTAAACCATCAACAGCAAAACGCAGCGCTCGAACAATATCCGTCTTACTTTCTGTCAGATCATACTGGTTAGGCTTATCCAGCCATTTGATCTGATCCTTTTGGATTGGCAAATACCAATTTCTGCAACAGCTGGCTGAATAGCTGAACTTGCCAAAGAAAAGAAAGCCTTTAATAATAACTGCAATTTCTTGTCAACAGGGTCTTTCAAGCCCTGTGCGTTATCTACCAGACAAGTTAAGTTCTTGTTTAAAGGAAGAGACTGCTGCATCTATGGCTGGCATGCTCAATTTTTTAACCAACTTTTCATCCATGGGATATAAAAAGAGAAAACCTTTTAGGAGGCAAAAAAGTCCCGGCAGGATGTTCCCAATCAGCATACACCGCCTGTTCCAACAGGGGGTGTAGTGGGAAAGTATGTGCGACCTGAAAAGGTCTCAGAGATCCCAAAGAGGATCAGGGGGGCTCAGTCACCTCTGCAAGAGGCAACTTAAAGGCAGAATGAACCATTTCGGTCAGAGTCACGATCAAAAGCCTCTGTGACTGAGAGGCAGACATTGACGGAATATCTTCTTGTTAAGATTGCTCGGAAGCAGACTCATCTGCCGGTCACACCGAATCCTGAGCTTTCAGCTCTTCCCCATCCCATTTCTGCTCCAGACTAGGAGACTCCGGGGAGGGGGATCTGTCACGCTTCCTGCCACCCTGCGGGATCCTGTGCTCTAACCCGGCTAGGGCTGAGGACAGTTCATCCTTAGTGATAAAAAGGTGAAGCAGTAGCGTTGACTGTAGGCACAATACCAGATAGGCGCAGCGGCTTAGATTGCTTGCCTGGGAGCCTCTGGTCTTTCAGGGGATACAACACTAGGAATACGACTAGGTTCATCAGGAACTACTGATGACATAGGTGTGCCCTTCTTCTCTATGGTGTTAGTCCCACTCCTCTTTTTGGAAGACAAAATACAAAGCAAAGAGTGCTTGGGTGTAGTTAAAACACCTCAGTAGGGAGACCCTTTAATAGGGTTTACCAAGCCCCTATGCAACAATCCTGCTAAGCACCTTTAGCCTGCCAAGCAACACCCGGTGACTCGGGTAAGGAAAAATGAACCACTGCAAGTGTCTGCTTAGAGCCTGCTCTGTGTCCCACAGCTGCCTTCTTGAAGCACCACATGCTTGGCCTGCACAGCTTAAATAAGCTTTGTGTGCGTCGTAACGTTCTATGCGTGTGTGCGGTCGTAACTGTATTCGTGTACGATGCAAATCTTCGTGCGCCCAGATAAAGGCTACTGCGCATGCGCCATGGCAGCCAAACTGCTGAGCCCAGCGGCGCTCTTGCGCACTCACGTGCGCCATGGCTAACCGAGGCGAAATTGCGCGCCGTCGTGCGCCATCATACAAGTAAAAAACAGCCAGACACAAACAAAAAGGGTACACTTTGCAAACACCCACAGCTAGCCCAGAACTCCCCCGTATGGTCACCGCACACAGGTGTCCAGCCTTTAGCTAGCTTGACTGATTATTACAATCACTGGGACGCCCCACAATAATAAAATGAAGGGGTTTCACTTACCCGTCCAGGCGCAGGGCCACTTAGAAGCTAAGGGCCCAATCTTCACCCTTCACGGCGGGTTCCTGTCACTTGGACCTTCAAGGACTGGGTACCCTTTCATGTTTAGGGTCCACTCCCTTGGACCTGTACAGCACCCTGCAGGAAATGCCTTAGCACTGTAGTGTCCAGGATTTCCACTCCGCAGGGTCCATCGCCGGAGGCCACGTTACAGGCAAAACCTCGCAGGATCTTGAGTCTTCTTTGCGAGGCTCGGGTACCGTTTATCTAAGCTTAAAAGCCTGTGTCAAATGGATCCGATCAGTCAATCCCTTGATTCATTTTTGGAACAGTTTGTAGGACTAGGGACCTGAAGCTCAGAGAGCTCAAACAAACCCTGCCATCCACCTTGCAGACACTGGTAAAAAAACGAAAGTACTTCCTGTATGGGAGGGGTTATATAGGGGATCACTTCCTGCCTGAAGACCTTTGGTCTTCCAGTGTCAATTCACCTAATGATGGAGTATAACCCAGCAGGTAATGAACATTAGCCTGACTCTGTGTCAAATGATGTATAAAAAAGAAATGAACTGCACTCCTGTAACCTACAGGAGAAGTATAGCCAAACTAGCATTGACTATACTTCTCCTTTAATGGCATCGACTAATGTACTGAACACCCTACCAACAAATAAATGTGATCTGCCAGAGAAGCCAGAACTGGGGTCAACAAATGAAAGCAAACTAAGATTACACAGTACCTTTCTTCCTAAATGACTCGTCATCTGCATCCACATCCTTGTCCTCCACTGGTTCTGGTTCTGCCTCTTTAGTTTCAGGGATCTGGGTCTCTTCCACCTGTTCACCCTCTTCATCCAACATAAAGGGCTTCTTCTTCTTCTTTTTCTTCTTGCTCATAGTAGGGTCGAAAATCATCTAAAAGAATTACACATAAAACAGAAATAAATTTCCCTCTGTCAAATCCATCAAAAAACTATTGACTAAAATCTGGGTGCATAAAACATAACTGTACTACCATGTGAGGATGTCACTTCAATAAAAGGGGACTTCACAATCAGTGAACATAAAACCTTGTACCCCCCCACCTTTCTAATATTACAGTAGGAACATGTGTATCACCCCACCCCCACTGTCAACTCACCTAAATAAGGATAGCAAAATGATGCAACAGAAAGAAATCCAAGAATGCCTGCACTTAAGAGGATGAGGCAACACACAGAAATGATCTGAATTTATGACGGCAGCTCCTATTTAAACATCTCTGAATCATACACGAGTAATTAAAATGGGTTATAAAAAAAGTTTCTGTAATCTTATGCAGTAAATCTTCTGCCTAAAGCTGGCCAATACAAGAATCAAACTTTTATACGTTTCCTGGTGAGTCCACTGAAATTTATCCATTTAAAGTTGGAGTAAACTGCCATCTCTGACTTTTACTTTCTCTGATAGGTACTGTAAATATCTCCTAAACCTGCAGCATTTAGGAGATATTTACTGTACATGCAACCAGTGACATCACTGGTGCATGTGCTCTGAAGGAACAGCCACCAGGGCCAGTCCTTCAGAGCCCTGTGCCGTAAACGTCAGCCCCCGGGTGCATGCGCAGGAGTAACTTCATTGCGGCTCTGGCCAGTCACACAGCCGGAATCCACGAACCAGGAAGGAAGACGAGTGACGATGGAAGCGCCCGTCAGTGGTCACAGCGATGGAAAGCTTCATTTTCAAGTAAGATTAACATAACGTGCTAGTATGCAATGCATATTAGCACATTATGACATTACCTTTCAAGTTAGGAAAAAAAACACCCAGCAGTTTACTACCACTTTAAAGACAAGACCTTTTCTGGCACTTTAAGTAAAAACCAGTATTTGTTGCTAGACCCCCGAACATTATATATATATCAGGGCTGTACCAATACTAGAATCGCTACCGATACCAGGCATTTCAACAAGTACTTATGCAAATGCTCCGATGCTTGATCCAATACCTGGGCAGTCAGGGTTGATCAGTGCGGCGGTGGGGGGGAGATACAAGCATTGATCTCCCTGTATAGGATTTCAATAAAGCAGCTGACACCCGCTTCTCCTCTTCCTCCCGAAGCTTTCAGTTGCTTTACTGAAATCTATACAGGGCGATCGGTGCTTGTGATTCCCCCCACTGTCGCACCGATCATCCCTGACTGCCCCATGTGTACTTGTCCAGTCCCCCCGTGTGCCACTCCTCCCGCCCCCCCCCCCACCGTCCCAGTTCTGTCAGGATGGAGAGCGGAGGAAGGAGTCAGTAAATTTGTCATTTACCGGCTCCTTCCTTTTCTGAATGAACAAAGTCAGTGATCACCGACTGTCCATTCATAAGAGAAAGAGAAGGACTGGGGAATCTGTGCCCTCTCAGTCCCTATCCCTGTCTCAAAAGGAGAGATGTCACTGATCTGTTTAGACCCCTGATATCTCACCAAAGCCCCCCCCCCCCCCCCACACACACACACCCCAATAGGGCTGCTAAAAAAGTGGTATTAGTGTAATTAGAGATAGAGCTAGAGATATATTAGCAGAGAACCTAGAAAATAAAATGGCGATCGTTGCAATTTTTTTTTCTTTTTGTCACACAGTATGAGCGCAGCAGCTTTTTCAAACGCATTTTTTTTAAAAACACTTCAATTAATGTTTTTTTTTTTACATTAAAAAAAGACAACATATAACCCAATTTTTAGTAAAATACAAAAGATGTTACGCAGAGTATATAGATACCCAACATGTCACACTCTAAAATAGCACACACTCGTGTATTGGCAACTACAATGCTTAAAAATGTCCATAGGCGATGCTTTAAACATTTTTTACAGGTTACCCGTTTAGAGTTACAGAAGATGTCTAGGGCTAGAATTATTGCTCTCGCTTAGAACGTTTGCGCGATACCTCACATGCGTGGTGCGAACACCGTTTACATATGCGTGCGCAACCTACACGTGTTCACTTCTGCGCACGCACGCGGAGGGATGGGGCGCTTTACATTTTTTAAGATTATCTCTTTTGTTATTTTTACACTGTTCCTTTATTTTTTGTAATCATTTTTTGGGAGCATTCCTTGTGATAGAAATAAGGGATGACAGGTCCTCTTTATGGAGAGATCTGGGGTCTACGAGACCCCAAATCTCCCCTGTACCTTTAAAAGCTTCAAATCAATTAAAAAAAATAAATAAAAAAAAAAAAAAAAGTTTACTTTCGCTCTTGACCAGAAGTAATTCCGCTCTGGTCCTCCTAGAACATAGAGGTAATCATAGAGGGGAGGAGAGATGATCTGGTCTCTCCTCACCTCTGTGACCAGCCGCTGGATCATTTCCAGGGCTCGCCAGTAAGAACAGTAAGCCCGAGAACCACTGGCGAGCGGCGGTAGGGGAACACTCCTGTTGCTACTAAAAGCTATCCAGCGGCTAACCAACTGCTCTGATTGCTTTTATGAGAATATATAAACATATTGCAGTCTTGAAGTGGTTAAAGGGTGGGCAGCCCTGTCCACGCCACCTAGCTTGATCAAATGAGTTGGGCAGAAAATGGACAGCTGTACAGTTGTTCTGACGGCGTTAGCTGTCAGAACACAATAGCCAGCTAAGGAGATTTGCCCGTCCATACTACAGGGTGTCCCTAAAGTCTGCAAAGGAAAAATTTTACTCATATTTTGTATTATATGTTCCAATAATTAATAATTTGTTATTTTGTACATAAAAGTACATTTGGCTACGATTTCCCATTTTCTCTATGTGTGGTGACAGAGTAGTTGAGGGGAATCTTTCGGATTTCTTTCGTTCAGCCCACAGGTTGTAATATTCTGGCAGCGAGCCAAACCCTGCTCCACTTCACCCAAAATTAGACCAAGTTCCATTCATTCAGGAGCTTGTAGATCACACCGGATGATTGTAAGCACATTTTTCAAAAGCAGGATGAGCATGCTCTGTGTCAGTATGTGGTTTTCCCATGCCTTTGAGACAATTCAAATATTTCCAAATATTCAAAAATCAGCTATAACATGCATGTAGGTTTAGAAAAAGAAAGAATGTAGGTGGGAAACCCTCTCTCCATACCCGTTGCCACATTTTAAAAACGTCACAGCTGTGCCGGGCTCCGCCCACACAGCCACATCATTCATTCACAGAGATCTGTGAATAAATGAACTACAAGTCCCGTCTGGCACCGCGGAAGATGGCTTGTATGTCTCAATGTACCACGAGGGCCCTGGTGAGCACCCTCGTAGTTTACTGACTCTTCCTGCTATTCAGTAACTGTCTGCACATACAAGAGATACGGGCAGACAGCTGTATTAAGTGTCTGCAGGATCCTGGCATTGGACCCGAGATCCACCGATAGCGGGAGCAATGCTTTGCAGGCTGCAATGTAAGCAATCATAAATGCAGGCTTTTTTAACCTGCAAAATCATGTGCATTTATTATTATTTTTTTTTTAAGGCGAATTTAGCCTTTATTCCTTTTGCTGCCACAGAAGTACTGCATCTGCAGGAGCACCAACATGTCAGGAGTTTGTTTACCTTTTTACACTAAACCAGTGGTGCTAAACCTGTGCCCTCTGATGTGACCCGCAACTTAAAACCAAGGAAGCGCATGCAGAGGATCGGCAACCCATTGATTGCGATCTGGGCTTGCCGATGCGCCATCCCAGAGCATTAGAGTGCAACGAGCCAACACCAGCAGTGGAGGAAGTAGGTGGCCGTGGAGGGAGCAGGAGTCTCATAAGCAGACGATTCCTCTGTAGCGTCTGCTCCTGTCCCAGGTGGAGTGATACCAAGTGCACTTTGCCTACGACATTTCTAGCAGCCTAGCGATGCCAGCAGAAGCTGGAAGAAGAAAAGAGGGTCAGTGTATTAAACATTACATACACTGCGCTATTGCAATGGGCATATTAGCATCTACAAAAGGATTAACAATTATTAGGTTGCTTTCACACTGATCCTCGGGTGAAGAGCTGAGCCACAGACTTCTATTATATCCTGCGGGTTTGGCGTGCTTTCTAAAATGCACCAAAACTCCTGAATGCAATAGTTTAGGTGCACTTTCACAAAATGCACCACGCACACAAGATATAATTCAAGTCTATGGCAAAGTGCAGCTAACCTGCAGGTGCAGACTAATGGGGACCCTGATGTTACAAAACTGATTTTTTTTTTTTTTTTAACTGCGAACATTTCTAAAAAATACCACATGGCCCACACACTGGAGTTTGCCCTGAACTAAAGACCTGTAAAGCTTTGCCTATGGACAATTATAGGGCTGCAACTAACAATTATTTTCATAATTGATTAGTTGGCCGATTATTCTTTCGATTAATCGGATAATAACCTTAAAAGTGTGGTGTATAATTTAATATGTAAAGTTTAAAAAAAGGCAATTTATTCTTAAAAATCTCTATGCAGTGGTAAATATAAATAACCAACTACATGGTTAGGGAGCAAAATCTCTAATCCACTCTGAGAATAACAGACAGAAGAGATATACTGTATATACTATTGGAGGTTGAATCTGGTAAATATCATCAGACTCAGAGATCACATTTTTTATTTAGACCCCATTCACACTGGGGCGCATGTAATGTGCCCTGCCCCCAAGTAATGTGCCCTGCCCCCAAGTAATGTGCCTCATGTAATGTGCCCTGCTCCCACGTAATGTGCCCTCGTGTAATGTGCCCTGCTCCCACCTAATGTGCCCTCGTGTAATGTGCCCTGCTCCCACCTAATGTGCCCTCGTGTAATGTGCCCTGCTCCCACATAATGTGCCCTCATGTAATGTGCCCTGCTCCCACATAATGTGCCCTCATGTAATGCGCCCTGCCTCCACGTAATGTGCCCTCATGTAATGCGCCCTGCCCCCACGTAATGTGCCCTCATGTAATGTGCCCTGCTCCCACCTAATGTGCCCTCATGTAATGTGCCCTGCTCCCACATAATGTGCCCTCATGTAATGTGCCCTGCTCCCACATAATGTGCCCTCATGTAATGTGCCCTGCTCCCACATAATGTGCCCTCATGTAATGCGCCCTGCCTCCACGTAATGTGCCCTCATGTAATGCGCCCTGCCCCCACGTAATGTGCCCTCATGTAATGCGCCCTGCCCCCACGTAATGTGCCCTCATGTAATGCGCCCTGCCCCCACGTAATATGCCCTCATGTAATGCGCCCTGCCCCCACGTAATGTGCCCTGCCTCCATGTAAAAGTTAACTTTAAAGGTAATTGTAATGCCTTCTATTACCTCCAGTCTATCACTCCACCTTCTCTGGGTTCAGATGCTGATCTTCCCTGCACGGTCTTTAAAGCATTTTTTTTTTTAAAAAACAACAAACATGTTATACTTACCTGCTCTGTGTAATGGTTTTGCACAGAGCAGCTCTGATTCTTCTCTTCTGGGGTCACCCACCGATGCTTCTGGCTCCTCCTGCCTTCAGAGTGCCCCAATAGCAAGCTGCAAATTATAGTATAGAGCGCCCCTACAGCAAGGTAAAAATACTTCTGCCTTTAGAACAACTCACGTCCTGCCCAGGACTACATGTCCCATGAGGCATTGCTCTTCACACATTCACAAGTTCTCAGGCACTTACTAACATGTATGGATGGTGTACTGAGCTGTATGTGTGCTGCACTGTATTTCCCTGATATGTAAACAATTCATTCTGTATTCAGGACAACTAATCGGCTGGCCGATTATGAAAATAGTTGACAACTATTTTCATAATTAGTTGTCGATTAATTGTTTCAGCCCTAGACAATTATATCGTTTTTTTCACCAGTTTGCAGGCAAACGCAGTTTTAAAGTGGCAGTAAATGCTAATTTTTACCTACAGGTAAGCTTATAATAAGGCTTACCTGTAGGTAAAATGAATATCTCCTAAATGTGCCCTGTTTAGGAGACATTCTAGCCAGCAGCAGCCGGTGACATCCCTGGCGCATGCGCTCTGAAGGAACAGCATACCCATCCTGTCCCTTCAGAGCTGCGTGGCACAGCCGAAACTCCCATGCATGTAACATCGTCGCGGCTTGGGCCAGTCAAGCGGCCTCTGCGGACGAACCCTGAAAGAAGACCGGGTGAAGATGGAAGCAACTACAGCGGTCACAGTGCACTGTAGAAAGGCTTCATTTTCAGGTAAGTCCTTCCTTCATTCAGGTAAGTTCAATGTGATGCATACTTGCACATTATGTCTTTGCCTTGCAGAGGGAAACTTTTTTTTATTTTTTTTTTAAAGAGTATTCCACTGCTTTAAGGCTTGACAAATCTCGCATCTATTCATTGAACACACCTCATATTTTACCAAGAAACTGTTTTATTGTGTGAGCGCAATAAGATTAACCCAAAATACAGATCTGATAAATAGTGGCGCTGATATCTTGTGACATAAAAAAATTGCAACTGTCACCATGCTATTCTACAGGGCCTCGGCTTTTAGAAAGAGTAACAATGTGAATTTGTGTGCAAAAAAATGTTTAAAAAAAACACCCCTGGCAGCAAAAGGACTAAAGCACCTGTGCCAATACCGCAGAACATCGTTCTTCAATATTATCTGTCCAATAAAGTTTCTCCCTCGCAGTCACTGAGGTTTTATCGGTTTTGAGCTGATGGCTGTAAACGCCGATCCTCTCATACTCAGACATACTGAAACAGACAATGCTGTCCTAAACTGACTCAGCTAGGTTATGAAAGGGTAACATGGAAATTAAACTTGCTGACAAGCCTCGTAAAGAAGCCATAGATTGGCTGAGGTTTCCCTGAGCATGTAAGCATGGGAGACATCTGCTCCACCATCTATAGCACCAAGGCCTGCAACTTTCTTAAAGTGATAATAAACCCTCAATTTTTTTTTTTAAGCACTTTCATCAGTTGATGTATTCACCACAGCGCTGGATCCAGGGGCAGGCAAGTGTCCTTATATTAAATGTCAGCAGCTCCTCTTCAATGTAACTAAATGGTTGGTCATCAGCATGAACTGACTCATCACGTCATGCTGATGACCAACTTATTAGATGAAGATTAACAGGGGGTTTGGCAAGCATAATACGGCTACAAATGCAGAGAGATACCAAATTCTTATTTAGTTAAAATTTTGAATTTCTGATGCTTACGGATGTGCTCTTTCACACAGTTTCAAGATGATCAGTGGTTTCTCCCCTGAAGAACCACTGTACCACTTTAAAAAGGAACTTCACCCGGGTTTGGGAAAATTCAAAGTCAACAGCAGGCTTTCCCTTCCTGATGACTCACAGCCGGCTCCACATGGTGTATGTGCAAGATGGACTACTGTGAGGCTGGTCCTACAGTCTCCGGGGATGTGTGATGTTATCCCAGGAGGCTGCGGGCCAAGACATTGTCATCCTCACCTAGATGAGGAAGTCGGAGGGTGTACCACCAAAAGCACTAGCCCCCCCCACACACACACCAAAAACAGGGGTGAAGGGGGAGAGAGTACCTTTTGGGCAGGCACGCTCTCCCACTTTCGCTCGGATTGCTTGGGCGATCCGAGTGGAAGTTCAGCCCCAACTACTCAGACCAGTGATGGCGAACCTTGGCACCCCAGATGTTTTGGAACTACATTTCCCATGATGCTCAAGTACACTGCAGAGTGCATGAGCATCATGGGAAATGTAGTTCCAAACCATCTGGGGTCCCAAGGTTTGCCATCACTGCCCTTGACTAGAACCATTTATAGGGTGCAGCACACCTTGTGCATGCTCAGTGTGAAGCCGCAAGGAATCACAGCTGGCTTCCCACACTGAATATACTAGTGCCAGGGATATGAAGACCGATGAAAACTGGCCCAGGTGAGGATAGCGCTGGATCCTGAAACAGGCGAGTGTCTGTTTATTAAAACTCAACAGCTACAGATTTTGTAGCTGCTGACTTAATTCTTTGGAACCTGGATAAAGAACTGCTATAAAAAGGCATAAAAGGGGTCAGCAACCTTTTTCCACTTAAGGGCTGTATGTGAATGCATGGAGAGCCGCAGTCACCTAATAAAGATAATAATCTGGACCCCTTTACATTACACAGCCGCCCCTGCACCTCTGGACCCCTTTACATTACACAGCCGCCCCTGCACCTCTGGACCCCTTTACATTACACAGCCGCCCCTGCACCTCTGGACCCCTTTACATTACACAGCCGCCCCTGCACCTCTGGACCCCTTTACATTACACAGCCGCCCCTGCACCTCTGGAACCCCTTTACATTACACAGCCGCCCCTGCACCTCTGGACCCCTTTACATTACACAGCCGCCCCTGCACCTCTGGACCCCTTTACATTACACAGCCGCCCCTGCACCTCTGGACCCCTTTACATTACACAGCCGCCCCTGCACCTCTGGACCCCTTTACATTACACAATTCTTCTTAGCCGCATCGGTTGTTATCCCAAGAAAGCCAATTGCCGGCCCTAAAAAACGGCACCTGCAGGCATCACCCTGGTACAACCCCTTCAAGCCGAGGCCGCATATTTGCATACGATCGCCGTGAAGGAGTTAAAATGTCCGCGGGCTGGGTGCACGTAAATTCATCACGCACACTAATGGGCTGGACATTTAGTGGCGGCAGGCCATAGGTTGTTGACCCCTGGCATAAAACATGCCGTACATGGATTCCAGGCATATGATACTTTTTTGTTTGCTTTTGCCCTGACATAAAGAGGGTGCGCTCACACCAGTGTATCGAAAGCATAGTTCAGGGGGCTCAATAACACTTGCAGTTGGGGGGTCCATAAAAACACATGGTTGAGCTGCATTTTTACCATACCCCGACTGCTACCCCTTAAAAGAGTTGTAGGGGCAGATAATGCATTAAGATAAAAAGCATTCTGTGTGCAGCAGCCGCCCTCTGCCCCCATAAGACCCCTTTCACACTGAGGCGGTTTACAGTCGCTAAAGCGCTAAAAATAGCCCCTATAAAGCGCCTCTCACTCCAGTGTGAAAGTCCAAGGGCTTTCACACTGGAGCAGTGCGCTGGCAAGATGCTAAAAAAAAAAAAAAAAGTCCTGCAAGCAGCATCATTGAGGCGCTGTAGGAGCGGTGTATACACTGCTCCTAAAGCGCCCCCGCCCATTGAAATCAATGGGCAGCGGCGCTTTAAAGTCTTTTTTCGGCCGTTAGCGGGGGTTAAAAGCACCCCGCTAGTGGCCAAAAAACACGGAAAATAGTGGCGCTTTACTGCAGATGTCTGAGCGCTGCCAGTGTGAAAGTGCCCCAAGACCCCTTTCACACTGGGCGGCGTTGATGGTAAAACGCTGCTAGTTTTAGCGACGCTTTACCATCATTTTTGTGGTGCACTTTTAATCCCCACTAGCGGTCGAATACAGGATTAAATTTGCCGTGTATCGCCGCTATGCAGGCACTTCAGCAGCGGTGCCCATTCATTTTAATGGGAAGGAGCGGTGTATACACCGCCCCAAAGATGCTGCTTGCAGGACATTTTTTAATGTCCTGCCAGCACAGGGCCCCAGTGTGAAAGCATACGGACTTTCACACTAGGGCTGCAGGGGAGGCATTTTTCAGGCACTTTACAGGCGCTATTTTTAGCCCAAAAACGTCTGAAAAACGCCCCAGTGTGAAAGGGGTCTATTACTCACCTGAGGTCTCTATCTAGTGATATCCACATGTGTCTCAGCCTTCCCAAGATTCTCCCTCTCCGATTGGCTGAGACACAGCAGCGGCGCCATTTTTTTGTGTTCTGCCAGCAACGCACTGCGGGGGGAATCTCCGGGAATTGCAATTGTAGTTGAAGGAAAGAAAATTGCATAATCTATGGGCTGCCTTAAAGGGATGTTGGGCTGACCTGACCCCACTAATACAAATTAATATTTTTGTTTAAAAAAAAAAAAGCTTCATTTGTACTGCAAAGCAGCCTTTCTGCAATTTCTGCCTAGGTGAGAATTGCTCCCCCCCACCCCTTGTAATCAGATGTTCCACAGGGCTTGACTACAAAAGGAGTCTGGTGATAAATCCACGCACCCTCTAGGGGATCGCCCTCACGGGCATCGGCTCGGCGCCCCCTCCGGGGATCGCCATACTCGTGCAAATACCGTAAAACCACCTTCATGTGCCTAGTTGGTAGCACACGAAGGGGAGGAGGCGATGGGGACACCTTACCAGGCAGACTGGACACCCTCTACACCAGTGGTGTCCAAACTATGGCCCTCCGGTTGGAGGGCCGTAGTTTGGACATCCCTGCTCTACACCCACCAGAGGCCTACCACATGTGTATAGAGCAGCAGCCCATATCTCCAGAATGAAATCTTAGTATACAGGAGTTACATGAGCTGAGAGAGGATCGGGGGCTTTGTCTGATTTCCTCCATACAATCTGATTGTACAATCTCCTCTACATACACCAACACGATGTGATATGAGGACTGGAGACACCTAAACCTTCATGGAGTCCCCAGCCAGGCCGGTCGGCCCTTGTATTACACAGCTGGCGGTGGATGTGAAGCAGATCGTACGATCACACTGTACAGAGTACGATGAGACCATACAGAAGTCTATCAGTAGACCAGGATCACCACCCCGGATCCCCGCCACGCCGCAGGCCCCAGGCCTCCCCTCTGTAGCCGGCGCACATGTCCCGGCACCTCGTGTGCTCACTTCCGCCCTCACTCACCTCGTCTCCAGACATGTTGCCGCTCAGTCTCGGCGCCGCTCCCCGCCTGTTCTGTGTATAAACGAGGGTAACGTGTGTTTCTTCCTATCACCGACTCCCGGCGTCAGCGCTTCCTCCCCGGTCTCCTCCGCTCTTACATCAGCTCCAGCCACTCTCACACTTCTGCGCCTGCGCACAACACTCCACAGCGCTCCCAGCATGACCGCCTCTACGTACACGTAGTCAGCGTGCTTCCGCGCACTGCACCATGGGAGATGTAGTCTGTCTGCAGTGCTCTGCATTCCTCAGCAAAATATACCGAGGACGTATTGTTGTCTTATTTATTACCATGATCATTTTATTAGTATTTATTTCTGAAAAGAACAGATTCAAATCCATACTTCTCTTTCGGTTTGAAAGCTCATGTTTACCAAGAAAAATTCTGTCGCACTTTGAATGACAATTGCGCGGTCATACAAGACTGTACCCAAATGACATTTTTAGCATTTTTTTCCCACAAATAGAGCTTTCTTTTGGTGGTATTTGATCCCCTCTGGGTTTTTATTTTTTGTTAAAAAAATTTAAAAAGACCAAATTTTTTAAAAACAAATACAAAACCATTTTATATTTTGTTAATACATTTTGCAAACAGGTAGTTTTTCTCCTTCTTTGATGTACGCTGATGAGGCTACACTGATGGGCACTGATAGGCTGCACTGATGGGCACTGATAAGGCGGCATTGATAGGTGGCATTGGTGGGCACTGATGGGTGGCACTGATGGGCAGCACTGGAGGGCATTGATAGGTGGCACTGAAGGGCACTAATAGGTGGCACTGATAGCTGGCACTAATGGGTGGCAGTGATGGGCACTGATGGGTGGCAAAGATGGGCACTGATTGGCACTGGTAGGTGACACTGATAGGCAGCACTGCTAAGTGGCACTGATTGGCACCATTGGTAGGCATTGATAGATGACACTTGTGGGCACTGATAGGTAGCACTGATTGCTGGCACTTACGTACTGTGGGCACTGATTGGTGGGCACTGATTCGTGGCACTGGCAGGCAGTACTGGTGGGCACATATGAGGCTCTTCCTCTTCGGGACCGATGTCCCTTGAAACAAAAGCCAGCGATCTGCTTTTTTTCTCCTCACGCTGTTAGCGTGAGAAGAAAAAAAAAACGATTACCGATCCTCTGTTTACATCACGTGATCAGCTGTCATTGTCTGACAGCTGATTACGTGGTAAGGGGCTGGGATCGGCCCCTTACTTGGATCTGTGATCACCCGAGTCTCATTGACTTGGGTGATCACAGCGCCGCGCACACCCTTCAGGGGGGCGTAGTGGGCCTGCAAAGTGGAGGACCTCAATAGACGTACTCCCGGCAAAGCAGATCCGCGCTGTAGCCGTCATTCAGCTATAGCACGGATCTGAAGCAGTTAATCATCACCGTTTTTTTTTTTTGTGTGGTTTTTTTTTTGCTAAATTAACGAAAAAAAAACTACATTTTTAAAAAACATATATCTTTCATAGTTTGTTATAAAATGGTGGGCACTGATAGGCAGCACTGAAGGGCACTGATAGGTGGTACTGATGGGCACTGATAGGTGGCACTAATAGGAGGCACTGAAGGGCATTGATAGGTGACACTAATAGGCAGCACTGATAGGTGGAAAAAATGGGCACGGATAGGTAGCACTGATGGGCACTGATAGGTGACACTGATGAGGAGGCACAGATGGGCACTGATTGACAGCACTAATGGGCACTGTTGGGACTGGACTGATAATCAGGACAGTGCTCTATATTTCTCTACTCACAGTGTCAACGCGAGGAAAGAAAAGCCAATAATCGGCTTGTGTTTACCCTACTTCCGTGATCAGCTGTCATTGGATACAGCTAATCACGCGGTAAAGAGCTGCTGTGATTGGCCCTTTACTCCGATCAGTGACCTGAATTTAAAAAAAAAAAAACAAAAAACACAATATAACCCCTATTTTTTTTGTAAACTATGAAAGATTATGTTTTACTGGGTAAATACATGCCTAACATGTCACGCTTAAAAATTGCACACGCTCGCGGAATGGCGACAAACTTCGATACTTAAAAATCTCCATAGGCGACGCTTTAAAATGTTTTACAGGTTACATGTTTAAAGTTACAGAGGAGGTGTAGCACTAGAATTATTGCTCTCGCTCTAACGTTCATTGCGATACCTTACATGTGTGGTGCGAACACCGTTTACATATGCATGCATAACTTAAGTACGAGTCCACTTCTGCAAGCAAGCACGGAGGGATGGGGGCATTTTCATCCCTTTTATTTTTTTACACTGCCCCTTTAATCTTTTTTATCACTTTTATTTCTGTTATAAGGAATGTAAACATCCCTTGTAATAGAAATAAGGATGGCAGGTCCCAGTGGCCCTTCCTTTTTGATCCCTCCCACTTCCCATAAGCCTAACCCTTTATAGAATCCACCCACTCCGTCCCCTGTATTCCACCCATAGTGTCAGGAGTATACAGCTCAGCATCACAGGACAGAAGTATACAGCCCTAGCATCACAGGACAGAGTATACAGCTCAGCATTACAGATCAGGGTATATAGCACAGCCTCACAGATCAGGGTATACAGCTCAGGATTACAGATCAGGGTATATAGCACAGCCTCACAGATCAGGGTATATAACTCAGCCTCACAGATCAGGGTATACAGCTCAGCCTCACAGATCAGGGTATATAGCACAGCCTCACAGATCAGGGTATATAGCTCAGCCTCACAAATAAGGGTATACAGCTCAGCCTCACAAATCAGGGTATACAGCTCAGCCTCACAGATCAGGGTATACAGCTCAGCCTCACAGATCAGGGTATATAGCACAGCCTCACAGATCAGGGTATATAGCACAGCCTCACAGATCAGGGTATATAGCACAGCCTCACAGATCAGGGTATAGAGCTCAGCCTCACAGATCAGGGTATATAGCACAGCCTCACAGATCAGGGTATATAGCTCAGCCTCACAGATCAGGGTATATAGCTCAGCATTACAGATCAGGGTATGCAGGTATACATCATCTGTCCTGTGAACAGCTAGCTATATACACCCACCTTCCTTCCTGTATATAGAGACCTTCCTCCATCATCACTGACTGCAGATATACATCATCTGTCCTATATACAGCTATGTATACAGTAACAGGACATGCTGGTAGGTTAATTGGATCCTGTCTAAATTGGCCCTAGTATGTATGAATGTGTGTTAGGGACCTTAGGTTGTAAGCTCCTTGAGGGTAGGGACTGATGTGAATGTACACTGTATATGTAAAGCGCTGCGTAAATTGATGGCGCTATATAAGTACCTGAAATAAAATAAATAAAATAATAATGACGTATATCTGCAGTCAGTGATGATGGAGGATGGCCTCTATATACAGGAAGGAAGAAGGTGGGTGTATATAGCTGTATACATTACAGGACAGATGTAATCAAAATTTGTGACTATTATGTAGTGTAACGTAGTCAGTACACGGCTTGGCAGAAACCCCCAAAATCATGTATTGCAAAGCAGCCAGCGAGACATGATGTGGTACACTCACTGACACTGTCTGACAACCTGATACTCCAGTCATTGTATAATACACCCATCATCATCATCCCCATATTATACACACGTCATCATCATCATACTCCTCATCATTATATAATACACCCATAATCGTCCTCCCCATATTATAGACCCGTCATCATGATCATCACTATCCTCATCATTGTATAATACACCCATCATCGTCATCCCCATATTATACACCCATCATCACTATCTTTATCCCCATATTATACACCCGTCATCACTATCCTCATCTCCGTATAATACACCCTTCATCGTCATCCTCATCCTTGTATAATACAACCGTCATCCTCATCCTCATCCTTGTATAATACAGCCATCATCGTCATCCCCATATTATACACCCATCATCACTATCCTTATCCCCATATTATACACCCATCATCATCATCATCCTCATACTCCTCGTCTTCATCAAACCAATATTATACACCCGTCATCATCAAACCCATATTACACACCCGTCATCACTATCCTCATCCTTGTATAATACAGCCATCATCGTCATCCTCATCCTTGTATAATACACCCATCCTCATCCTTGTATAATACAGCCGTCATCCTCATCCTTGTATAATACAGCAGTCATCCTCATCTTTGTACAATACACCCATCCTCATCATTGTATAATACAGCCGTCATCATCATCCTCATCCTTGTATAATACACCCATCCTCATCATTGTATAATACACCCGTCATCATCATCCTCATCATTGTATAATACACCCGTAATCGCTATCCTCATCCTTGTATAATACACCCATCATCGCTATTTTCATCATTGTATAATACACCCATCCTCATCATTGTATAATACACCCATCCTCATCATTGTATAATACACCTGTCATCATCATCCTCATCCTTGTATAATACACCCATCCTCATCCTTCTATAATACACCTGTTATCATCATCCTCATCCTTGTATAATATACCCATCATCGCTATCCTCCTCCTTGTATAACACACCTATCCTCATCATCCTCATCCTTGTATAATACACCCATCCTCATCATCCTTATCATTCTATAATACACCCATCCTCATCCTTGTATAATACACCCGTCATCATCATCATCATCATCCTCATCCTCATCCTTGTAATACACCCGGGTTCAACAAACAGTTGAATTCAAAAATATTGGATGCTTCTAATCTAGAAGCATGGAGCACCAGCCCTGGTTTTATGAGATGATCCTTCCCCTTCTTGCCTGGGTTCACACAGATGCGATGCGTGCAATTCCAGCGTCAGTTCCCTCATCGCATCTCTCCCGCAGGCAGTTCACACTGCCCTCATTACAATTCTTTACATATGGGGGGCTGGTAGACGTGATCCCTCGTAAGATACACTTGGTCCACCACCCACTCACTTGGGAGCTGGTGCGACACGGGGAAGACAGGGGAGCAGAGGAGAAATCGCACCATCCTAAATACTCTACAACATTAGAACTGACTTTATAACGCCAAAAATCCTACAATAGGTAATTATGCGGCCTGGACAGCTACATTATTTGGTATACATGTATGGGTTCGTGCTGTTGAGTTTGTGCTATGATTGATACATGTTGACCTTTTTACAGTGGACAACCATCCTCTGAAGAAGACCCGGAAGGGTCGAAACGCGTCAGTATTCACACATACAGCCTTCGTTGCTCCACATACACCGTATTGTATATTGCCCTCATTTATAGGCATTGTCTGTTGTTCTTACTTTTAAGGATTCAACACTTGTAAAAACATTGGTTGCCCTTTGACACATTGTGTCCTGCATTGGTTTTAATTGTATAATCTGCTACTGTACACCATATCCAGTTCATGTCCTGACTCTAATAGTCAGTACTTATTCTCAATGTCCTTTTTAACATACTATTCATATTTTTTGTACCAATAAAATTGAATTTTTTCAACTATTTATACTGCATCTCATTGGCTGCTTTAAAGCCCTGTCAGGGGGTTCTTGCATTTTTCCTTTACAATTGTAATGACACCCCCAGATCGCTTCACAGATTGCAGTGTGAACTGTGAACTCGCACAGAAATCGCATCGCATAGGTGAGAACACCCATGTGATCCGATTTCAGTGTGGGGGAAAACAAGCCCCTGCACTTTTTTTCCTGCAAATCCAATGCGAGTTCAGCCATACAACAGTATGGCTGAACTTGCATCTCACAGATATCACATGTGATTCGCACCGCAGTGCGGGTGCAAATCACATGCCATGTCTTAGATCGCAGTAGTCTGAACCTGGGCGCATACCCTACCTCCAGTAGGTAATAAGAGAAACCAAAACAAATTCAGCAAAATAAAGGGTTAACCTCCTCACCTGATAACAGAACATTCACTGCACAATCAGGCTGAGACATATTTACTGCTGGGACAGTATAACTGTAACTGGGGACAAGTTCAACAAACAGTGCAGGGATAGCTGAAGATAGCAGCACTCTGACTGGCAACCTGTCACATGGGAAGATTGGTGTCTCTCCTGCAATAAATAAGGCTGAGCCTAGTGTGTAGGGAGCTGTTATCACATGAGTGAGTGAAAGGTTTACTTCCCTGCATTTGTTTGTTACTGAGAGGATGAGCTGCTCCAACTCTAAGTTGGTCCCTCAGTCCCTGCATCTATACAGAGCCGCTTCTCCTCTGTCCATGCCTAGTTACTGCCCTGCATAGGGGCTTACCTCTGCCATTATGGAGCCGCACTGGCAGTCTCATTCCGTCATTGGTGTCCACTTCACACTGCAGTGAGCCGGGAAACCGGAAGTGACGCGAGTGTGCTGAAAAAAACACTGTCCTCCGATCCCCACCAATTAAAATGCAGGAAGGTAGGACAGAAACAAATCAGTTTAGAGTAGGAGTGTGTGCGGGTGCATCATTTGCGCCCTGCACACGCCCTAAACGCGGACAAATCAGCTTCCCAGCTTGCAATCAGCTGATTGCAAGCTGGGAAGCTTCCCATAGACCGCCATGTGTCTGGTGCCCAGACACTCTTAAAGGGCACTTCTTTTTTTCACAGCTGGGGGGGGGGGGGGGCAGCGCCCATGCGCCCCCTATGGACGGGCCGCCACTGGCAGGTCCTCTTTATGGCATTCAAAAAGACCCCAAAGCTGTCTTTTGCCTTTAAAAGCAAAAGATCAAAGGGCTTGTTTGGCTGGGCTTCTCCTATGTGTCACAAGAGTGCAATTCGTTTTGCACTCCTGTGACCCATTTTCAGCGGAGAGTGGTCTGAAGTCCGCTCTCTGCTGACGTCACCAAGATCAGTCCAGGCACCGCGTCATCACGACTCTGGGAGTCTGGATTCGCCAGGTACCTGGACTGATAGCCGTCTTAGCCTTTCAGCGAGCCGCTGAGACAGTGATTCCCATACTTCTCTTTTAAAAAAAAACATTTCCACCCCAAACTGGAAATGACGTCATGACGTCGCTCTGGTCCTCCAAGGCAATAGAGGCAGAGACGATCAGGTCTCTGTTTGCATCTGTGACCAGCCAGCCGCATTAAATTTAATAAGAAAAATTCAAATAAGAAAAATAGCTTGTAAGTTTTCCTAAGTTGTGTCATATGCAGAGTAAAGGTGCCACCTTTGATCTACATATGAATGGAATAGTAAATACTGTGACACAATTCATTGTATTTCCTCATTGACACCTTCGCATTCAATCTTCTGAAGTAGCCCATCCAACTCGATGTGGATGGGGGAATCCTTCCCGTTGTGTTATTGAGAGTTCTCTCCCTGAATACACTCATCAGTACCTCCGGCTATAGCCTGTGGCACTGATCAATCAGGAAATACCCAACAGACTGGTTGTACAGAACCACACAGCCTTTTTTTTTGTAATGTGCAATGTTTTGTAATGTAAGTTTTGGATAGAGTAAGAAGGGTTACAGTTAGAAGATCATGTACACAGAGCCATCCATTCCCTGCCTCCCCTCCTCCACTGCTCATGTGCACATGAGCAGTGGAGGAGGGGAGGCAGGGAATGGATGGCTCTGTGTACATGATCTTTCGGATGGAGCTACCCTGATGTGCTTGGCTGCCTGGTTACTCTGGCCATCCTCTCTCCACACTGTTGATCTTAATAGGACTTAGTATCCTAGTAGGACGCCATTATGATCGTGTGCCTGATTATATATAAGCTGTTTCCCAGCTTATTGCTGGTAAGCGTTCAATTTATCTGGTGGTGGATTTTTTTCACGAGGTGTTATTGGAAGGATTTGCCCACTTCATTGCATTTTATGGGACTTTTTTTTTAATTTCACTTTTTGGACTTTATTATTTTATTGATTTAATATTTTTTCACACAGTCATGTTTGTGTTTCTTTTCATATTATTTATGTGATCCTTTAGAGATCCATACACAATTTGATTCTAGCGCAGTTCCTATCCATCCATTATTCTATTTGATTGTGCATATCCCACAACTTAGAACTGCTGCTAATTTATGTATTTTTCCTTTTGTGTTAGCGCGGTAATATTTTTCTGTTTATGTTACAGTTAGAAGGCTTGTCAGGTTTTTTTATTGCTGTGTGTGTCTATCCTGGAGAGATTCACCTTCTTGGTTTGCCCTTGCGACTGTTGTCACCAAGACAGAAATTTAGGGGAAATCACACATTTTTTGAGTTGTCAATTTAGCAAAAGGTGAGGGTAAATAGCGCAATAGGGACAAGTGGTCTAGTGACGTATTAGTGGGAAATTACTCCCGCTTTGGTGAAATTTCCTCTCTTTACCTATTGCATCTACAGGACAGGAAGTCAGGGAAAATCTCTCCAGGGTGACACAGTTAATGAAAAAAAATCAACCTTTAGGAGGCTTAAAGCCAGCCATAGATGAATTGAATCTCAGCTGGTTCAGCAGGTTCAGCATCAATCGACTTGGGTACAACCAGCATGCCAGATTTATTTATACTGTATGAGATTACTGATGGCGGCTTGAATCAAGCCATTTTCTGCGGTGGAAGGAATGAAAATTGCATGATCTATTGACTGCTTAACCACTTGCTGACCGTATAAATAAGATATACGGTGGCAAGTAGATATATGGCGGCAAGTGAAGGAATGAAAATTGCATGATATATTGACTGCTTAACCACTTGCTGACAGTATAAATAGATATACGGTGGAAAGTGGCACAGCTGCGCCAGATCACGTACTTAGTATGTGAACTGTCACTTCTGGGTCTGGGGCACACGCGCGTGCTGGCGGCGGCTCGCTCCCGCTGTGATCACACACAGTGGGATCCCAGTGACGGGTACCGCTGACTCGATATTCACCAACACCTGCTAATTGTTTAGTACACAGGCAGAACAGTGTTCTGTCAGAAGGGAAGGTATGGATCATGTGTTCCTGCAAAGCAGGGACATGGATCAATGCCTTCCCCTAGCAAAAGGGCCCACCTCCACAGTACACAAGCAGTGGCTAGGAACACATTTAAACCTTTGATTGCCCCTGATGTTAACCTGTTCCCAGCCAGTATCATTAGTACAGTGACAGTGCATATTTTTCAGTATTGATCGCTGTATTCGTGTCACTGGTTCCCAAAAAGTGTCAGTCAGTTTCCGATTTGTTCGCCCCAATATCGCAGTCCCGATATAAGTCGATGATCGCCGCCATTACTAATAAAAATAAATAAATAAAAAATATCCCATAGTTTGTAGACGCTATAACTTTTGCGCAAACCACTCAATATACGCTTATTAGGATTTTTTTTTTTAAATATGTAGCAGAATGCATATTGGCCTAAATTGATGAAGAAATTTGTTTATTTACATTTTTTTATTGGATATGTTTTATTGCAGAAAGTAAAAAAATACTGTTTCTTTTTTTTCAAAATTGTCAGTCTTTTTTTGTTTATAGCACAAAAAATAAACACCGCAGAAGTGATCAAATATTACCAAGAGAAAGCTCTATTTGTGGGCAAAAAAGGCCATTCATTTTATTTGGGTACAGTGTCGCACGAGCACGCAATTGTCAGTTAAAATAACGCAGTGCCGTATCGCACAAAATGGCCTGAATGGGGGTAAATATTCCGGAGGGCAAGTGGTTAAGTCTTCCCTACTATTTTAAAAACTAAGAAAAAAGCTTTCTATACAGTTAAAGTGTGTCTTCACTTTTGGTAAGAGGAAAACAATTCTCTCTAGGACGACTTCATATACTGAAAGGATTTTATTATACTTTGTAGAAGGGTTTTTGTTGTTATGATGAAACAATGCATTCCAATCACTTCCTACTTCTTGAGTGCTAAGTGAGGGGGTCTGCCTTCTATAGTTACGCAATTAGTGCCAATGCTGTAATAACAGAAAAAATCTGATATCCAATATGTCCCCTGCTGCCCCAACTGCAATATTTTAATTATTTAGAAATCAGATTGAAATGGATTAAAAAGCTTGAAAAGCGTTATTTATAATGCCTTTCTTACATGTGTTCCAATTATATAGATCACATTTTTTACAAATGTGAAGTTTTCCTTTTGAGTGTCAGAAAGAAATGTAATTTATTGTCTATGAAGTTATTAATTAAACATTTTTTTAAATACAGTTTTGACATGGGCTAGAACATGACCAGTTGTTATTGCTGTCTGTCTAATAGATCTGATAGATAAATTCACTATCTGTTTGCCCTGGTGACTATTGTCACTGAGACAGAAAATAATGTTAAATCCAGATTTTTAGAGCTGTCACTACAATTAGAAGTGAGGGTTAAATCTTTTCAAAAGGGACACTCGTTCTGGTGACGGCTGTTAAAGAGAGAATTTATTTTGCTATGCAAAAATGTCTTGTCACTTCCTTTCACATCCTTAGGACAGGAAGTGAAGAGAAATCTCCCCATTGAGACATAGGAGGAGATTTACTAAAAACTAGTACACACAGATTCTTGTGCAGCTGTGCATAGTAACCAGCTGCCTAGTTTGCGCTTCTGGCTCCTCCCCTTTATCGGGTGCCCCCATGGATAGCTGCACTCCATAGGGGCACCTATGCAGGCTCACTCCCATGTCCCACTGCTGTGTCTATTGACACAGACAGCGGGACTTGGCACAGTCCCCATGTCACTGGTTTTGATTGGCAGTAGCAGGAGCCAATTACTCTGCTGCTTTCAATCTGGCCAATGAGGAGCGAGACAGCGGCTGGAGCCGCTGGGCTTGTGCACATTGCTGGGTCGGCTGGGCTCCGGTAAGAATAAGGGGGGTACTGGGGGGGGGGGGGGGGGGGGCTGCAGCAAAGAAGGTTTTTGACCTTAATGAATAGAAAGCATTGTGAAAAACCTTGAGACTTTATAATCACTACTTTATAAAGCAGAGTTTTACTCAAAAGTGGAAGCTCCGCTTATCTGCCTCCTCCCCCCCTCCGGTGCCACATTTGACACCATTGGGGGAGAGGGGGGAGCAGGTACCTGTTTTTGTCTGATTTTTATTATAAGAATTAACAATTGCCAGTGGCTATAGCCGCTAGCAATAATCACAGTGTTCTCCCGCCATGGGCAGAGCCCCGCGCCCCCCAGACTGGAGAACACAATAGCTCCGCAGGGCGGATTTCCCCATCAACACTCACTGTTAGGGATGAGCTTCGAGTCGAACTCATGTTCGACTCGAACATCGGCTGTTCTCCAGTTCGCCGAACAGCGAACAATTTGGGGTGTTCGCTGCAAATTCGAAAGCCGCGGAACACCCTTTAAAAGTCTATGGGAGAAATCAAAACTTCTAATTTTAAAGGCTTATTGTCATGGTATTGTCATAAAAAGTGTTTGGGGACCTGGGTCCTGCCCCAGAGGACAAGGATCAATGCAAAAAAAGTTTTAAAAACGGCCGTTTTTTCGGGAGCAGTGATTTTAATAATGCTTAAAGTGAAACAATAAAAGTGTAATATTCCTTTAAATTTCGTACCTGGGGGGTGTCTATAGTATGCCTGTAAAGGGGCGCATGTTTCCCATGTTTAGAACAGTCTGACAGCAAAATGACATTTCAAAGGAAAAAAAGTCATTTAAAACTACTACGAAATTTAAAGGGATATTACACTTTTATTGTTTCACTTTAAGGATTATTAAAATCACTGCTCCCGAAAAAAATGGCCGTTTTTAAAACTTTTTTTTGCATTGATCCATGTCCCCTGGGGCAGGACCCAGGTCCCCAAACAATTTTTATGACAATAACTTGCATATAAGCCTTTAAAATGAGCAATTTTGATTATTCATGTTCGTGTCCCATAGACTTTAACGGTGTTCGCGTGTTCGAACAAATTTTTTGCCTGTTCGCAAGTTCTGGTGCGAACCAAACAGGGGGGTGTTTGGCTCATCCCTACTGGCTAGTAGTTTAGGACTTGAAATGTTGAGTCCTGTATATTATGTATATATAGTGTGTGTATATATATATATATATATATTCTCTACCCCTTCTACTCCATTTTAAAACACACTACACTAGGAAACTGAATCACCAAAAATCAAAAACAGGATCAAGTAAAGGATAAGAGGCACACGTAAGAACGATCAGATTTTTACAAATGTTAGAATGGTAAAAGATGAATTAAAAAAGAATAGGATACAAATTTGAAATCCTGTAGTTGCAACACGAATAACCTGCAATAGATTTTCATAGTGAGAAACTAAAATAAATACATGGTGAGAGTTAGGAACTTCAAAATAAAAGTCCTTATAATGAACAGAAGATAGTGATAGCTAAAACATAAGAACTCAGGCCCAAAAATCAGATAACTCACACAAAAAAAGTACATATAAAAAATTCTGCAAAAGAAATAAATATCACACAAGACAATACAGATAAATAGAGAACAAAAAAGAACAAAATAGAGAACAATAAAAGCCTAGGGGGCAGATTTTAATCAGAGTTCAGCACTATAGATTACTGAATGTAGGAGTTTACACTGCACACTTCTTTATTTGGATCATCTTGACCTAATGCAGTCACTGAGACAACATTTACACCTTCCCAAATTTTCACACCTATGACCAATACACATTTTTGAGAGGAAAGCTCAGTGTCATAGGAGGCACCCAATTTAAACGGTACACAGAAGAGACACACACATTGGAACAAGGGTTGTCATGGAGAAGAATGGGTCTATATCGCTTGCATGGAAGCAGGAAAAACGATATGTGTATACCCAGCTTTAGGCTCCTACATCTGTGATATTTATTATAGAAATAGACTCTAAATATCACTTTCAGTATCAGTTAAACAACCCCCCTGACAAGGTATAGGTGTGGAATGCATATAATTAATATGGGACAATAGCATGGGGATGATGGAAAGAAATAACTAAAACTATCTAGGCACAATAATAGAGGGTGTCGTCTTAGGCTGGGTATCAAACCTGCATTTTAAATGAGCCTACAAATAAAATGTTAATACATGGGGGCATTTTATAAAGCAATGTGAGAAAACAAAACAAAGAAAAAGTAAATCTGTTTGAGCAACTGCCTTATTTTCTTCACAATTGCTAATCATCTCATTTTACAAACACAATGTATGAACTAGTAGTAGATAATAGTAGCTAATGAGTGGTAAAACATACAAAAAATACTATTACTTTATCTATAACATATTAATTGTATAAAAATACAATGTTGACTATTTTTTCCAGAGAAGAAAAAAAAATCTTCCAGCGAATTTGTCCATATAATGCATAGAACAAGAAGCAGCCATTTTCCCACTATAGAATATAGTGGAAAGAAAGTAGGGATGAGCTTCGTGTTTGAGTCGAACCCATGTTCAACTCAAACATTGGCTGTTCGCCCGTTCGCCGAGTTCCGAACGTTATGGGCCGTTCGCGCCAAATTCGTGTGGCGTGTCACGGCCCATAATTCACTGCGGCATCGCAGTGCATTGCTGGCTGATGATTGGCCAAGCATGCACTATGACCCGCATGCTTGGCCAATCACAGCGCCGTCGGTAGAGAGAGCTGTAATTGGCCAAAGCCAGGGTAGCTTTGGCCAATTATGGCTCAGGGGGTTTAGAACACGCCCCACACTATATAAGGCCGCCTGCACGGCGGCCCTGTGTAGTATGTGTTCCGGCGTTGATATAGAGATAGATAGACAGAGAGACAGTGCCATTTCATTTGAGTTAGATAGATTAGGCAGGACAATCAGTGAGTTAGCTGCACTTACAGTGTATTGTGTATATATATATATATATATATATATATGCATCCCAGGTGTTGCATATATATATATATATATATATATATATATATACACTGTATTCAGTTTAGCTAGATCCGTTCCTGTTATCTTCTTACTGACAGGCAGGCTTGTCTTGTTACAGTATTTACAGCTACCTGAAGAAAATTGCTGGTGTTCTTTTGATCCTATTAGTACCACAGTCAGGCAGCTAGACTATTTACAGTTAGTGCAGTGCGTCCTGCTCACAGTGTTCAGCTAAAACTACAAGTTAGTGTAGTGTGACCTCTGCACAGTGTTCATCTAAAGCTACAAGTTAGTGCAGTGCGTCCTGCTCACAGTGTTCAGCTAAAACTACAAGTTAGTGTGGTGCGTCCTCCTCACAGTGTTCAGCTAAACCTACAAGTTAGTGTAGTGAGACCTCTGCACAGTGTTCATCTAAAGCTACAAGTTAGTGCAGTGCGTCCTGCTCACAGTGTTCAGCTAAAACTGCAAGTTAGTGTAGTGAGACCTCTGCACAGTGTTCATCTAAAGCTACAAGTTAGTGCAGTGCGTCCTGCTCACAGTGTTCAGCTAAAACTACAAGTTAGTGTGGTGTGTCCTCCTCACAGTGTTCAGCTAAACCTACAAGTTAGTGTAGTGAGACCTCTGCACAGTGTTCATCTAAAGCTACAAGTTAGTGCAGTGCATCCTGCTCACAGTGTTCAGCTAAAACTACAAGTTAGTGTGGTGCGTCCTCCTCATAGTGTTCAGCTAAACCTACAAGTTATTTTTTTGCGACCTCTGCACAGTGTTCATCTAAAGCTACAAGTTAGTGTAGTGCGTCCTGCTCACAGTGTTCAGTTAAACTACAAGTTAGTGTGGTGCGTCCTCCTCACAGTGTTCAGCTAAACCTACAAGTTATTTTTTTGCGAGCTCTGCACAGTATTCAGCTAAAGCTACCTGTAGAAGGTTGGTGGTGTTCTCATACTACAGGCAGGCAGTTGATTTTGCTAGCTGCAGTATCAGTACATATATATATATATATATATATATATATATATATATATATATATATATCCCAGCTTAGTGCAGCTACAGGCCATTAGTATGTCTGGAAGGCCAAGAAGGAGAGGCAGACAGTCACAAGCCAATAAAAGAGGGCAAGCAGGCTCTGTGTCTAGTGCTGGTCGTGGAGACGGTGCATCCTCATCAGCACGTGGCCGTGGGACACGCTTGGCCTTTTTTTGGCAGCTGGCCGTGTTGAGTGGCAACATGCGGAAGACTTGGTCGAGTGGATGACCAAGCCGTTCTCATCCTCCTCATCCTCTCTCACCCATGCTCAGGGTACTTTGGCAAAGCAGCGGCCTCTTCCCTCGGCTCAATGTCATCAGTGACTCCTACCCTAGCCCCACCATGTCCTCCTGAGGAGTCCCTCGAACTGTTTGACCACAGTGTTGGGTACATGCTCCAGGAGGATGCCCAGCGTTTGGAAGGCTCTGATGATGATACTGAGCTCGATGAAGGCAGTAACATGAGCACGGACAGAGGGGGTGCACAAGAAGGACAGCAATCTGGCAGTCATGCTCCCCCTGCTGCAGCATACTGCCAGGTTTGCTCCAGTGATGAGAAGGGAGGGGATGATGAGGTCACTGACTAAACGTGGGTGCCTGATAGGAGAGAGGAGGAGGAGGTGGCACATCACCAACGAGGCTCCAGGGGCCAGCCTAAGGGCAGCACATTGACTGCATCACACCCCAAAGCTCCACATGTGCAGGGCGCTGCAGTCTCTGCGCGTTATTCAAAAAGTTCTTTGGTGTGGGCCTTTTTTGAGACGAGTGCATCAGATCGCACCACTGCTATTTGCTACATATGTCTCAAGCGTATCTCGCGTGGCCAAAACATCTCCCGCTTGGGTACCACATGCTTGACCAGACATATGTTGACCTGCCATGCAGTTCATTGGCAAGCGTATCTAAAAGACCCACACCAAAGAACAAAGAGGACCTCTCCTTGCTCCTCATCAGCTGAGATCTCCAACCCCACTATACCTTCAGTCCTCTCTGAGACCTGCACTGAGAGGAATGAAGGTGTAGAATTAGGTGTGTCACAGCCAAGTACTTGTGGGCAATCTGCTTTTGGTACACCAACGTCAGATTGTACCAGGCAAATTTCCCTGCCCCAGCTGCTGCACCGCCGAAAGAAGTTTGCTCCCAGCCATCCACATGCCCAGCGGTTGAATGCTAGCTTGGCAAAATTGCTAGCACTTCAACTGCTGCCTTTTCAGTTGGTAGACTCTGCCCCCTTCCGTGAGTTTGTGGAATGTGCGGTTCCTCAGTGGCAGGTACCCAAACGCCACTTTTTCTCACGGAAGGCGATTCCGGCTCTCTACCGGCATGTGGAAGGCAATGTCCATGCCTCGCTGGACAGGGCAGTCAGCGGTAAGGTGCATATTACCGCTGACTCATGGTCCAGCAGGCATGGACAGGGACGTTACCTAAGTTTCACGGCGCATTGGGTGACTCTGCTGGCAGCTGGGAAGGATGCAGGACAAGGTGCAGTAGTGTTGGAGGTTGTTCCGCCACCACGCCTCCAAAATGCCACTACTAATGATTGTGACACACCTCTCTCCTCCACCCCCTCCTCTTCTTCTTCCTCCATGGCCTCTTCCTGTGCTTTTTCCTCTGAACCAGCGGTGCTCCGTAGCCGTTTAAGGGGCTACGCAAGTACGCAGGCCAAAAGTTGCCATGCGGTGCTTGAGCTGGTGTGCTTGGGGGACAGGAGCCACACTGGGGCAGAGGTTCTGTCAGCTCTGCAGGGGCAGGTTCAGAGGTGGTTGAAGCCACGCCAACTTAAGGCAGGAATGGTGGTTTGCGACAATGGCACCAACCTCCTCTCTGCCCTCCGACAGGGACAAATGATCCATGTGCCCTGTTTGGCTCACGTCCTTAACTTGGTGGTGCATCGGTTCTTGGGCAGGTACCCAGGCTTACAGGATGTCCTGAGGCAGGCCAGGAAAGTCTGTGTGCATTTCCGCCGGTCATATAATGCCAGTGCTCGGCTGGCGGACCTCCAAAAGGAGTTTAACCTGCCCAAGAACCGCCTAATCTGTGACATGCCCACCAGGTGGAACTCAACGTTGGCCATGCTGCAGCGGCTGCACATGCAGGAGAGGGCCATCAATGAGTACCTGTGCGACTATGGCACCAGGACAGGGTCAGGGGAGCTTGTTTTTTTTCCCCACGCCAGTGGGCCATGATCAGGGATGCATGCACTGTCCTGTCACCATTTGAGGAGGCCACGAGGATGGTGAGCAGTGACAGTGCATGCATCAGTGACACTGTCCCCCTTGTCCACCTGTTGGAGCACACGATGCGTGGAATAATGGACAGGGCACTTGAGGCAGAACAGAGGCAGGAAGAGGAGGACTTCCTTAGCTCTCAAGGCCCCCTTTATCCAGACAGTGTTCCTGCGTGCCCACCGATCACACAGGAAGAGGAGGAGGAGGAGGAGGAAGATTGTGTCAGTATGGAGGTGGAGCCTGGCATTCAGCATCAGCAGCAGTCTTTAAGGGATCAGTCCCAAGAAACACATGGACTTGTACGTGGCTGGGAGGAGGTGGCTGCGGACCATGTCGTCCTTAGTGACCCAGAGGACTCCGGACCGAATGCCTCAGCAAACCTACGCTGCATGGCCTCCCTGATCCTGCAAAGCCTGCGTAAGGATCCTCGTATTCGTGGTATCAAGGAGAAGGACCAATACTGGCTGGCAACCCTCCTTGATCCACGTTACAAGGGTAAGGTTGCGGATCTTATCTTGCCATCGCATAGGGAGCAGAGGATGAAACATCTTCGGGAGCCCTTGCAGAAAGGTCTGTGCAACGCGTTCCCAGAGACTGGGAGGTTACAAACTCCTGTTTCTGGACAACGTGTTGCTGGCTTCGGTCAGTCAAAGAAGGAGCGGTGGAGAAGGTGGCCGTCTGACCGATGCGTTCAGACAATTTTTCGGTCCGCAGCCCCAAGGTATGATCGGTTCCAGCAACCATCGCCAGCGTCTGTTTTACATGGTGCAGGAATACCTAGGGGCAAGATCTGACTTGGACACTTTTCCCACCGAAAATCCTCTGGGTTACTGGGTTACTCTTGAGGATGGATCACTGGCCAGAGCTTGCACAGTATGCAATTGAGCTACTCGCCTGTCCTGCATCCAGCGTTCTTTCAGAACGCACATTCAGTGCTGCTGGAGGCTTTGTAACCGATCACAGGGTGCGTCTGTCCACCGACTCGGTCGATCGACTGACCTTCATAAAAATGAATCAGTCTTGGATCACCACCAGCTACCAAGCACCTGATGCTGATGTAACCGAATAATTTTTTTTGAAATCTCAGATCTCTTCAAAGACTGCCTATGCTGATGCTGAGTGACTATCCCTGAGTAATTATCCTCTTCCTCCTCAATGATCACGCTGATAGCTTGTAAGAACATTTTTGGTTCTGGGCGCCACCACCAGTGCCTAAGGCCCAATTTTTCAGCCCCTGTTTAACAGGGGCGTGTAATTACAATTTTTTATGCAATACTTTGCAGCAGGGCTCGTTTCTGCGTTCCAACTAGAGTATCTGTGAGGGGTTGCAGTGTTGTGGCACCAGCACCAGTGCCTAAGGCCCAATTTTTCAGCCCCTGTTTAACAGGGGCGTGTAATTACAATTTTTGATGCAATACTTTGCAGCAGGGCTCATTTCTGCGTTCCAACTAGAGTATCTGTGAGGGGTTGCAGTGTTGTGGCACCAGCACCAGTGCCGAAGGCCCAATTTTTCAGCCCCTGTTTTTTTTTGTTTAATAAATTTTTATTAGAGAAAAATATAACAGAGATACAAATATAACTCAAAATAGAAAACATTCCCATTTCAACAATAGCACAGAGAAGGAGAGATAGTAGTCACATAACATACCAGTTAGGAAAATTCCGTAATTGCCTCTAGGTAGGTACATAGAATTAGCGTACTATCCGACCAGGCAAAAGATATAAACTATGTGAGCACCATGTATCGAATGTAATTGAGTGAGAACATAAAACTTTGGTTTATTGAAAATAGGCACTTAGGAGGTAATATTGGGAAAAGAGTGTGGAGAGAGAGAGAATAGAAGAAAGATAAAATAGAAAAGGAATATAAGAGAAAGAAATGAGGGGAGGAAGGTGAGAAGGGAAGAGAAGGGAGGTGAAAGGTTGCCGGCATGCAGGGCCATGTATTGAAAAGAGGGTTGCATTAGCGAAGTGAGAGACAATGTTAGGTGGCGGTTGTTAGTCTGATTAATTAGTTTAAGGGGTTTCGGTAATGAGATTTTTATATGGGGAAGTGGTCTTAAATTTTTTCCAAGAGTCCCATATGAGAGAATGTTTTTGAGAGGTCCCTCTGAGATCATGGGTGACACTCTCCATGAGGTGTACGTTGTCAATCATTTGTAGCCAGTTTTTAATAGGAGGAATTACTGGTTGACCCCATAAAGTGGGAATCAAGGCCTTGGCAGTGTTCAGTAGATGTGGAATGATTGAGCGTTTGTACGACCTTATGGGAGTTTTTGTAACATGAAAAAGGATAGCCCACGGGTTGTTTGGTATGTGAACATCGGCAATCTGAAAAATCAGATCACGGATGGCATCCCAGTATGGACGGATAAGTGGACAAGACCACCATATGTGTGCATGGGTAGCTTTGTTCCCACAGTTCCTCCAGCACAAAGGGGAACATTTGGTGCATTTTAACTGGGGTGTAATGCCATCTAGTGAGCAATTTATAGTTGACCTCTGACATTTTTGAGGCTAGGGACGAGGTGTGTGCTAATTGTAAGATCCTATCCTTTTGAATATCAGTCAGGGGAAGATCAAATTCAGCTTCCCATTTAGTCAAGTAGTGTGGGAATCCGGGATTTTGGAGAGTGATAAAGGGCTTTATAAAATAACGAAATGCTATGTAGGGGAGGGTCCTTTGGATAAAATATAGCTTCTATAGCGTTTAAATCACTAACGCCCCTAAGTGGAGTAGCAAGAGAGTTTAGGAAGTGTTGTATCTGGTGGTATCTCCATTTATCTAGATACGTGACAGGTTTAGGGGCGAGGATCGTAGATAGTGGTTTTAGTACATTGCCATTAAGAATATGATGGAGCAAAAGAGGTTCTCCTGGTCTCCATGTCTTAAAACCTGAATCTAGAAGACCCGGCAAAAAGTATGTATGATTGAGGAGAGGTAATAGGGGGGAGTCATAAGCCCAAGAGAGTTTTTTACGTAAGGCGTCCCATACATCTAAAGAGGATATGGTGAGAGCCGAGGTAGTACGAGCAAGGTTCCTGTAAGATTTGGGTATCCAGGGAGCCATTGAAAGATCCATGCCACTCAAGGAATACTCAATTTGTACCCATAACTTCGAGTTAAGAGCATATTTCCACTCAGCTAGCCTGGCCAATACAGTTGCTTGATAATATGCTTTGAAATTGGGAAGTGCCAGGCCACCTGAGCATTTGGAACGAAACAGTGACGCCCTGGATATTCTAGGATGTTTGTCCTTCCAGATGAAGCGGGAAACCATGGATTGTAAAATAGTAAAGAACCCCACTGGAACACTCAATGGCAGCATTTGAAAAAGAAAGAGAATGCGAGGTAAAATGTTCATTTTAATTATATTTACTTTCCCTAACCAGGTGTGAGACAAGTTGGACCAATTTCGTAAGTCATTTCTGATCCTATTCAGCATGGGAATATAATTATATCGAAAAGGGGAGTGGAGATTAGGAGTAAGATAAATGCCTAAGTATTTTATACATTTTTGTTCCCATTTAAATGGGAAGAGGGGTTTGAGCGAGAGAGCCTCAGATTTAGGGATGTTAATGTTTAAAATTTCCGATTTTGAAGTTTGAGATTGAATGAAACAAGGAAAATTCAGACATCAAGTTGGGGATCAAAATACGTGGTTGTTGAATGAAAAATAGAACATCATCTGCATAAGCTGCATATTTGTGGGATTTGTTGCCTATTTGTATGCCTTTAATATTAGCATTGTTCCTAATTGTAGCTAAGAAGGGTTCTAAGGTAATAGAAAAAAGGAGAGGGGAGAGGGGGCATCCTTGCCTGGTTCCATTATGTAGAACAAAGGGGTCACTTAGCGTCCCATTAATTCTAATTTGAGCTGAGGGATCAGAGTATAGGGATGAGATACGGTGGAACATTTTAGGTCCCAGACCAAAGTGGCGTAAGGTCTATTTAAGGTACTCCCAGTCCACCCTATCAAAAGCCTTCTCTGCATCTGTAGAAAGGAGTAGGGTGGGCTGGGAGTAGCGCTGGACATATTGAATTAAGGAGATTGCCCGAAGGGAATTATCTTTTGCTTCTCTAGTGGGTATGAAACCTGATTGGTCGGCTGAGATCCATTTGGGTATAAGGGGAAGTAAGCGGTTTGCCATGACTTTGGCGAATAATTTAGTGTCAACGTTAATTAATGATACTGGTCTATAGCTGTTACAATGGGTAGGGTCCTTATTTGATTTGGGAATGACAGTGATATGAGATGAAAGTGATTCCGGGCGAAGACCTGAGGAGTGAGAGATAGAGTTTGCATATGCAGAGAGGCAAGGAAGTAGGATGTCACTGAATGTTTTATAATAAAGAATAGTGAACCCGTCTGGTCCAGGTGCTTTACCGGAGGGGGAAGACTTTAATGCTGCTTGAAACTCCTCCACCGAGAAGTCTGCTTCTAATTCTTTAAGGACGGATACAGGCAGTTTAGGAAGATTAGCTTCTGTCAAGTAGGAAAGCATACGATTCCGTCTCTCCTTATGAGGAAGAGAGGACAAGTCATTTTTGACGTTATACAAGTCCGAGTAGTAGTCTCTGAAGGCTTTAGCAATATCTGGAGTTGCATGAGCTAGTGAACCAGACGGGAGTTTGATTTTGGGAATAAACGATTGCGATTGCTTAGTCTTTAATGATCTAGCTAATAGTCTGCTAGGTTTATTTCCCCATTCGTAAAATTTCTGTGACAGGCGTTGAAACTTTCGCTTGGTATCTAAATTAAGGAGGGATTTCAGTTCCTCTCGTTTAAGTGTGAGGGATTGGAGGTGTGCAGTATGTAAAGAAAGTTTATGTTGTTTGTCAAGAGCCGCTATCTGTTGTAAAACCTGGTCAATTTGTTGACCATGCTCCCTTTTCTTCCGAGCGCCAAGCTCAATGAGTCGGCCTCTAATAGTAGCCTTGTGAGCTTCCCACACAATAGAGGGGGAGGTGTCAGAAGGTTTGTTTTCCTTGAAATACTGTGATAAATGAGAAGCCAACATGGAAACCTCCACTTCATCAGAGAGTAGGGAGTCATTCAGCTTCCAATTGGTGGTGCGTCGGGGTAGGGAAGGCATGGTCAATGTCATCGACACAGGTGCATGGTCTGAGATGCGGTGCCTATATGAGTAGAGTGTAAGAGAGGGAGATGAAAGTGATCTAAGAAAATATTGTCTATTCTAGAGTATGATTGATGCGTTGAGAAGTAATGTGAAAAATCCTTCTCTTTGGGGTGAAGAAGGCGCCATTAATTGAAGATCAAGAAGCCGTTTTTTCACAAATTTCAGTCGTTTGAAGGAGATATTAGAGCGATTTTGTGACGTGTCAATAGAGGGGTCTAATGGCATGTTTATATCCCCTGCTAGGATAGTAAGTCCTTTAGCAAAATGTGACAATTTAGTCAGTATTTGGGAGAGAAAGGTTGGTTGATTATGGTTCAGGCAAGAGTGCATTGAGTATTTCCAATAAAACCCCTAAGAAAAAGAAAGCGGCCGTGATCGTCTGCAAGCATTTCAGATAACCTGAAGGACATGTTTCTGCAAAAACCAATAGCTACCCCCTTAGCTTTATTAGTGTCCGATAGGCTATAATACCACTGTGGAAAGTTAGGTGACGTTAGTTTAACGGGTGTCGTGTGAGTTAAGTGGGTTTCCTGAAGAAAGGCAATGGAACATGTAGCTTGTTTCAGTTCCCGATAAACTTGGTGTCATTTAGCAGCAACATTAAGACCCCTAACATTATAGGACACTATCTTTACCTTAGCCATTTAGAAATAAGATGTGTGCCTTCAAACAAGTTAGCCAGGCATGCCAGCAGGGAGGAGGAAGTGAAGGAGAAAAGGGAAGAGAAAGTAAGTAAAGAGAGAGATGAGAAGAGATGGGAAAGGGTAAACATATATAGAAGATATACATGTAAATTAAAGAACTTGTGGGAAATGAATGAATGTCACACAGAAATCTGCAGTGATCCCGTTGGGGGAAGAGAGAGCGAAAGGCCATCCCAATCCCTGAGCAGGGGCGGAATGGGGCAACTTCAGGGCCGTTCGCACTCGCCTACCCCAGAAGGAGATGGGGGCGGGGTTACGCTGTAGGAGGGAGGTAGTGAGGGCTGTGTGCCCCGACAGCACACGGCCTGTGAAAAAAAAACAAATTAACAAATAACTTGCAGCTAGCAAGAAAACAATAAGTTCCAGTTAGAAATATGAAAAACCGTACAAATAGAACCAGACTCAGTATATACAGTGTACATCCTACAGGACATCAAAAATGTAGACCAGCCCAGTGCTTGATCCATATAATCCAAAAGAAAAGAAAAAAAGGGAAGATCAAACACTGGTCAGAGTAATGGCGAGTCCGCTTTAGTCATAAGTAGGCAGGAGAAAGTAGGAAAAACATAGCGGCCAAAGTCGGACTCTATATAAAAAAAAAAAAAATTTTCTAGGAACCCTGTAGGAGAGACACCGTCCACATTAATGATAGAGGTATGGGTGAGAAAGTAAATGGTTCAGCCATGTTTTTGTGCAGAACCCGGGAGAGAAGTGCACTTCTTCTTTGAGGGGGTTTTTTTCCAGAGAGCGTCCATAGGGCAGGAGAATTTAGGAATTGGGTCCTGCCAGCCTGGAAGTTCCATGGGCGGGAGATGCAACTCCTGCAGAAAAGTTGAAAGTTCCTCAGGAAATCTCAGCGTATGGGAGCGACCATTTTTTGTGGCAATTAGACAGGCAGGAAAGCCCCATCTGTATGTGATCCCGTCAGAGCGTGGTCGGTCAAGGAGCGGTTTTAGGGCTCTACGACGATCTAGAGTGTACTTGGAAAGATCTGGATAGATGGTAATAGTTGCACCGTCAAAGTCAATGCTAGGGAGTCCCCGCATCTTCACCATGATAGCATTTTTATCTTCAAAGTAATGCAGGCGACATATAACATCTCTGGGCAGATCTGAGTTAGCATTACGGGGTCGTAGGGCACGATGCACACGGTCGAAGCGTAACGGTGCAGTGGCAGGGTTACCCAGAATAGTATTGAAAATGCCTCTTATAGAAGGTTCAAGATCAGAGTCTCCAGTGGCTTCCGGCAAACCTCTAACACGTATATTATTTCTACGGTTACGGTTCTTGAGGTCTTCAAGCTTATATAGAGATGCACGATGGGCAAACACCAACTGGGTAACAGTGTCCTGCAGTTCTTTAATAGCTACTGCTTGCGTGCCTTGTCGCTGCTCTGTTTCCCCCACTCTGACCAAGATATGTGACATATCAGATCTAACTGCAGTTATTTCTTTTTTAATGGATTTCTCCAAGCCATGAAACATGCCTGCGAGTTCTTTTTTGAGACCGCTCATAAGTACAGACATTTCAGAGCCCGCGGGGGATCCAGGATCATCCATGAGATCCGAGCAGTAGGAGGATGCCGGAGAGCTCTCTCTCGCCGATGCGGCGCGGGATGATGGAGATGCGCTTGTTCTCGAGGTTCTGGCTTGATTACCACGTGCGTTGGCTAAGTATTGTTGAATAGAGCCAGTGGAGGCTGGATTGAGTAGTGATCTCTTATTTGGGCATATAACTGGGGCAGACCGGTGTTTAGATGTTTTTGCGGGCATAATTGGAACTATATGGCCGATAGCTGTAAAGAGCACCCCCCCTCACATCTGAGAAAAGTCACACATTCATCAAGGTACTATCAGCGTACAGAGGAATTCCCATTAGGGGCGCAAAGGTGGCTTCTGGTCTCCAAACGCAGGTCAGAGCCACGAATCTTCCCAGCAGCAGCGGTCAGACAGGAGCTGCAGTATTATTTGGGGCTCAAGAAAGACAATTGAAATCTATAGTCAAAGTCCCAGCATATGATATGTAGCACAGCTCTTTGGGGGGGGGGATCTTGCTGCAGGAAACAGTAAGGGGATTTCAGTGAGGTTCGGTGAGGCAGAGGGTCTGAAAGGGTGTATATGGAGCACCAAGATGGCCGCCGGCCTCCAGAGGTAGGCCGGAGCCGCAGACTTTCCTAGCGGTTCCACCCGGCCGGGTGGGCGCCGCTTCTAGAAGGGGAATCTAGTGTCCAGCTTGGGTAAAAGGTGGATGCTGTTACTCACTGTGTCCCAGTTAATGAAGAAGGCCAGTCAGCTTCTGATTGGTGTCCGGAGCCTGGATACTACAGGCCGGAGGCTCCGATCGAGCCACAGGCCGCAAGATGGCGACCGGCCTCAGGGGAGAAAAGCTGCGGATTTGTAAGCAGATCACCGCCGCTGGTCCCTGGTAATCTCCGGTGGGACGGGAGGCCACCAACCCAGGGCAGATGCCCGCTCAACGCACGGGTCACAGGGACGCCAGGCCGGAGGCTCCGTGCAAGCAGTAGGCCCCAAGATGGCGACCGGGACCCCGGCGCGGCGCGATCCGTAGGCCCAGGTCAAGATGCGCAGCTGGAGCCAGGAAAGACCCGTCCCGGAGTGTAGCAGGGGGGGTCCAGAAGGCTGTACAGGGGTGATGGGGCCTCAGGAGGTAGTTTGGTGTCCGGATGGCAACAGATTCCGAGCGCTGTTGAGGAGCTTAGCTAGCTCGCGTCCTCCTCGGTACTCGTCCAGACACGCCCCCCTTTCAGCCCCTGTTTAACAGGGGCGTGTAATTACAATTTTTGATGCAATACTTTGCAGCAGGGCTCGTTTCTGCGTTCCAATTAGAGTATCTGTGAGGGGTTGCAGTGTTGTGGCACCAGCACCAGTGCCTAAGGCCCAATTTTTCAGCCCCTGTTTAACAGGGGCGTGTAATTACAATTTTTGATGCAATACTTTGCAGCAGGGCTTCATCCTGCGTTCCAACTAGAGTGTCTGTGAGGACTTACAGTGTTGTGGCACCACCACCACCACCAAAGGCCCAATTTTTCTGCCCTTGTTCAACAGGGGCATGTAATTACAATTCTTGATCTAATATTTCACAGCAGGGCCCATTTCTGCATCCACCAAGAGCGAGTGAGGACTTACAGTGTTGTGGCACCAGCACCACCACCACCACCAGCACCAAAGGCCCAATTTTTCTGCCCCTGTTCAACAGGGGCATGTAATTACAATTCTTGATCTAATATTTCACAGCAGGGCCCTGTGAGGGATTACAGTGTTGTGGCCACAACAACACCTAAGGCCCAAATTTCTGCTGAGTATATAGGGCAGGCCCCTACTTTCAAACATCTAACTTACAAACGACTCCTACTTGCAAACGGAAGGAGACAACAGGAAGTGAGATGAAATCTACCCCTAGGAAGGGAAATTCTCTCCTGTAAGAGTTAATATGGGAAAAACATTTCTCCTTTCCACTGATGCTTTCCAATCCTTGTTCCACAAAAACCCCCAAATTTTCAAAAAACATTTGTCATTGGGACAAAAAGTGAGGTGAAATCTTCTGAAGAGGAGGACAGACAGCAAAACAAATGTCACAGGGGTGATAACCCTTCCCTATGTTTTCCAAAAAGCTTAAAAAAGATTTTTTGGCTGGAGCTAAACACGTTAAAAATGTACCCGTTCAAAATGACAAACAGATTCTACTTAACAACAAACCTACAGTCCCTGTCTTGTTTGCACCGCCTGTATACTGCTGTTCAGAGTATATAGGGCCTGGTGGCCCCACACCTTTCCTTATTTTAATTTGGGTGCGGTGTTCCCCTTAATATCCATACAAGACCCAAAGGGTGTGGTAATGGACTGGGGGGTACCCATGCCTTTGTCTCACTGATTTTCATCCATATTGCCAGGACCCGACATTACATTAAACCCGCAAGCAGTTTTAAATGAGATTTTTTCCTTTAAAAATGACATTTTGTGCAGGGACTGTTCTAAACACGGGAAACACGCGCCACTTTACAGGCATACTATAGACACACCCCAGGTACGATATTTAAAAGAATATTTCACTTTTTTTTTTTTTTTACTTTAAGCATCATTAAAATCACTGCTTCCGAAAAAACGACCGTTTTTAAAAGTTTTTTCTGCATTGATACATGTCCCCTGGGGCAGGACCCGGGTCCCCAAACCCTTTTTTCCTTGTCAAAAGAAGTTTATTGAGTATACAATGTTATAAAGATACATAAAGTAAGTTTACAAGGATCTATAAAGTAAGCTCATTGTTTTACAGTAGGGATTATATAGGTAAATATCATGAAATTTCAAATATGAAACATTGGGTTCACGTAAACCTAAATTAAAGATATATATCATTTCCTTAGTTACTTTTGTAGGTATTTAAATGATTTATACCTACTATACATATTGTTTACAGGTAGAGTGTATATAGGTCAAATAAATTCTGATAATGAGCTTTAATCGTAAGGTGGAGAAAAGGAAAGAGAAAGAAGAAAAAGGGTTGAAAGGTAGAGGTATGGTCCACAAGGTTGTCCCGCTCATCAGTTTATTATTCTTTTTAGTTCTCTTTGAAGCCTTAGAATGGGTGTCTCTGTAAGTCATTTAATCTGTTACCATGGCAACAGGACAGAGTCATTGAAGTTTGACAGGAATTGTTGTTTTATCCAAGGATGCCAAAGTTTTTCAAATTTTGGAATTTGATTTTGATCGATGGCTACCATCTTAGCATGGGACATTGTATTATTCATTCTGTGAATTGTTTCTGCTAGTACCAATGTAGGAGATTTCCATGCCTTGACCACTGTTTGTTTTGCAGCTGTTATTAGTTGGATCATAAGTTTGAATTGAGAGAGTGTTAACCATTCCGGTTTTAGATTAAGTAAAGTTAAATATGGATCTGGTTGTATTATTTTTTTAAATATTTTAGATGCAATCACGAAGACTTCCTTCCAGAAGGTTTGGATTACTGGGCACGTCCACCATATGTGTAAATATGTGCCTATTTCTGGGCATCCTCGAAAACAAAGAGCTGAGTTATTAGGTGAATATTTTGCCACTCTAGCGGGTACAAGGTACCAGCGAGTTAGGACTTTATAATTTGTCTCCAGTGCTAAGATGTTGGGTGAAGATGACTTAGATGTGAGCCATATGTTTGACCAGTCCGTGTCTTCTAAAGTTCGTCCCAGGTCCTCCTCCCACCTCTGAACGTAAGAGGGTCTATTAAGATTTGCTACTCCATATAATTGATTATAAAGTGATGAAATTGTACCTTTAGCAAATGGATCTTTTGTACAGATTGATTCAAAAATGGATAATTGGGATAATGGTGTATCCCCCTTTAGGAATGGTGTATAGAAATTTTTGATTTGGAGATATCTAAATATCTCAGAGTTTGGTAGATCATATTTTTCTCTAAGCGATGGGAATGAAAGGAATGATTTAGATGCTATGAAGTCATTTAGTGTCTGAATGCCTGATGTTGTCCAAGCTTTAAAAGAATTTGGGTAGATCCATGCCGGATAAAAGGCCGGATTTCTGATAAAAGAAAGGAGAGGATTGTGTGGAGATTGTAACTGATATTTGGTTTTTAGTTTATCCCAGAGAGATAAGAAGTGTTTAGTTATGGGATTATGAATTTTAAAGCGGTCTTTAGGATCAAGCCATAATAAATTTGATATTAATAGAGGGTCATTTTCTGAAGCCTCTATAAATACCCATAATGGGATTTCCTGTTTTGCATGGTATTTGGACAGACTGGCCAAATGTGCTGCTCTGTAGTAGTTAGTAAAATTAGGGTATCCCAGGCCTCCTTTATTTTTGGGAAGATGTAGTGTGTGTATAGGTATACGTGGTTTAGAAGAGCCCCATATAAACGAAGTTGCTCTTTTTTGTACTATTCTCAAAAAATAGGAAGGAATTGGAATAGGGAGGACTCTGAATAGATAAAGCAATTTGGGTAGAATAGTCATTTTGATTGCATTAATCTTCCCTATCCAGGATAAAGGAAGTTGAGACCATTGTTTTATTAGATTTGTGATCTGTCTTAATACAGGAGGATAATTGGTTGAGAATAAGTCAGAATGAGATGCTGTTAAATGAATTCCAAGATATGGGATTGATTTTTCTGCCCATGTGAATGGGAGTGCAGCCCTAGCCGGGATCAATTCCATGTTTGTGAGTGAAATATTAAGCACTAGGCATTTCTTAGGATTAATCATAAGGCCAGATAGGGCTGCAAATCCATCAAGAGCTGGTATTAAGTTAGGACCAGAGACCTGTGGTGATGATAGAAAAAGTAATATATCGTCTGCAAATATACATAATTTGTGTGTAATACCTCCTACTTCAATGCCAGTTATAGTTTGGTTTGTTCTGATGTATTGGGCCATGGGTTCGAGTATAAGGGCAAATAATAAGGGAGATAATGGGCAACCCTGTCGGGTACCTCTTTCGATATTAAAGGCTTCAGATTTGTATCCAGCATATTTTATATAGGCTTTGGGTTTATTATATAATGCTTTGATCCATGTTAAAAAGTGGGGTCCAAAACCCCATTTTTGTAATGAATATTGCATATATTGCCAGGATACTGTGTCAAATGCCCTCTTAATATCGAGAGATAGAAAACATAAAGGGATTTTCCGTTTTTTAGCAATATGTGCCAATAACACTGCCCTGCGTATATTATTGCCTGCCTGTCTATTTGGCATGAAGCCTACTTGATCTCTATGTATTAATTTTCCTATAATGCTATTGAGGCGTTTTGCTATTATTTTTGCTAATAATTTAATATCGAGGTTTAACAGAGAGATAGGCCGATAATTCACACAGGAAGTATCATCAGAAAGGGGTTTTGGGATCATACAAACAATTGCCATTAGTGTTTCTTGCCGAAAATAATGTCCATCTAGAAGTTTGTTAAAAGATTCAGTGAGAATGGGAGAGAGTATTTCTGAGAATGTTTTATAGTATAAAGCCGAGTAGCCGTCTGGGCCTGGTCTTTTGTTAAGTTTTAGGTCTTTTATGGCGTTAGCAACTTCATCTATAGTTATAGGCTCATCCAAACTGCTTTTTTGATTCTGAGATAACACAGGTAAGGTTATTTTTGAGAAGAAGGATTCAGCCTCTGTAGGATTAAATTCATTGTTTGTCTTGTATAAAGTTGCGAGATGTGAGTGAAATTTATGGACTATTTTAACTGGATTACAAGTGTAAACATTTTTTGATAATTTCAAACGTATTGGTTTGAAAGATTTGTTAGTTGAATTTAATGCCCGAGCCAAATATGTACCTGGTTTGTTTGTATTCATGTAGAAATTGTGTTTGGAGCGTTTGAGGGATTTATCAACTGACTCAGTGAGAAATAGATCGTATTCCAATCTAGATTTTTCCAGATGAGATTTTGTACTCTGAGATGGATTATCTTGAAATGATATGTAGGCTGCATTAAAATTGAGTTCTAGTTTTTTTGCTAGATTTTTGCGTTCCCGTTTAAATAGTGCCATTTGTCTTTGTATTGTACCACGCAAGACAGGCTTATGAGCTTCCCACAGTGTTATTGGGGAGATGTCTGTTGTATTATTAATTGATATGTATTCCTTTAAAGCTTGTTCAATGGCCATCTGATGTAGTGGGTGTTTGAGCATTATGTCCGGTAAGTACCACGTTGGGTCATGCGCTTTTGGTATGGCTGAGGCTATAGTAGTGTATACTGCATTATGGTCAGACCACGGAATCGGAATTATATCTGATGCAATAATTTCTGGTATCATTCCTATTGTTAGAAAAATATGATCTATTCTGGTGAAGGTTTGATGAGGGTGCGAGAAATAAGTGAATTTCTTTTTCATTGGGTTACTTTCTCTCCATGAATCTACCAGATTGTATTTGGAAAGAAGTTGAGAAAAAGGTAATCTAGAGGTTATTTTGGATGGTGTAAAAGGTGATTTATCTAGAAATGGGAGGAGGACCTGGTTCGAATCCCCACACATTATCACTGTTCCTATTTTGTGTGTATTAATCACTTGTAATATATGTGAGAGGAATGGTGTAGGTTGTTTGTTAGGAGCGTAGTAGGAAATCACCGTGATTGCTGTATCCATTATATAACCCATGAGTATCAGGTATCTACCTTCTGGGTCTTTAATTTCTGATGATAAGGTGAATGGTGTGGATCGGTGAAATGCAATTAGAGTTCCCCTTTGCTTGGTACAGGCAGAAGCCGTGTAAATTTGTTGATAAAAAGGAGAAATATATTTTGGAGTAGAATCTTTGGTGAAGTGTGTTTCTTGGAGGCATACTATGTGAGCCTTCTTGTTATGGAAAGTACGGAAGGCTTTGGTCCTTTTTTGAGGGACATTTATTCCCTGAACATTCAGGGAAAGTATATTCAGTGGTGCCATGGCAATAGATCAAATAGTTTTGACTTACTTTTTGTTATGCAGAGCTGACTGCGCAGATCAACCTGTGTGGACTGAAGAGATGAATAGATAGAAAAGAAACCAGTGAATTCTGGAGTAAAGAGTAAACAAAAAACATATGAGATTAGATGATACATTGTATAAATTATTTTTTGCAAGTAAACACAATTTACCCGTGAAAGAGAATAAATATCTCTCTCAGGGGAATAAGTGCCTTCGTCACACTCCCACATAATATGGTTGGGAGAATGAGGAGGGCTAATGGGGGTACACGGATCTTCCGCTTACAGGAGAGAAGTGCTATGTCAAAAGACATCAAAATGATGTTTCATTAATTGGAGTGCAGAATATAGTTTTTGTTGAAATTATTTATTCCAGGGTGGTTGTATATGGTTAGTCTTGCCCTAGGCTAAATAATTCAGTTAGAAAGGTACTGTTAATAACTTTGGTATTGATGAAGATAGTTTGAATTATTTTGGGATTTTAACCCTTTTAGAGTAAACAATTACATATTTTATTCATATGTAACTGTTTAGATATGTTAACTCATAAAATTGAGGTTGTATTGCTTCAGATTAGAATAAACAAAAACATAATTCTAGGAACTAGTTAGGTAATAATATATTTGTTTTAAGAAAAGAAAGAAAAAGCTTCCATTACTTCTGGATTATTGAACATATTTGTCCTAAAAAGTAATAAATCTATTGTTATTACCTGATAATATATAACTGAACATGAATTTCCTTATTTCACTTATATATTCTAAGGCTATATGAATCAGAAGTAATAAGAAATATAACTGGAATGTAACATGATCCCACACAGTGTGTGACTATCAGAATGCAGTTACATTCAGTTATAAATATAGGTTTTTTATAGAGAACCATCTCTTAGTATAATAAATGAAGAGATATCAGGAATTAGGATGTCAGTCCATTGAATCTTCTTGGTCCATGGATGATGTGACATAACGGCCTCTTTTGTGAGAATGATGATTCCCATTTTGTTCTGAAATTTTCTGGGTGCTGCCTGAAGGTGAAGATGATGCCATTCTTCTGCGTGTGGGAGTGTTGCTGCTTGTGGGTTCTGTCAGATTTAATTTTAAAAGGGTTTGTTGTAGTTCATCTGCTGATCTGCTTCTGTAAATTGTACCTTGGTAGTTAAATCTGACTGAAAAGGGGAAGCCCCATTGATACATAATGTTGTGGCGTTGCAGTTCCATTAGTTGGGGTTTCATGGATCGTCTTTTAGTAATAGTAAGTTGGGATAGGTCAGCAAAAATTTGATAATTGTGTCCTTGAAAATTAAGTTCCTTTTTTTCTCTTGCAGCAATTAGTATTTGTTCTTTCGTTCTGTAATAATGAAATTTTGTGATTATATCACGTGGGGGTCCATCTTTCTTTTTGGCTGTGAGGGCTCTGTGTACTCTGTCCAGTTCTAAACGTTCAATAGGGATATCTGGCTTTAGTTCTTGTAATAGAGCAGTAATAGTAGATTGCAGGTCTGTCACAGTTTCAGGTATTCCCCTTATGCGCAAGTTTGAACGTCTGGCTCTATTTTCGTAATCTTCGAGCTTAGTTTGAAGTATTAAATTCTCTTTTTTTAATTGTTCCAATTCTGTTATATTTTCTTGGGTTGTGATTTCAATTTCATCCATTTTTATTTCTAAGGCTGCGGTGCGGTTTCCCAGCTCTCTTATTTCTTTGGTTAGGCTTTTTGTTATTTGGTCTGAGGTTTGTTTTAAAGCCTTATGAAGCATCTTTTCAAATTGTAATAATATTACTGGGGATACTGAGGAGGCTTGTGGAGAAGTTTGTGAGAGGATTTGTTCTGTATCTGACTCAAATGGAGAGTCTTGCTGTGACATTTTCTGTCTGTGAGAGCGCCCTGATGCTGTATATTGTGAGGTGACTGGAGCTGCTTCAGCTGCAGTGAGTGCCTGTGAGCTCTTTGTGAGGTGATTTTTATTTCTGCCACGGTTTCCTCCCAGTACCATATTTCCTGCCCAAACTTTCACAGTTTGTTCCCTGGGGCAAAAAGGTTCAAATGGATACCTTTTGAGCCTGCAGGCTCCGCTTTGTCCTCCTCTTCTCTCCTCAGCGGTGTGGAGCTCTAACAATGCATGTCTGCTCCGCTAGGCTCCGCCTCCTGCCCCCCCCCAAACCCTTTTTAGGATTAGCCTTAAAATGAGCACTTTTGATTTCGAAAGTTCAAGTCCCATAGACATCAATGGGGTTCTAACGTTCGTGCGAATTTTCGGTCCGTTCGCAGGTTCTGGTACGAACCGAACCGGGGGGGTGTTCGGCTCATCCCTAAAAGAAAGTTTGGGATGAGGGACCACTATAAGGAACCCTCTGAATGTTGGACACTAGTGTCCGGTACCGCATCCTATGACAGAAATTGCACAAAAATACCAAAAAACTAGATAGAGGACTTTAACGGTACCGCTTGAGTAAAATAGAAAAAAAAATATTTTTACAAATTTAAAAACATGTAAACCATGCATGAAGACACATAATTGGAACGGATTTGGATAATCTAGAATATATATGCCTGTATTCTACTTGACACATGAGATGTTTTTGCCTGAGGGTAACTATTTTTGAAAATAATTTATCTATAGGTATGTGGACTAGTAATGATATTGGATATAAAGCACGGTGTATGTGTGCACCAGTAATTCTTAACATTAGGCTCTCAGAACAAAAACAAGTGATACTTGTTAAAGTGGAGGGCCACCCTAAAATAAAAAAAGTGCATTAATATTCTTAAAAAAAAATTGAAAAAAAATTTGAAAAAAAAAATTTAACTTACCTGAAACCCCTGTTGCTAGGCAGTCTTCCTAATCTGCCTCTTAATATTGCGTGGCGCTTCCTCCTCTTCGGCGAGCGGCCCCATTGCATTCTGGGACATGTGTGTGTCCCAGAAAACAATGGGCCCATTCACAAAGCGCCACGCTACTCGCGCATGCGCAGTAGGAAACTGGCAGTGAAGCCGCAAGGCTCCACTGCCTGTTTTCCTTCGTTAAGATGGATTCGCCAGCAGCTGATCCGATGGACGGATCGGCCTCGGGGGGGCGCAATCGCGGACTCACTGGACAGGTAAGTGTCCTTATTAAAGGTCAGCAGCTACAATGTTTGTAGCTGCTGACTTTAAAAAAAAAAAAATTGCAGCCGGAACACCGCTTTAAGTCAGGTTTAGGTATCCCAGGTAAACCCAATGTAAATCAGTGACTTATCAAGTAGTTAAGCAAGCTTAAAGTGTACCTAAACCCAAAAACAAAAATGTAATACATTGCAGGTTACCAGACCTTAGATTTGCTGACTGCATTTGTTTTAATTTTTAGGCTAAGAACATTTTCAGTAAGTACAGAAAATACCTTGTTGATCCCACCAGAAATGCTACATTGATTTATTGTCGGCTGAGTTTAGCAATGGACGGGCTGCATCCACTTACTAGATCATATATATATATATATATATATATATATATATATATATATATATATATATATATATACCACTTACATTTACATTTGATCCCTAAAATGTAACCTCATGCTCAACTCTCTGATCATAGTTCAAGCTAACTCATGCCACTATTCTAAACCCTGTAAGCCTACACATACCCTTATGGGTGCCAAATCAACAAAAGCTCCCTCTCCAAAAATTTCCAGTGCCTAAATTTCCATATAAAACACCAATTTGATAAAAAGGACAGGACACTGAACATTATATAATTGTTCAAGTGCTGAAATGCATCCACCCAACCTTCCCATACATACGAACACTCATTTCCTGTGCATAGGCATGTTAAACTTGTACACTTCTTGTGCTACTCTTATTTCTGCAGAAAGGGTAAATAATAGATCATCCAAAGAAAATGTCCCATTCAGCTAAATGTATCTCCTGTGCAAAACAAGCAACTTTATTGCAACCCTGTCAAAAACACAAGTGTCTAATGTCTCTGGAATCTTTACTTTCGTTAACATGAAAAAATGAATTGAGACTTTGGGGTTGATTTACCAAAGGCAAATGTGATGTTCACTTTGCAAAGGACATTTGCACTTTGCAAGGGAATTTGCCCCAGAGCTTAACAAACAAGGTGAAGCTCTGCTGACTTCCATCATCCAATGACATGTACCATGTGTGACATTTTCTTTTACATGATTGGGTTTTCTTTGCAATGTTTAACATTACCACATTCACTAAGCTCTGGGGCAAATGCTCTTGCAAAGTGCAACTTCCCTTGCAATGTGAACAGCACATTTGTCTTTGGTAAATCACACCTTTTTAAACCAAAACTAATGAAAAGAAAACATAAATATGAGAATACATGTATTATCAGTTTTTCTTCTTAAAGCAAGATACCAACAGTAAAAGGAAATTAGAGTAAAATGTGGAAAGGGTAGAAGGGATCACTGCTGGAATTAACTGAATGGCATATGTCTATAAAACTGTCAGACAGAAAAAGTGCCTGACAATTTTGAGGGTGTGGGAATACACACTACAGTGGAAGCAGTAACTTTGTAAGTTGAAAATACATTTTTGTTGTTTATTTGCTATTTTCACATTATCACTGGTAGTTTAGCCCTAACAGAGGATTATACAGGGGATACCCTTTGACTATGTTTTTCCATTCAATATGTCTATAAAACACCGAGGATGTTGAAGACAAGCTGTTACAGGATCAATACCTTGTATATTGTTACTTTTTCTAAATCATGCATCCAGCCACGAAAAAATAAAATAAAAAAAAAGGAATATACTGTATACATTTATATTATTATACATGATTTATATAGCGCCAGTAGTTTGAGCAGCGCTTTACAACATGAGGGCAGACAGTACAGTTACAATACAATACAGGAGGAATTAGATATATAAAATTAATGTGTCTTATTTATTGCAAAACATGTTTTTCCTGAAGTTTTTTTTTCATATTTGTACTTTGCTTCTACCATCTTTTTGAAAACTACTCTACTCAACACCCAGATCATTTTTGCCACTACATATTATAGTGTAAAATTGCTTGCACTTTATTGTTTTGCAAAGCAAATAATGCCATGTTTCATATTTCAGTAAAGTACAGAATTTACCAGACCTTCACTCTGCACAAGTTTAATTATTTGCTCCCTCCTATCTTTATTTACAGACTTGTCTGCTAACATATGAAACTGCTTAGATGCTGCTATTGGTCAGTGAAAACAATGCCTTCATTTACATGTCAAAGAAAACAAAAACAAAGTTTCTTCCCTCGTGGACATAAATACTAGCCAGAGTAAAAACAACATGCAGACATCCAGAGAGAGCCAAGGCTAAGGTAAGCTAATGCTATTTAATTCTCAAGTGTAGTATCTGTTCTTATCAGTTTTCAGGAGGGACAATATCAGTGCCCTATGGAGAGAAAGGGGTGCTGGCTAGTATCCCTCTTTGATGTAATTGGTAAGGAATGGTTATTTGGTGGGAGGCCTTTTTCCTCGAGGGTTGAATCTGGCCCTGTGCACAGGGCTTGTCCCTAGTTGTAGGCAAAGCTCTCCCTAAGCTGTCTAAATTCTGGTGCTTCCTGGTAGGGATGGAGAGGCATTGATCTGGTGGATGGCTGGGCTGTGAAAGAAGTCCGTAGTGTATGTGCCCCTGGGGTGGCAGTCCAGGGGTTCCCTAGTACTCACTATATATTGGCTTCACTTTGAGTTTATTGGCACCAAGGTCACTGCACCATCACACTTTTTTTTCACACCTGCCTCTAGGGCTGGGCCCTTTGGCTGGGGCCAGAGGAATTTTTGATTCCTGGCCGAAGGGCCTGCTGTAGTATTGCACCATGAAACTTTAGCACTTATCCCCTTTTCATCCCCCCTTTTTTATGAATGTTTGTCACTTTTGCACGGTATATTTTTTTTCACTGCACGATTAGTAGGGTGTAGGTCCTCGGGCCTGCCCTGAAAGTCTTGGGAAGGGGTGGACATTGCCTTCTGGCCTGGTTTGCCCTCTCCTATGGGGTCTTCCTTCGAGGGAGCCCCACCTTGTACTTTGGTTGGCAGACCTCCCAGAGAATGGGGTCCACCTGGATTCGGCTAGATGGGCCAGTGAAGTACCTCAGTCCCTGTCAGGAGTCTTGCGCCCCAGGGGATTAGGGAAAGGGTCCTTCCTCTTCGGAGGAGGACCATGTGTACACCCTGTGCACTTTTTTGTCTTCTCACATTTTGTGTGTGCACTTTATTTTTGCAACGGGTGTTAGGTCGAGTGTGTTTCACATGGGCTTAAAAAAAAAAGCTATTTAATTCTACATAGATTTAAGCTTGGTGTACAGTGCACTAGTAGAATTTCCAACGCAAATTCTTTGGAAAATTCGAATAAAAATTTTCAGTACATTCAATGTTAGTCGAAAATATTTCAAGATTTAATTTCTAACATTTGATTTTGAATGAATAAATGAATGGTCTTTACCAAATTAAAACAACATACACTGTTAGAAAATTGTAGATTTGAGAACAAAATTCTACCAGTGTATACCCAATTTTATATACAGTAGCACAAACTGAGCATTTGTCAGTTTTGTAAAGGAAATTTGTAAGTTCTGTATATTATTGTATTCGATTTTGTATGTATTGCACACTGCACTCACTGTACATACGGCACTAATAATGTTTTCAATACATGTTTGCATTCTTTCGAGTCCTGTAAAATTAGCCTGCCTATGTTATGCCCCTTGTTACCATAAAAGTACAATTGTAATATTAATGTGATACCTACGTAACCATGTGTATAGAAACCTTCTATTGCTTAAAATAAATATAATATACATTCAGACTCTCTGATTCTTCAAATGGCAGTGTTAGTTAATGAAGGACCCTCTGAAACTTGCCAGTTTATTGCTTACATGTCACCTTTTACTATCCGATTTATATTTTATCTGTATACCATGCCTCTGTTCAGAATGTATATTCAGATCTCTCAGCACTCAGTGCACAGCTGATTGCCATCTTACACCTATGACTAATGTAAGACCTCCACAGGAGTTTTAGATCCTACTATCTTATATACATTCATAGGGAAATCTATATTCTATATATTTTATTATTAACCTAGTCAAAAACCAAGAGTTAGGTGCCAAAATGTAAATGTGTTTGTTTCATTTCAGGTAAAAAAAGACTATGTCACAACAGTTCAAATCTCCCACTTTGACAATGGGTCCAAAAGTGATGTCCCCATTCCTCGCCTCATCTCCAAGACATGTTTTACCAACAGCCTGGTATCCACCATCGCAGCCCTGGTGCATCAAGAATGGAACACCCCCTCAAGGTAGCGGAAACCCTTACTACAACCAATGGCATAGTTGCAATGGGTACTGGGGTTCACCTAGACAATGGTCTCCAAACAGATGGGAGCCATCTCGCACCTATCACCATACTTGGAGATCAAGCCCAAGAGCACATCACAATTCTCATTTTAAGCACAGTCCAGAGCATTCCTCAGTGTATAGCGAAAGGAAGGATAACAGAACGCAGGTAAGAATAATTTTATTTACGCTGTTTGCAAAGATGCTTCCATAATCAAATTGGCCCAAAAGGAACTATTTAAAGGGAAATAGTGAAATGAAGACCGTGATTCTACTGTAAATTAGCATTGCAGTAAGGAAATTGGCATTTTCAGAAGGACAAATCAACATTAGACCAATGTCAGTGGTGTAGTGGGTAGCACTCTCACCTAGCAGTAAAAAGTTGCTGGTTCGAATCACGACACTACCTACCTGGAGTTTGCATATTCTCCCTGTGCCTGTGTGGCTTTCCTCTGGGTACTCCGGTTTCCTCCCACACTCCAAAGACATGCTGGTAGGTTAATTGGCTTCTGCCTAAAATTGTCCCTAGTAAATTAATGTGAGTTGGGGACCTTGGATTGTGGGCTCCTTGAGGGGAGGGGCTGATGTGAGTGTGTGATGTATATGTGGAATGCTGCATAAATTGAAGGCGCTATATGGGTACCTTAAATAAATAATAATATAATAGATGAGCATCTAGCATCTGCCCCAATTTAACTTTTTTCTTTTTTTTTCTCCCTTTTATTGGTTAAACTAGATGGACTTGTGTCTTTTCTCAACCAGACTAACTATGTAACTATGTAACAGTAAAGTGTTTCTGGAACTTACCATACATGTTGGCATCTTTTTTCAATACATTGTTAAGGGCCCTTTCTAATGCTGCAATTCTTTTTTCAGGTTCCTTTCAAACAGAAAAGAGGTTATACTAAAGATATCAGTCAATACTACAGCCCATCTATGGTGGAAGACCCTTGGGCAGAACTGCAAGCCAAGAACACTAAATCAACATCACAAGATTCTGCCGGAGTACATCACAGCTTTATTGCCAGATCACAGGCACCTTCATGAAATATTTAGCTAGATACAAAATATCTTGAAAGGAGACTAGATAGATGACATTTGAGGATACAACAAATATAACTCTTAGTAAAAATAATGCAAGCAGGCCTATACCCTATATAAGCCAGCATAGAGTAAACATTTTCTCTATTGCACAACTTAATTATAGAGATGGCAAAACACGTTCCAGATTCTGGTGGGGTAAATGCCACCTTGAACAAGTTCAAATTGCTTGTATGTTGGCTTACTTTGTGTGTGGCTTCATGACTGATTATGACTGAAGGATAAGGGGAAAGGACAGACCTTGAAATCAACTTTGCCTACATAATTATTGCATAGGCACTGTTTACATTCCATATATACAGTATATGTCCTATTACCCATGTTAATGGCCAACTGGTATTGGTAATTTACATATCCATACATTGAAGGCCTTTGATATCCATGTATATTTGATTGCATTTCTTCACGAGAGTAGAGGTTCTATATTTTACTTTACCCAAGACCTTGCAAGTGGACATTATAGACACGTTTTTTGTCCTGAGAATTGCTTTTTATACTACAGTTGCTATTTTCAAGAGCATTTTTTATTACATACTTGCCTTTGCTCTGGGGTCCTGCGCACAGGCCATTTTGTGTCCAGTCTAAGAAGTTTTCAAAATAAGAAGCATTGGGATGAACATTGTATTACATTTGCATATTTACATGCTTGTTGATTACCCACAGTAAATCTTTTATGTAGGTTTTAAAAAAAATCATATTAAATGTGATATTTTATTCTATAATATTGTGTTTATGTGTCCATATATGCATATACAGTATACCTCTATCTGAATTATTTTCAAGTGGGTGCCCCCCTCCTGTCACACTGCCTAGATACCCCTCTGCTGTCACATTGCCCTTCTGTCACTATAGTGGGTGTGGCAGGAGGATGGCGTGGGGAGGAGGTGGCAGATGGACAGAGGGGAGGTGTGGAGGGGCCAAAATGAACTTTCCCCTAAGTCCCCCCACCTGTCACACTGCCCTCCTCCTGTAACACTGTCCCTCCACCTGTCACACTACCCTCCTCCTGTAACACTGTCCCTCCACCTGTCACACTACCCTCCTCCTGTAACACTGTCCCCCCTCCTGTCACACTACCTCCCTCCTGTAACACTGTCCCCCCTCCTGTCACACTACCCTCCTCCTGTAACACTGTCCCTCCACCTGTCACACTACCCTCCTCCTGTAACACTGTCCCTCCACCTGTCACACTACCCTCCTCCTGTAACACTGCCCCCCCTCCTGTCACACTACCTCCCTCCTGTAACACTGCCCCCCCTCCTGTCACACCACCTACCTCCTGTAACACTACCTCCCTCCTGTCACACTGCCTAGATACCCCTCTCCTGTCACATTGCCCTTCTGTCACTATAGTGGGTGTGGCAGGAGGATGGTGTGGAGAGGAGGTGCCAGATGGACAGAGGGGAGGTGTGGAGGGGCCAAAATGAACTTTCCCCTAAGTCCCCCCACCTGTCACACTGCCCTCCTCCTGTAACACTGTCCCTCCACCTGTCACACTACCCTCCTCCTGTAACACTGTCCCTCCACCTGTCACACTACCCTCCTCCTGTAACACTGTCCCCCCTCCTGTCACACTACCTTCATTCTGTAACACTGTCCCCCCTTCTGTCACACTACCCTCCTCCTGTAACACTGTCCCCCCTCCTGTCACACTACCCTCCTCCTGTAACACTGCCCCCCTCCTGTCACACTACCTCCCTCCTGTAACACTGCCCCCCCTCCTGTCACACCACCTACCTCCTGTTACACTACCTCCCTCCTATCACACTGCCTAGATACCCCTCTCCTGTCACATTGCCCTTCTGTCACTATAGTGGGTGTGGCAGGAGGATGGTGTGGGGAGGAGGTGCCAGATGGACAGAGGGGGGTGGGGCGCCAAAATGAACTTTCGCCGTCAAAAATCCTTGCACCGGCCCTGTTCCCGTCTTGTGTGAATAATGTAGGGCAGTGTGGGGAGGTGGAAGCAAGGGGGGAGTGCTGCAATGTTATGGATAGGACAGTCTTCAATCCCATTTGTTTTTAAAGGTCAAGCTAATGTTTTCCAATGTGTCCAGATCTGCATATACAGTATACCTCTATATGAATTATTTTCAAGTGGGTGCTCCCCTCCTGTCACACTGCCTAGATACCCCTCTGCTGTCACATTGCCCTTCTGTCACTATAGTGATTGTGGCGGGAGGATGGTGTGGGGAGGAGGTGCCAGATGGACAGAGGGGGTGTGTGGGGGGGCCAAAATGAACTTTCCCCTAAGTCCCCCCACCTGTCACACTACCTCCCTCCTGTAACACTGTCCCCCCTCCTGTCACACTGTCCCCCCTCCTGTCACACTACCTCCCTCCTGTAACACTGTCCCCCCTCCTGTCACACACTACCTCCCTCCTGTCACACTGCCTAGATACCCCTCACCTGTCACATTGCCCTGTCACTATAGTGGGTGTGGCAGGAGGACAGTGTGGGGAGGAGGTGCCAGATGGACAGAGGTGGGGGGTGTGGGGGGCGCCAAAATGAACTTTCGCCAACAAAAATTTTGCACCGGCCCTGTTCCCGTCTTGTGTGAATAATGTAGGGCAGTGTGGGGAGGTGGAAGCAAGGGGGAGTGCTGCAATATTATGGATAGGACAGTCTGTAATCCCGTTTGTTTTTAAAGGTCAAGCTAATATTTTCCAATGTGGGAAATATTTGAATGCGTAGACCAAAGGGATTCATATTGTTTTTGATGTATTGCTGGAAAGAGTGTATGTGCCAGTGAAAAGAGGATTTATTCTCTAGCAAATTTTTAAGATTAAAGAATATTAATGATAGCTCAGTGTCCTTATGCTCCTTCTGCGTTAATTCCTTATAGAACCCTAACATAGTGGAGTCCCAATTGGTACCTACATAATCAGTCATATTGAAAAATGTTTTTAATATAATTAAATTAAATTGCATTTCATCGAACCATGGTACAAGAGAGCGAGGAATGGGTATCTACTACCCGGGAAATGAAGTAAGTTAAGACCATCGATCTATGAAACCGGAACTCCTGCCAACATCCCTGAAAATGTAGTACAAAAACAAGCAGGTTCCTCTGTTCCTCTGTGGGGGTCTTAAAGGCAGAAATTCCTTGACAAATAAATGTAATGAAAATATATAGATATTTTATTAGAAAAGTTTAAAAATGAATTGGTGACTTATGGGAAGTCACAATAGGATGCATATATCTATTATACAAAAATACAACATACAATATCAAGAAACATGTGTGTGTATGTATACAGACAACCACTTGAGACTGACCAGCTGTGAACTGGGTCAGACGATGCCCGACGTGTTTCGAGGTTTGTAGCGACTAAACCTCTTCTTCAGGGGCTAGTGGTTCATTGGTTGTCTGTAAATTAATAAAAAGCAAAAATAAACATAATTAGCAAATATCATACAAAATATATGAATAAGCATTGCATGTGTAACACATATAATAGAATAACAACATGAGATCTAACCATGTTTCTTGAGATGTCAGGAAAAATGCATCCGGTTAAAAGAAACGGGGAGAAGTATTCCGCTGCCCCAGATCAGCCAAGATGGAAAAGCCAGGGAGGTCACAGTGGTGACGGAAAGTATTCAGACCCCCTTACATTTTTCACTCTTTGTTATAGTGCAGTCATTTGCTAAAATCATTTAAGCTTATTTTTTTCCTCATTAATGTACACACAGCACCCTTTATTGGCAGAAAAACACAGAATTGTTGACATTTTTTCAGATTTATTAAAAAAGAAAAACTGAAATATCACATGGCTCTAAGTATTCAGACCCTTTGCTCAGTATTTAGTAGAAGCACCCTTTTGATCTAATACAGCCATGAGTCTTTTTGGGAAAGATGCAACAAGTTTTTCACACCTGGATTTGGGGATCCTCTGCTATTCCTCCTTGCAGATCCTCTCCAGTTCTGTCAGGTTGGATGGTAAACGTTGGTGGAAAGCCATTTTTAGGTCTCTCCAGAGATGCTCAAATGGGTTTAGGTCAGGGCTCTGGCTGGGCCATTCAAGAACAGTCACGGAGTTGTTGTGAAGCCAATCCTTTGTTATTTTAGCTGTGTGCTTAGGGTCATTGTCTTGTTGGAAGGTAAACCTTCGGCCCAGTCTGAGGTCCTGAGCACTCTGGAGAAGTTTTTTGTCCAGAATATCCCTGTACTTGGCCGCATTCATCTTTCCCTCGATTGCAACTAGTCGTCCTGTCCCTGCAGCTGAAAAACACCCCCACAGTATGATGCTGCCACCACCATGCTTCACTGTTGGGACTGTATTGGACAGGCGAGGAGCAGTGCCTGGTTTTCTCCACACATACCACTTAGAATTAAGACCAAAAAGTTCTATCTTGGTCTCATCAGACCAAAGAATCTTATTTCTCACCATCTTGGAGTACTTCAGGTGTTTTTTAGCAAACTCCATGCAGGCTTTCATGTGTCTTTCACTGAGGAGAGGCTTCCGTCGAGCCACTCTGCCATAAAGCCCCGACTGGTGGAGGGCTGCAGTGATGGTTGACTTTCTACAACTTTCTCCCATCTCCCGAATGCATCTCTGGAGCTCAGCCACAGTGATCTTTGGGTTCTTCTTTACCTCTCTCACCAAGGCTCTTCTCCCCCGATAGCTCAGTTTGGCCGGATGGCCAGCTCTAGGAAGGGTTCTGGTCATCCCAAATGTCTTCCATTTAAGGATTATGGAGGCAACTGTACTCTTAGGAACCTTAAGTGCAGCAGAAATTTTTTTGTAACCTTGGCCAGATCTCCACGGTTTAGGAGATATTTACTAAAAAGCCAAGCGCCGATGACTACGGCACATGCGCCCATTAGAAAGGGCACATCGTGCCTTTTGTAATAGGGGTCGTGCCGTGACTGGCGGCTCCCGCGCATGTGCGGGAGTGACATCACGTGACTCTGGCCAGTCACAGAGCCGGAGTTCGTGGCTCGGAAGGAAGAGGGTTGAAGGTGGACGCTTCCAGCAAGTGGGGACAACAGAAACATTGCAGGTTACGGTTTCAGGTAAGTGGCACATAATGGGCTACTATGCGATGCATAGTAGCCCATTGTGCTTTACCTTTGCAGGGAAATAAAGAGGAAGTAAAGCTCACCAGGGTTTACTTCCTCTTTAAATATTGCTGTTCACAAGCGCAAACCATCCAACTTGAAAGAGCTGGAGCAGTTTTGCAAGGAGGAATGGGCAAAAATCCCAGTGGTAAGATGTGGCAAGCTCATAGAAACATATCCAAAGCGACTTGGAGCTGTGATAGCCGCAAAAGGTGGCTCTACAAAGTATTGACCTTGGGGGGGGGGGGGGTGGGGGGGTGAATAGTTATGCACATTGACTTTTTCTGTTATTTTGTCCTATTTGTTGTTTGATTCACATTAAAAAAAAAAATCTTTAAAGTCGTGGGCATGTTCTGTAAATTAAATGATGCAAATCCTCAAACAATCCATGTTAATTCCAGGTTGTGAGGCAACAAAACACTAAAAATGCCAAGGGGGGTGAATACTTTTGCAAGGCACTGTAATTAATATTGTACAATAGCATTGTGATGATGGAAAGAAATAGCTAAAACTATCTAGACACAATAATAGAGGGTGTCGTCTTAGGCTGGGTGGCAAACCTGATGAGCCTACAAATAAAATGTTAATAGACGGGGGCATTTTATAAAGCAATATGAGAAAACAAAACAAAGAAAGAAAAAATAAATCTGTTTGAGCAACTGCCTTATTTTCTTTGCAATTGCTAATCATCTCATCTTTACAAATACAAAGTATGAACTAGTAGTAAATAACAGTAGCAAGTCAGTTGTAAAAGCATACAAAAAACTATTACTTTATCACATACTACTTATATAAAAATACATTATTGACTATTTTTTCCAGAGAAGAAAAAATATCTTCTAGAAAATTTGTCCATATAATGCACAGAACAAGAAGCAGCCATTTTCCCACTATAGAATATATACTAGGAAAGAAAGTTTGGGATGAGGGACCACTATAGGGAACCCTTTGAATGTTAGGGATGAGAGTTGGGAACTTCAAAATAAAAGTCCTTATAATGAACAGAAGATAGTGATAGCTAAAACATAAGAACTCAGGCCCAAAAATCAGATAACTCACACAAAAAAAAGTACATATAAAAAATTCTGCAAAAGAAATAAATATCACACAAGACAATACAGATAAATAGAGAACAAAAAAGAACAAAATAGAGAACAATAAAAGCCTAGGGGGCAGATTTTAATCAGAGTTCAGCACTATAGATTACTGAATGTAGGAGTTTACACTGCACACTTCTTTATTTGGATCATCTTGACCTAATGCAGTCACTGAGACAACATTTACACCTTCCCAAATTTTCACACCTATGACCAATACACATTTTTGAGAGGAAAGCTCAGTGTCATAGGAGGCACCCAATTTAAACGGTACACAGAAGAGACACACACATTGGAACAAGGGTTGTCATGGAGAAGAATGGGTCTATATCGCTTGCATGGAAGCAGGAAAAACGATATGTGTATACCCAGCTTTAGGCTCCTACATCTGTGATATTTATTATAGAAATAGACTCTAAATATCACTTTCAGTATCAGTTAAACAACCCCCCTGACAAAGTATAGGTGTGGAATGCATTTAATTAATATGGGACAATAGCATGGGGATGATGGAAAGAAATAACTAAAACTATCTAGCCACAATAATAGAGGGTGTCGTCTTAGGCTGGGTATCAAACTTGCATTTTAAATGAGCCTATAAATAAAATGTTAATGCACGGGGGCATTTTATAAAGCAATGTGAGAAAACAAAACAAAGAAAGAATTAGTAAATCTGTTTGGTCTGTTCGAGCAACTGCCTTATTTTCTTCACAATTGCAAAACATCTCATCTTTACAAACACAATGTATGAACTAGTAGTAGATAATAGTAGCAAATCAGTTGTAAAACATACAAAAAATACTAATACTTTATCTATAACATATTAATTGTATAAAAATACATTGTTGACTATTTTTTCCAGAGAATAAAAAAAATCATAAGAAACCCTCTGAATGTTGGACACTAGTGTCCGGTACCACATCCTATGACAGAAATTGCACAAAAATTCCAAAAAACTAGATAGATGACTTTAACGGTACCACTTGAGTAAAATAGAAAAAAAAAATAATTGTACAAATTTAAAAACATGTAAACCATGCATGAAGACACATCATTGGAACTGAATTGGATAATCTAGAATATATATACCTGTACTCTACTTGACACATGAGATGTTTTTACCTGATGGTAACTATCTTTGAAAATAATTTATCTGTAGGTATGTGGACTAGTAATGATATTGGATATAAAGCACAGTGTATGTGTGCACCAGTAATTCTTAACATTAGGCTCTCAGAACAAAACATGTGATACTTGTTAAAGTGGAGGGCCACCCTAAAATAAAAAAGTGCATTAATATTCTTTAAAAAATGTTAAAAAAACATTTAAATTATTTTTTAACTTACCTGAAACCCCTGTTGCTAGGCAGTCTTCCTAATCTGCCTCTTCCTATTGCGCGGCGCTTCCTCCTCTTCAGTGAGCGGCCCCGTTGCATTCTGGGACATGTGTGTGTCCCAGAAAACAATGGGGCCATTCACAAAGCGCCGCGCTACTCGCGCATGCGCAGTAGGAAACTGGCAGTGAAGCCGCAAGGCTCCACTGCCTGTTTTCCTTCGTTGGATAGATGGATTCACCAGCAGCCGATCCGATGGACAGATCGGCCTCGGGGGGCGTCAATCGCGGGCTCACTGGACAGGTAAGTGTCCTTATTAAAAGTCAGCAGCTACAATGTGTGTACCTGCTGACTTAAAAAAAAAAATTGCGGCCGGAACACCGCTTTAAGTCAGGTTTAGGTATCCCAGGTCAACCTATTGTAAATCAGTGACTTATCAAGTAGTTAAGCAAGCTTAAAGTGTACCTAAACCCAAAAACAAAAATGTGATACATTGCAGGTTACCAGACCTTAGATGTGCTGACTGCATTTGTTTTAATTTTTAGGCTAAGAACATTTTCAGTAAGTACAGAAAATACCTTGTTGATCCCACCAGAAATGCTGTATTGATTTATTGTTGGCCGAGTTTAGCAATGGACTGGCTGCATCCACTTACTAGATCATATATATATATATATATATATATATATATATATATATATATATATATATATATATATACCACTTAACCCTTATCCTCACATTTACATTTGATCCCTAAAATGTAACCTCATGCTCAACTCTCTGATCATAGTTCAAGCTAACTCATGCCACTATTCTAATCCCTGTAAGCCTACACATACCCTTTTGGGTGCCAAATAAAAAAAAAGCCCCCTCTCCAAAAATTTCCAGTGCCTAAATGTCCATATAAAACACCAATTTGATAAAAAGGACAGGACACTGAACATTATATAATTGTTCAAGTGCTGAAATGCATCCACCCAACCTTCCCATACATACGAATACTCATTTCCTGTGCATAGGCATGTTAAACTTGTACACTTCTTGTGCTACTCTTATTTCTGCAGAAAGGGTAAATAATAGATCATCCAAAGAAAATGTCCCATTCAGCTAAATGTGACTCCTGTGCAAAACAAGCAACTTTATTGCAACCCTGTCAAAAACACAAGTGTCTAATGTCTCTGGGATCTTTACTTTCGTTAACATGAAAAAATGAATTGAGACTTTGGGGTTGATTTACTAAAGGCAAATGTGATGTTCACTTTGCAAAGGAAATTTGCACTTTGCAAGGAAATTTGCCCCAGAGCTTAACGAGGAAGGTGAAGCTCTGCTGACTTCCATCATCCAATGACATGTACCATGTGTGACATTTTCTTTTACATGATTGGGTTTTCTTTATGATGTTTAACATTACCACATTCACTAAGCTCTGGGGCAAATGCTCTTGCAAAGTGCAACTTCCCTTGCAATGTGAACAGCACATTTGTCTTTGGTAAATCACACCTTTTTAAGCCAAAATAAATGAAAAGAAAACATAAATATGAGAATACATGTATTATCAGTTTTTCTTCTTAAAGCAAGATACCAACAGTAAAAGGAAATTAGAGTAAAATGTGGAAAGGGTAGAAGGGATCACTGCTGGAATTAACTGAATGGCATATGTCTATAAAACTGTCAGACAGAAAAAGTGCCTGACAATTTTGAGGGTGTGGGAATACACACTACAGTGGAAGCAGTAACTTTGTAAGTTGAAAATACATTTTTGTTGTTTATTTGCTATTTTCACATTATCGCTGGTAGTTTAGCCCTAACAGAGGATTATACAGGGGATACCCTTTGACTATGTTTTTCCATTCAATAGGTCTATAAAACACCAAGGATGTTGAAGACAAGCTGTTACAGGATCAATTCCTTGTATATTGTTACTCTTTCTAAATCATGCATCCAGCCATGAAAAAATAACATAAAAACATGGAATATACTGTATACATTTATATTATTATACATGATTTATATAGCGCCAACAGTTTGAGCAGCGCTTTACAACATGAGGGCAGACAGTAAAGTTACAATACAGGAGGAATTAGATATATAAAATTAATGTGTCTTATTTATTGCAAAACATGTTTTTTCCTGAAGTTTTTTTTTTTTTCATATTTGTACTTTGCTTCTACCATCTTTATGAAAACTACTCTACTCAACACCCAGATCATTTTTGCCACTACATATTATAGTGTAAAAGTGCTTGCTTTGCAAAGCAAATGCTGCTATTGGTCAGTGAAAACAATGCCTTCATTTACATGTCAAAGAAAGCAAAAACAAAGTTTCTACCCTCGTGGACATAAATACTAGCCAGAACAAAAACAACATGCAGACATCCAGAAAGAGCCAAGGCTAAGGTAAGCTAATGCTATTTAATTCTCAAGTGTAGTATCTGTTCTTATCAGTTTTCAGGAGGGAGAATATCAGTGCCCTATGGAGAGAAAGGGGTGCTGGCTAGTATCCCTCTTTGATGTAATAGGTAAGGAATGGTTATTTGGTGGGAGGCCTTTTTCCTCGAGGGTTGAATCTGGCCCTGTGCACAGGGCTTGTCCCTAGTTGTAAGCAAAGCTCTCCCTAAGCTGTCTAAATTCTGGTGCTTCCTGGTAGGGATGGAGAGGCATTGATCTGGCAGATGGCCGGGCTGTGAAAGAAGTCTGTAGTGTATGTGCCCCTGGGGTGGCAGTCCAGGGGTTCCGTAGTACTCACTATGTATTGGCTTCACTTTGAGTTTATTGGCACCAAGGTCACTGCACCATCACACTTTTTTTTCACTCCTGCCTCTAGGGCTGGGCCCTTTGGCTGGGGCCGGAGGAATTTTTGATTCCTGGCCGAAGGGCCTGCTGTAGTATTGCACCATGGAACTTTAGCACTTATCCCCTTTTCATCCCCCCTTTTTTATGAATGTTTGTTACTTTTGCACGGTATATGTGTTTTCACTGCATGATTAGTAGGGTTTAGGTCCTCGGGCCTGCCCTGAAAGTCTTGGGAAGGGGTGGACATTGCCTTCTGGCCTGGTTTTCCCTCTCCTATGGGGTCTTCCTTCGAGGGAGCCCCACCTCGTACTTGGGTTGGCAGACCTCCCAGAGAATGGGGTCCACCTGGATTCGGCTAGATGGGCCAGTGAAGTACCTCAGTCCCTGTCAGGAGTCTTGCGCCCCAGGGGATTAGGGAAAGGGTCCTTCCTCTTCGGAGGAGGACCATGTGTACACCCTGTGCACTTTTTTGTCTTCTCACATTTTGTGTGTGCACTTTATTTTTGCAACGGGTGTTAGGTCGAGTGTGTTTCACATGGGCTTAAAAAAAAAAAAGCTATTTAATTCTACATAGATTTAAGCTTGGTGTACAGTGAACTAGTAGAATTTCCAACACAAATTCTTCGGAAAATTCTAATTAAAATTTTTAGTACATTCAAAGTTAGTCGAAAATATTTCAAGATTTAATTTCTAACATTTGATTTTGAATGAATAAATAAATGGTCTTTACCAAATTAAAACAACATACACTGTTAGAAAATTGTAGATTTGAGAACAAAATTCTACCAGTGTATACCCAATTTTATATACAGTAGCACAAACTGAGCATTTGTCAGTTTTGTAAAGGAAATTTGTAAGTTCTGTATATTATTGTATTCTATTTTGTATGTATTGCACACTGCACTCACTGTACACACGGCACTAATAATGTTTTCAATACATGTTTGCATTCTTTCGAGTCCTGTTTAGAATCAGCCTGCCTATGTTATGCCCCTTGTTACCATAAAAGTACAATTGTAATATTAATGTGATACCTACGTAACCATGTGTATAGAAACCTTCTATTGCTTAAAATAAATATAATATACATTCAGACTCTCTGATTCTTCAAACTGCAGTGTTAGTTAATGAGGGACCCTCTGAAACTTGCCAGTTTATTGCTTACATGTCACCTTTTAATATCCGATTTACATTTTATCTGTATACCATGCCTCTGTTCAGAATGTATATTCAGATCTCTCAGCACTCAGTGCACAGCTGATTGCCATCTTACACCTATGACCAATGTAAGACCTCCACAGGAGTTTTAGATCCTACTATCTTATATATATTCATAGGGAAATCTATATTCTATATATTTTATTATTAACCTAGTCAAAAACCAAGAGTTAGGTGCCAAAATGTAAATGTGTTTGTTTCATTTCAGGTAAAAAAAGACTATGTCACAACAGTTCAAATCTCCCACTTTGACAATGGGTCCAAAAGTGATGTCCCCATTCCTCGCCTCATCTCCAAGACATGTTTTACCAACAGCCTGGTATCCACCATCGCAGCCCTGGTGCATCAAGAATGGAACACCCCCTCAAGGTAGCGGAAACCCTTACTACAACCAATGGCATAGTTGCAATGGGTACTGGGGTTCACCTAGACAATGGTCTCCAAACAGATGGGAGCCATCTCGCGCCTATCACCATACTTGGAGATCAAGCCCAAGAGCACATCACACTTCTCATTTTAAGCACAGTCCAGAGCATTCCTCAGTGTATAGCGAAAGGAAGGATAACAGGACGCAGGTAAGAATAATTTTATTTACGCTGTTTGCAAAGATGCTTCCATAATCAAATTGGCCCAAAAGGAACTATTTAAAGTGAAATAGTGAAATGAAGACCGTGATTCGACTTTAAATTAGCATTGCAGTAAGGAAATTGGCATTTTCAGAAGGACAAATCAACATTAGACCAATGTCAGTGGTGTAGTGGGTAGCACTCTCACCTAGCAGTAAAAAGTTGCTGGTTCGAATCACGACACTACCTACCTGGAGTTTGCATATTCTCCCTGTGCCTGTGTGGCCCAAAATTGTCCCTAGTAAATTAATGTGAGTTGGGGACCTTGGATTGTGGGCTCCTTGAGGGTAGGGGCTGATGTGAGTGTGTGATGCATATATAGAGTGCTGCATAAATTGAAGGTGCTATATGGGTACCTTAAATAAATAATAATATAATAGATGAGCATCTTAATGAGACATAATGTACATGGATTGGGACAATTGTAGACACTCGCTCAGGATGGACTGGTGTCTTTATTCAAGCTTACTAACTATGTAACATTAGCAATCCCAATATTACTCTCAGGGCAGGTTTCTTTGAGAATGGCTTACAAGTTAACTTTCAAACATTGCTGTTAGTTCTCTCTGATTTCTAGGGAAGTCCATGGTTTTGAATGTATGGTCCTGAAATATTTGTTTTCAAAACTTTAGTGAGCTGCAAAACAACTGTAGAAGGAAGGACAAATATTTGATCAAATAGACATCTTACAGTTTTTATATCAGAGGAACGTGTGGGGAACTTAGCTGCCCCAATTTAAAGGGGTTGTAAAGGTAATTTTTTTTTTTTTTAAAAATAACAAACATATCATACTTACCTTCACTGTTCAGCTCGTTCTGCACAGAGTGGCCCCGAACCTGGTCTTCTGGGGTCCCTCGGCGGCTGTTTCAGCTCCTCCCCGCAAGCATTTACCACCTTAATGCGAGCTCCCTCGCATGGTGGTGAGTGCTTGCGGGCGCGCTCCCGTGATACAGCTGGCGGCTATAGCCGCTCGCTGTATCACTCGGCCCCGCCCCCGGCGCGCCGCGTCATCGGATGTGATTGACAGCAGCGCGAGCCAATGGCTGCGCTGCTTTCAATCCATCCACTGCAGCCAATCAGCGACCAGGCTGAGCTGCAATGAGGACGAGCAGCGAAGATTCGAGGCGTCAGGTAAGTAAAACGGGGGGGCTGGGGGCGGCGGTACTGTCAAAAGTTTTTTCACCTTAATGCATAGAATGCATTAAGGTGAAAAAATTTTTATCTTTACAACCCCTTTAACTTTTTTCTTTTTTTTTCTCCCTTTTATTGGTTAAACTAGATGGACTTGTGTCTTTTCTCAACCAGACTAACTATGTAACTATGTAACAGTAAAGTGTTTCTGGAACTTACCATACATGTTGGCATCTTTTTCCAATACATTGTTAAGGGCCCTTTCTAATGCTGCAATTCTTTTTTCAGGTTCCTTTCAAACAGAAAAGAGGTTATACTAAAGATATCAGTCAATACTACAGCCCATCTATGGTGGAAGACCCTTGGGCAGAACTGCAAGCCAAGAACACTAAATCAACATCACAAGATTCTGCCGGAGTACATCACAGCTTTATTGCCAGATCACAGGCACCTTCATGAAATATTTAGCTAAATATCTCGAAAGGAGACTATATAGATGACATTTGAGGGTACAACAAATATAACTCTTAGTAAAAATAATGCAAGCAGGCCTATACCCCATATAAGCCAGCATAGAGTAAACATTTTCTCTATTGCACAACTTAATTATAGAGAGGGTAAAACACGTTCCAGATTCTGGTGGGGTAAATGCCACCTTGAACAAGTTCAAGTTGCTTGTATGTTGGCTTACTTTGTGTGTGGCTTTATGACTGATTATGACTGAAGGATAAGGGGAAAGGACAGACCTTGAAATCAACTTTGCCTACATAATTATTGCATAGGCACTGTTTACATTCCATATATACAGTATATGTCTTATTACCCATGTTAATGGCAAACTGATCTGCCCACACGTGGATGTATTTACTACGGCCCTGTAATCCATATTGGTAATTCACATATCCATACATTGAAGGCCTTTGACATCCATGTATATTTGATTGCATTTCTTCACGAGAGTAGAGGTTCTATATTTTACTTTACCCAAGACCTTGCAAGTGGACATTATAGACACGTTTTTTGTCCTGAGAATTGCTTTTTATACTACAGTTGCTATTTTCAAGAGCATTTTTTATTACATGCTTGCCTTTGCTCCGGGGTCCTGCGCACAGGCCATTTCGTGTCCAGTCTAAGAAGTTTTTAAAATAAGAAGCATTGGGATGAACATTGTATTACATTTGCATATTTACATGCTTGTTGATTACCCACAGTAAATCTTTTATGTAGGTTTTAAAAAAATTCATATTAAATGTGATATTTTATTCTATAATATTGTGTTTATGTGTCCAGATATGCATATACAGTATACCTCTATATGAATTATTTTCAAGTGGGTGCCCCCCTCCTGCCGCACTGCCTAGATACCCCTCTGCTGTCACATTGCCCTTCTGTCACTATAGTGGGTGTGGCGGGAGGATGGTGTGGGGAGGAGGTGCCAGATGGATAGAGGGGGGGGTGTGGAGGGGCCAAAATGAACTTTCCCCTAAGTCCCCCCACCTGTCACACTGCCCTCCTCCTGTAACACTGTCCCTCCACCTGTAACACTGTCCCCCCTCCTGTCACACTACCCTCCTCCTATATCACTGTCCCCCCTCCTGCAACACTACCTCCCTCCTGTAACACTGTCCCCCCTTCTGTAACACTACCTCCCTCCTGTAACACTGTCCCCCCTTCTGTCACACTACCCTCCTCCTGTAACACTGCCCCCCCTCTTGTCACACTACCTACCTCCTGTAACACTGCCCCCCCTCCTGTCACACACTATCTCCCTCCTGTCACACTGCCTAGATACCCCTCTCATGTCACATTGCCTTTCTGTCACTATAGTGGGTGTGGCAGGAGGATGGTGTGGGGAGGAGGTGCAAGATGGACAGGGGGGGGGGGTGCCAAAATGAACTTTCGCCGACAAAAATCCTTGCACCGGCCCTGTTCCCGTCTTGTGTGAATAATGTAGGGCAGTGTGGGGAGGTGGACGCAAGGGGGGAGTGCTGCAATATTATGGATAGGACAGTCTGTAATCCCATTTGTTTTTAAAGGTCAAGCTAATATTTTCCAATGTGGGAAATATTTGAATGCGTAGACCAAAGGGATTCGTATTGTTTTTATGTATTGCTGGAAAGAGTGTATGTGCCAGTGAAAAGAGGATTTATTCTCTAGCAATTTTTTACGATTAAAGAATATTAATGATAGCTCAGTGTCCTTCTGCTCCTTCTGCGTAAATTCCTTATAGAATCCTAACATAGTGGAGTCCCAATTGGTACCTACATAATCAGTCATATTGAAAAAGGTTTTTAATATAATTAAATTAAATTGCATTTCATCGAACCATGGTACAAGAGAGCGAGGAATGGGTATCTACTACCCGGGAAATGAAGTAAGTTAAGACCATCGATCTATGAAACCGGAACTCCTGCCAACATCCCTGAAAATGTAGTACAAAAACAAGCAGGTTCCTCTGTTCCTCTGTGGGGGTCTTAAAGGCAGAAATTCCTTGACAAATAAATGTAATGAAAATATATAGATATTTTATTAGAAAAGTTTAAAAATGAATTGGTGACTTATGGGAAGTCACAATAGGATGCATATATCTATTATACAAAAATACAACATACAATATCAAGAAACATGTGTGTGTATGTATACAGACAACCACTTGAGACTGACCAGCTGTGAACTGGGTCAGCCGATGCCCGACGTGTTTCGAGGTTTGTAGCGACTAAACTTCTTCTTCAGGTGCTAGTGGTTCATTGGTTGTCTGTAAATCAATAAAAAGCAAAAACAAACATAATTAGCAAACATCATACAAAATATATGAATAAGCATTGCATGTGTAACAGATATAATAGAATAACAACATGAGATCTAACCATGTGTCTTGAGATGTCAGGAAAAATGTATCCGGTTAAAAGAAACGGGGAGAAGTATCCCGCTGCCCCAGATCAGCCAAGATGGAAAAGCCAGGGAGGTCACAGAGCAAACATGTAAATGTGTTGAAATGGCCTAGTCAAAGCCCAGACCTCAATCCAATAGAAAATCTGTAGTCAGACTTAAAGTGGTTGTACATCCTGTACAACCACTTTTACCTACAGGTAAGCCTATACAGTGGGGACGGAAAGTATTCAGACCTCCTTAAATTTTTCACTCTTTGTTATAGTGCAGCCATTTGCCAAAATCATTTAAGTTCATTTTTTCCTCATTATTGTACACACAGCACCCTGTATTGACAGAATAACACAGAATTGTTGACATTTTTGCAGATTTATTAAAAAAAAAAACCTGAAATATCACATGGCCCTAAGTATTCAGACCCTTTGCTCAGTATTTAGTAGAAGCACCCTTTTGATCTAATACAGCCATGAGTCTTTTTGGGAAAGATGCAACAAGTTTTTCACACCTGGATTTAGGGATCCTCTGCCATTCCTCCTTGCAGATCCTCTCCAGTTCTGTCAGGTTGGATGGTAAACGTTGGTGGAAAGCCATTTTTAGGTCTCTCCAGAGATGCTCAATTGGGTTTAGGTCAGGGCTCTGGCCTGGGCCATTCAAGAACAGTCACGGAGTTGTTGTGAAGCCACTCCTTTGTTATTTTAGCTGTGTGCTTAGGGTCATTATCTTGTTGGAAGGTAAACCTTCGGCCCAGTCTGAGGTCCTGAGCACTCTGGAGAAGTTTTTCGTCCAGGATATCCCTGTACTTGGCCGAATTCATCTTTCCCTCAATTGCAACTAGTCGTCCTGTCCCTGCAGCTGAAAAACACCCCCACAGTATGATGCTGCCACCACCATGCTTCACTGTTGGGACTGTATTGGACAGGCGAGGAGCAGTGCCTGGTTTTCTCCACACATACCGCTTAGAATTAAGGCCAAAAAGTTCTATCTTGGTCTCATCAGACCAAAGAATCTTATTTCTCACCATCTTCAGGTGTTTTTTAGCAAACTCCATGTGGGCTTTCATGTGTCTTGCACTGAGGAGAGGCTTCTGTCGGGCCACTCTGCCATAAAGCCCCGACTGGTGGAGGGCTGCAGTGATGGTTGACTTTCTACAACTTTCTCCCATCTCCCGACTGCATCTCTGGAGCTCAGCCACAGTGTGATCTTTGGGTTCTTCTTTACCTCTCTCACCAAGGCTCTTCTCCCCCGATAGCTCAGTTTGGCCGGATTGCCAGCTCTAGGAAGGGTTCTGGTCATCCCAAACGTCTTCCATTTAAGGATTATGGAGGCAACTGTGCTCTTAGGAACCTTAAGTGCAGCAGAAATTTTTTTGTAACCTTGGCCAGATCTGCGCCTTGCCACAATTCTGTCTCTGAGGTCTTCAGGCAGTTCCTTTTGACCTCATGATTCTCATTTGCTCCGACATGCACTGTGAGCTGTAAGGTCTTATATAGACAGGTGTGTGGCTTTCCTAATCAAGTCCAATCAGTATAATCAAACAAACCTGGACTCAAATGAAGGTGCAGAATCATCTCAAGGATGATCAGAAGAAATGGATAGCACCTGAGTTAAATATATGAGTGTCACAGCAAAGGGTCTGAATACTTAGGACCATGTGATATTTCAGTTTTTCTTCTTTAATAAATCTGCAAAAATGTCAACAATTCTGTATTTTACTGTCAATATGGGGTGCTGTGTGTACATTAATGAGGAAAAAAATGAACTTAAATGATTTTAGCAAATGGCTGCAATATAACAAAGAGTGAAAAATTTAAGGGGGTCTGAATACTTTCCGTCCCCACTGTATTAAGGCTTACCTGTAGGTGCTTGAAATATCTCCTAAATCTCCACGGTTTAGGAGATATTTACTAAAAAGCCAAGCGCCGATGACTACGGCGCATGCGCCCATTAGAAAGGGCACATCGTGCCGTTTCTAATAGGGGTCATGCCGTGACTGGCGGCTCCAGCGCATGTGCGGGAGTGACATCACGTGACTCTGGCCAGTCACAGAGCCGGAGTTCGCGGCCCGGAAGGAAGAGGGGTGAAGGTGGATGCTTCCAGCTAGTGGGGACAACAGAAACATCGCAGGTTTTGGTTTCAGGTAAGTGACACATAATGGGCTACTATGCGATGCATAGTAGCCCATTGCGCTTTACCTTTGCAGGGAAATAAAGAGGAAGTAAAACTCACCAGGGTTTACTTCCTCTTTAAAAATTGCTGTTCACAAGCGCAAACCATCCAACTTGAAGGAGCTGGAGCAGTTTTGCAAGGAGGAATGGGCAAAAATCCCAGTGGTAAGATGTGGCAAGCACATAGAAACTTATCCAAAGCGACTTGGAGCTGTGATAGCCGCAAAAGGTGGCTCTACAAAGTATTGACCTGGGGGGGGGTGAATAGTTATGCACATTGACTTTTTCTGTTATTTTGTCCTATTTGTTGTTTGATTCACATTAAAAAAAATCTTTAAAGTTGTGGGCTTGTTCTGTAAATTAAATGATGCAAATCCTCAAACAATCCATGTTAATTCCAGGTTGTGAGGCAACAAAACACTAAAAAATGCCAAGGGGGTGAATACTTTTGCAAGGCACTGTAATTAATATTGGACAATAGCATTGTGATGATGGAAAGAAATAGCTAAAACTATCTAGACACAGTAATAGAGGGTGTCGTCTTAGGCTGGGTGGCAAACCTGCATTGAGCCTACAAATAAAATGTTAATAGACAGGGGCATTTTATAAAGCAATGTGAGAAAACAAAACAAAGAAAGAAAAAGTAAATCTGTTTGAACAACTGCCTTATTTTCTTTGCAATTGCTAATCATCTCATCTTTACAAATACAATGTATGAACTAGTAGTAAATAACAGTAGCAAGTCAGTTGTAAAAGCATACAAAAAACTACTACTTTATCACATACTACTTGTATAAAAATACATTATTGACTATATTTTCCAGAGAAGAAAAAAAATCTTCTAGAAAATGTGTCCATATAATGCACAGAACAAGAAGCAGCCATGTTCCCACTATAGAATATATACTAGGAAAAAAAGTTTGGGATGAGGGACCACTATAGGGAACCCTTTGAATGTTAGGGATGAGAGTTAGGAACTTCAAAATAAAAGTCCTTATAATGAACAGAAGATAGTGATAGCTAAAACATAAGAACTCAGGCTCAAAAATCAGATAACTCACACAAACAAAAGTACATATAAAAAATTCTGCAAAAGAAATAAATATCACACAAGACAATACAGATAAATAGAGAACAAATAAAAGCCTAGGGGGCAGATTTTAATCAGAGTTCAGCACTATAGATTACTGAATGTAGGAGTTTACACTGCACACTTCTTTATTTGAATCATCTTGACCTAATGCAGTCACTGAGACAACATTTACACCTTCCCAAATTTTCACACCTATGACCAATACACATTTTTGAGAGGAAAGCTCAGTGTCATAGGAGGCACCCAATTTAAACGGTACACAGAAGAGACACACACATTGGAACAAGGGTTGTCATGGAGAAGAATGGGTCTATATCGCTTGCATGGAAGCAGGAAAAACGATATGTGTATACCCAGCTTTAGGCTCCTACATCTGTGATATTTATTATAGAAATAGACTCTAAATATCACTTTCAGTACCAGTTAAACAACCCCCCTGACAAAGTATAGGTGTGGAATGCATTTAATTAATATGGGACAATAGCATGGGGATGATGGAAAGAAATAACTAAAACTATCTAGACACAATAATAGAGGGTGTCGTCTTAGGCTGGGTATCAAACCTGCATTTTAAATGATCCTATAAATAAAATGTTAATGCATGGGGGCATTTTATAAAGCAATGTGAGAAAACAAAACAAAGAATTATTAAATCTGTTTGGTCTGTTCGAGCAACTGCCTTATTTTCTTCACAATTGCAAAACATCTCATCTTTACAAACACAATGTATGAACTAGTAGTAGATAATAGTAGCAAATCAGTTGTAAAACATACAAAAAATACTATTACTTTATCTATAACATATTAATTGTATAAAAATACATTGTTGACTATTTTTTCCAGAGAATAAAAAAAAATCATCCAGAGAATTCGTCCATATAATGCATAGAACAAGAAGCAGCCGTTTCCCCACTATAGAATATAGTGGAAAGAAAGTTTGGGATGAGGGACCACTATAAGAAACCCTCTGAATGTTGGACACTAGTGTCTGGTACCACATCCTATGACAAAAATTGCACAAAAATTCCAAAAAACTAGATAGATGACTTTAACGGTACCACTTGAGTAAAATAGAAAAAAAAATAATTGTACAAATTTAAAACCATGTAAACCATGCATGAAGACACATCATTGGAACTGAATTGGATAATCTAGAATATATATACCTGTACTCTACTTGACACATGAGATGTTTTTGCCTGATGGTAACTATCTTTGAAAATAATTTATCTGTAGGTATGTGGACTAGTAATGATATAGGATATAAAGCACAGTGTATGTGTGCACCAGTAATTCTTAACATTAGGCTCTCAGAACAAAACATGTGATACTTGTTAAAGTGGAGGGCCACCCTAAAATAAAAAAGTGCATTAATATTCTTTAAAAAATGTCAAAAAACATTTAAAATTTTTTTTTTTAACTTACCTGAAACCCCTGTTGCTAGGCGGTCTTCCTAATCTGCCTCTTCCTATTGCGCGGCGCTTCCTCCTCTTCGGCGAGCGGCCCCGTTGCATTCTGGGACATGTGTGTGTCCCAGAAAACAACGGGGCCAATCACAAAGCGCCGTGCTACTTGCGCATGCGCAGTAGGAAACTGGCAGTGAAGCCGCAAGGCTCCACTGCCTGTTTTCCTTCGTTAAGATGGATTCGCCAGCAGCCGATCCGATGGATGGATCGGCCTCGGGGGGCCGCAATCGTGGGCTCACTGGACAGGTAAGTGTCCTTATTAAAAGTCAGCAGCTACAATGTTTGTAGCTGCTGACTTTAAAAAAAAAATTGCGGCCGGAACACTGCTTTAAGTCAGGTTTAGGTATCCCAGGTCAACCTATTGTAAATCAGTGACTTATCAAGTAGTTAAGCAAGCTTAAAGTGTACCTAAACCCAAAAACAAAAATGTAATACATTGCAGGTTACCAGACCTTAGATGTGCTGACTGCATTTGTTTAAATTTTTAGGCTAAGAACATTTTCAGTAAGTACAGAAAATACCTTGTTGATCCCACCAGAAATGCTATATTGATTTATTGTTGGCTGAGTTTAGCAATGGACTGACTGCATCCACTTACTAGATTATATATATATATATATATATATATATATATATATATATATATATATATATATATATATATATATATATATATATATATATATCGCTTAACCCTTATCCTCACATTTACATTTGATCCCTAAATGTAACCTCATACTCAACTCTCTGATCATAGTTTAAGCTAACTCATGCCACTATTCAGCTAAATGTATCTCCTGTGCAAAACAAGCAACTTTATTGCAACCCTGTCAAAAACACAAGTGTCTAATGTCTCTGGGATCTTTACTTTCGTTAACATGAAAAAATGAATTGAGACTTTGGGGTTGATTTACTAAAGACAAATGTGATGTTCACTTTGCAAAGGAAATTTGCACTTTGCAAGTGAATTTGCCCCAGAGCTTAACGAAGAAGGTGAAGCTCTGCTGACTTCCATCATCCAAGATAAATAAAAAAGAGAGAAGGGTGGGACTTTAAATGAAGTTTGCATCCCTAGAGGTGACACGATGCAAATGAAGGCGGACAGTACTCAGAATATTAAGGCTATGAACATACAAACCATTGTAGAATCGGTATTGAGCAATCACTGATTTATTGTACAGAGTTAACGGTAATAATGGTATTCACACAGTAAAATAGTGACAGAATAGATACATAGTTTAAAACATATACAATATATACCAGTGATAATGATAGCATAGTATATTGATATCAAGGTTGGTTCATGCCGTACATATGGTAAAAAGCAATTCACTTTCATTGAAGCGTGTCTCCTTGGTGGGAAAAATAACTGTAGTTATTGATACAGTCCAATTGGTAAAAAGAACAGTTGGTAGTGATGAAAGGTAGGAATGATAAGGCATCTATTGGCTCTACGCGTTTCGTGGCAACTGCCACTCATCAGGAGCAAAAATGAGAGAAATGTCTAGGTATAGAAACACATAATTAGTTTGTGTAAAGTAAACAACGGATTGAGTTATGTAGGGAGAGGAGAAAGGGGGGGAGGGGTATTGTCCCCATTTACCGCGAACACTTACAATAGTGCCAATGAGACTGGACATGGGTATGGAGGGCCGAAATCCGGCCGGGCAACAAACTGATGTTTGTTGCCCGGCCGGATTTCGGCCCTCCATACCCATGTCCAGTCTCATTGGCACTATTGTAAGTGTTCGCGGTAAATGGGGACAATACCCCTCCCCCCCTTTCTCCTCTCCCTACATAACTCAATCCGTTGTTTACTTTACACAAACTAATTATGTGTTTCTATACCTAGACATTTCTCTCATTTTTGCTCCTGATGAGTGGCAGTTGCCACGAAACGCGTAGAGCCAATAGATGCCTTATCATTCCTACCTTTCAACACTACCAACTGTTCTTTTTACCAATTGGACTGTATCAATAACTACAGTTATTTTTCCCACCAAGGAGACACGCTTCAATGAAAGTGAATTGCTTTTTACCATATGTACGGCATGAACCAACCTTGATATCAATATACTATGCTATCATTATCACTGGTATATATTGTATATGTTTTAAACTATGTATCTATTCTGTCACTATTTTACTGTGTGAATACCATTATTACCGTTAACTCTGTACAATAAATCAGTGATTGCTCAATACCGATTCTACAATGGTTTGTATGTTCATAGCCTTAATATTCTGAGTACTGTCCGCCTTCATTTGCATCGTGTCACCTCTAGGAATGCAAACTTCATTTAAAGTCCCACCCTTCTCTCTTTTTTATTTATCAAATTGCCAGGGATGGAGGCGCTGGGCGATAGTTGCCCTGCGTTCTCATTTAAAGTCCCATTTAGTTGTTCTAGGTTTTTATAGATCCTATGTGTTCCATCATCCAATGACATGTACCATGTGTGACATTTTCTTTTACATGATTGGGTTTTCTTTGCGATGTTTAACATTACCACATTCACTAAGCTTTGGGGCAAATGCTCTTGCAAAGTGCAACTTCCCTTGCAATGTGAACAGCACATTTGTCTTTGGTAAATCACACCTTTTTAAGCCAAAATGAATGAAAAGAAAACATAAATATGAGAATACATGTATTATCAGTTTTTCTTCTTAAAGCAAGATACCAACAGTAAAAGGAAATTAGAGTAAAATGTGGAAAGGGTAGAAGAGATCACTGCTGGAATTAACTGAATGGCATATGTCTATAAAACTGTCAGACAGAAAAAGTGCCTGACAATTTTGAGGGTGTGGGAATACACACTACAGTGGAAGCAGTAACTTTGTAAGTTGAAAATACATTTTTGTTGTTTATTTGCTATTTTCACATTATCACTGGTAGTTTAGCCCTAACAGAGGATTATACAGGGGATACCCTTTGACTGTTTTTCCATTCAATAGGTCTATAAAACACAGAGGATGTTGAAGACAAGCTGTTACAGGATCAATTCCTTGTATATTGTTACTTTTTCTAAATCATGCATCCAGCCATGAAAAAATAACATAAAAAAAATGGAATATACTGTATACATTTATATTATTATACATGATTTATATAGCGCCAACAGTTTGAGCAGCGCTTTACAACATGAGGGCAGACAGTACAGTTACAATACAATACAGGAGGAATTAGATATATAAAATTAATGTGTCTTCAAATAGGCGCATGCGCGGGGCTCGCAAGATGGCCGCTAAAGCCTAGAGCTCCGCTACCTCACAGAATACCGGCGCCCACAGCACTGACCACAGCGCACCTCCGCACCGCTAATACACCCGGAGACGCTCCCCACGGCCTCAGCTACACCCCCATATGACCGGGGCCCCGGTAAAATGGAACCTGTGGCCGCAATTGGAGATCACAAGAACGGCTGGGACTCCCAAGATGGCCGCCGCTACACAGGCACAGCCACAGCCACAGCCTCAGACTCTCTGCTCCACAGGCCCGGCGGACTACAGGTCAGAGCAACCCCACACTCCTCCTCACTTCACCCCAGGGGGAAAACCGGGATACCCACCTCTGCTGACCCCTTCTCCAGCCTCTACAGGATCCCTGCAGGATCGCTCCCTCTGTGAAGGCCCTCTGTCCCCCCTGGGTTCTATCTCAGGTCACTCAGGCCTCCCTCCATATGCCTCCCATGCCAGTGACCCTGCTTCTCACATGGACTCCCTATTCCACAGATTCTCTGAACTATTGGATAGAGGCCTGGCTCAAACTGCAGCTAAAATTACAGGGGACCTGAAGGCAGACTTTATTAATTTAGGGGCCCAAATCGATACGATCGAACACAAAATGGAGGACACTATAGCTATCACTAACCAACACTCACAGCACATCAGCACTGTGCAAGATCAATTGGACCTAGCAATGGCTCGTATTGATGAACTTGAGAATAGGTCAAGACGATATAACATCAGAATCCGTGGCCTACCGGAAACGATTCACAATGTTCCAGAAGCAGTCCAGGACCTGATTAAACATCTAATCCCTGATATCTCCTCTCAACTCCTTGAATTGGACAGGGCACACAGAGCCCTAGGACCCCCCAGAAAAGACGGCACACCAAGAGATATTATTGCTAAGCCCCACCACTACACAGTTAAGGAGGAAGTAATGAGACAGGCCAGGTCCTCTCACTCAGTGCAGTGCATGGGACACCCAGTACAGATCTTCGCAGACCTCTCACCCTCTACGATCCAAAGGAGGAGATCATTGAAGCCCCTGCTTCTCGCTCTCTCCCAAAGAGACATAAAATACAAATGGGCCTTCCCGTTCGCGGTTAAATTCTCCGTCAAAGGGAAACAATACGCCTTTTCCTCCCTCCCAGAAGGTGAAAAATTGCTCCTACACCTGAAAATCATCTCCCAGGAAGCCAAAATGGACACAACCAATGCCGGGACCTACTCCAACAAGCGACAGACCCCCACCAGTCCTCAATCTCCCCTGTGGTCAACAGGAAAAGCAAAGAAGGCCAAAGACAACAACCAAACCTGAAGCTAGTGATGATGTGAACTGCATCTCTTCTATCCCGATTGTGAAGTAGGGACTGATTTGATCATCCCCTGGAACATGAGGGATCCCTCGTGCCTAGTCATTAGGCAGGCTAGCCAACCGGGCTTCGTTTTCTGACTTTTCAGAACTTTTTGTTTTTTGTTTTTCTGGTTCCCGGGGTTTTTTTGGGGGGTTTTTGTTCCAATTGTCCCTCTTAATTTTTTTTGTTTTTTTTCTGCTGCCTTTAACTGGCCCAATGTCATATCTATTAGGCTCCAGGAAGCTGTGCCTCTCTGGATTGAGAGGGGCTACATCCTCACGCCTATCCAAGGGGGGGGGAGGGTTCTTAACCCCCATGATTAGGGATTTTATTCAGGTCTAGTTTATGGACGCTCTGCTGTGATAGCGAATGAATAGAGACCTAGGAGATTATTATAATGGGCGGAGGCTTAGGACCACTAGCTAGTCACACTGTTGAGACAACCAGGTATACACTGGTATTAGTTTCAAAATCTTCTTTGTTTTTTCTTTCAGGTTTTTTTTCCCTTAAGGGAACAAGTTTTCTGTTGGGCGTTCGGTTTCGTGAGGAAACACTTGCGCACCCACCTAACCCTTAGACACCCGTAGGTCTCTAGGGGCTAGGCTGTTTGAGCCCAGATGGGCCAGACATACTCTACTTTTTTTCTAAAAGACATAGGGGGTTTCTCCTTCCCTACGTCTTTTCTTTCTTTTCTAGGAGACCTTTTCTTTTCTATCCTGCACCCCCACCCCTCCCCCCCGATCACCACAATGTGCCTAACCACATCTTGTGTTTCAGATACCACACACACATCCACGGAAGTTCCTGAAATCTTCCCACCGAGAAGAATGAATGACCATCATCCTACAGACCAGGTTCCCACGCACCGAAGGGTAAGTGAGGACCGTTGCACTTCACTCCAACTGCTCCATGGCTAACGACCCTACAGCTGAACTCCACATAGCCTCCCACAATGTACAGGGAATCAATTCCCAGATTAAGAGGAGAAAGGTTCTCAATTATTACAAGCATCTCAAGCTAGACATTGTTATGCTGCAAGAAACGCACTTCCCCTCCCGGTATAGCCCTAAGTATCTTCACCCTCACTTCCCACAGTTTTTCTTAGCGAGTGCTGACAACAAAACTAAGGGAGTTGCAATCATCATCTCCAAACATCTTAAATTTGTAAAGATCTCTGAATTCGCTGACCCAGAGGGCAGGTTCATCATGGTCAAAGGCACAGTGGGGGACCACCTGTATTCTCTGGTCTCCTACTATGCCCCAAATAGAGGACAAGCAAAATTTTTTGATTCCCTACTGCACAGCCTCGCTCAGAAATTGGAGGGAACAGTCATCTTTGGAGGAGACTCGAACGCAGCGTTCGATCAGGGATTGGACAAGTCTAAACCCCGACCGACTCAACTAACACGACCCACCAAAGAGAGCCTCAGGATCGCGAAGATAATCCATGCACACGGCTTAGCTGACACTTGGAGGGAGCTTAACCCCAACAAAAGGGACTATACCCATTACTCTCCCCCTCATAACACCTATGCGAGAATTGACCACATTTTAACTTCATCCTCCCTACTCCCTTTGATCCACAAAGCTCAAATCAGGGATTCGGCCCTCTCGGACAACTCCATAGTCACCATATCACTCAAAACAGGCCCCCTGGGTGGATCCCGGGGACATTGGAGACTGAATGAGTCACTATTATCTGACCCCATCAGGGTCATTGAACTTGAAAAAGCCCTACAAGAATACTTTTTACTCAATAAATCGGAGGACATTTCTCCAGAAACGTTTACGGGCTGCACACAAAGCTTTTATAAGAGGTAAACTCATCCAGATTGCCACTCAAACCAAACGAGCACAAAAAGCTGACCTACTTAGGTTGGACAAGGAATATACCACTCTGAAGGCCTCCCACAAAAGAGACTCCTCCAAGACCCCTATTTCCCTTATCGATAAAGCTAGACTTGATCTCAATCTAGCACTCACATCCAAGGCCGAAAAGGCCGTTCGCTGGAATGGACAAAAATTTTACACTCAGGCAGACAAAATAGGTCCCCTCCTAGCTAGAAAACTGTCTCCCCCCATCAGGACCCACACCGTCCCCAAACTCAGAATAAATGGTCAACCCCCCACAACCAACCCATCAAAGATACTAGAAGCCTTTCGGGATTTTTACTCTAAATTATATAGCCAAACACATACCCCAAACACGAACTTAATCCCTCAGTTTCTGGAGGATATCCCCCTACCCTCCCTAAAAGATGCCCATAAACAAAAGATGGAAACACCCATCACAGAGGAGGAGGTTTTGGGGGTCATAAAAGATCTTAGAAGGGGATCGGCTCCGGGTCCTGATGGTCTCTCTGTAGCATACTACAAATCTTTCGCAGCCGTTCTGGCACCTCACCTGACCTCCTTCTTTAACTCCAAAACCAATGGAACCCCCCTAGACATCCACCTTAATACCGCTTTAATCACGGTCATACCCAAACCTGACAAAAACCACGAAGACGTTAGCAACTACAGATCGATCTCACTCATAAACAATGACCTAAAAATTCTCTCCAAAATAATGGCTAACAGGTTATCGTCCTTTATTCCTCAATATATACATAAAGACCAGGTTGGATTCATACCCGGGAGACAGGGTCCTGACCAAATAAGGAGGGCAATAGATATCACCTCGATTCTTCAAACTAACTGGGCAGGGTGGCCAAACCAATCGGGTTTCCTTCTATCTGTAGACCTGCAGAAGGCCTTCGACACAGTCTCCTGGCAATACATCTTCACAGTCCTGGAGAGATGGGGATTTGGCGACCACTTTCTGGGACTTCTGCATGCTCTCTACTCACATCCAAAGGCCCAAATACGCCTACAAGGCCATTACTCCAAACCAATAGACATTTTACGTGGCACTAGGCAAGGGTGCCCTCTATCCCCTCTAATTTTCGCAATAGCCATAGAAACCCTAGCGATCGCAATTCGACATAACCCGGATATAAAAGGGGTGACCTGTGGAGACCAGACGCACAAATGTGGGCTTTTCGCCGATGACATCCTCCTTTTCCTGACATCCCCCCTCACTACACTACCTAATCTCTGCTTAGTGTTAAGGAACTTTGCTAACATTTCCAGACTCGAGGTGAATTTCGCCAAATCTCAAGCTCTTAATGTTTCCTTACCACCACAAACAGTTGACTCTCTAAAACAATCCTTCCACTTCAAATGGGGCGACACATCCATTAGCTACCTAGGTATCACACTGACGGCCACGACGGAAACTCTATATGCACGAAATTATCCTTCACTCTTCCGGAAACTGGAGGCAGACCTTAATACATGGTCAAAACATGAGCTTTCCTGGCTGGGTCGGATCAACTCCATTAAGATGACCTTACTCCCCAGACTCCTCTACTTCTTTCGCTCCCTTCCTATCCCAATCAGGAAAGATCACCTGAGAGCTTTACAGAGTAAAATACTCCATTTTATTTGGGGTAAAAAAGGATACCGTATCCCGCAGAGCACTCTTTTCCTTCAGAGACGCAAGGGTGGGCTGGGTCTTCCAAACTTACATAAATACTACTTGGCTGCTAGACTAGCCCAATTGTCCTCAATTTACTCACGCTATGAAAAACCAGACTGGGTGAATATTGAAAGACAGGCCATCCCCAAACATACGCTTGACTACATACTTTGGTGCCCGACTAGCGAACCCCTTATGTTTCAGAGGTTGCCAACACCTGGGCACAATGGCCCACATTTGGTGGGAATGCCCCAAAATACGCACTTTTTGGAGAAAAGTTTTCTCTATGATTTGCAAGGTGACGACTTGCCAGATCCCTAGAGGTGAGGTGGCTATTCTCAACGCTAACCTACCTGGAATTTCTAAGGCTACACAAACACTGATCAACTTTATATTACTGGGCACCAAAATATCCATTGCCAAAGCCTGGAAACAGCCGAGGCCCTCGTTTAACGCAGTAAAAAGGAAGGTTTCATGGATTATGGCCCAAGAAAAACTTTCTAGCATCCTAACAAACACCTCCCCGAAATTCCAAACAATATGGGAACCTTGGGCCCAATATATGGGAACCTCCCTCATACCAGGGGTTCAAGTGCGCATCAACTCCTAACCCACTCCTAGACAAATTCATCCTTCAGTAAGATTAGAGGTACACAGATGTAATCCTGCTCCCCCCTCACCCACCTTGATGAACTCCTCCACCCCCCCTCCCTCCTCACTCTTCTCTCCCTCTCTTTCTACTCTTCTTTCTGTCTTCTACCTCAAATCAGTTAGCTTACTGGTGGCAATTCAATACGAAGCTACCATACGGTAAACTACTTACCTTCAGGGGATTCATACTTCCTCAATACTCCTGATGGATCCACCCTAATGGGCAAAGGAGAAGTAGGGAGATTTCCCCACCTAGCACAGCTAGATCCCGTTAGGGGTGCTGGGGTAGGGGAAAGATCCGGTGCTGTTATAGGGAATATACATGGAGACTGATTATTTAGAGCCAAGATACGGATATATGTCAGGTTGACCCCAACAACAGCCTTTTAGGATGAGATACCGTATGTTATATGTTACTATCCTTTTTGAATTGTAACCTTTATATCTCATGTTCGTGGAGGCGTTCCCTCCTGTACATTCTCATATGTCAATGCATAAACTGTATGACGTAATTGAAAATAAAAACATATTGAAAGTAAAAATTAATGTGTCTTATTTATTGCAAAACATGTTTTTCCTGAAGTTTTTTTTTTCATATCTGTACTTTGCTTCTACCATCTTTATGAAAACTACTCTACTCAACACCCAGATAATTTTTGCCACTACATATTATAGTGTAAAAGTGCTTGCTTTGCAAAGCAAATGCTGCTATTGGTCAGTGAAAACAATGCCTTCATTTACATGTCAAAGAAAGCAAAAACAAAGTTTCTACCCTCGTGGACATAAATACTAGCCAGAACAAAAACAACATGCAGACATCCAGAGAGAGCCAAGGCTAAGGTAAGCTAATGCTATTTAATTCTCAAGTGTAGTATCTGTTCTTGTCCCTAGTTGTAGGCAAAGCTCTCCCTAAGCTGTCTAAATTCTGGTGCTTCCTGGTAGGGATGGAGAGGCACTGATCTGGCGGATGGCCGGGCTGTGAAAGAAGTCCGTAGTGTATGTGCCCCTGGGGTGGCAGTCCAGGGGTTTCGTAGTACTCACTATGTATTGGCTTCACTTTGAGTTTATTGGCACCAAGGTCACTGCACCATCACACGTTTTTTTCACTCCTGCCTCTAGGGCTGGGCCCTTTGGCTGGGGCCGGAGGAATTTTTGATTCCTGGCCAAAGGGCCTGCTGTGGTATTGCACCATGGAACTTTAGCACTTATCCCCTTTTCATCCCCCCTTTTTTATGAATGTTTGTCACTTTTCCACGGTATATTTTTTTTCACTGCACGATTAGTAGGGTTTAGGTCCTCAGGCCTGCCCTGAAAGTCTTGGGAAGGGGTGGACATTGCCTTCTGGCCTGGTTTGCCCTCTCCTATGGGGTCTTCCTTCGAGGGAGCCCCACCTCGTACTTGGGTTGGCAGACCTCCCAGAGAATGGGGTCCACCTGGATTCGGCTAGATGGGCCAGTGAAGTACCTCAGTCCCTGTCAGGAGTCTTGCGCCCCAGGGGATTAGGGAAAGGGTCCTTCCTCTTCGGAGGAGGACCATGTGTACACCCTGTGCACTTTTTTGTCTTCTCACATTTTGTGTGTGCACTTTATTTTTACAACAGGTGTTAGGTCGAGTGTGTTTCCCATGGGCTTAAAAAAAAAAGAAGCTATTTAATTCTACATAGATTTAAGCTTGGTGGTTCCTGCCTTCTTCTGCACCAATTCCTTTCAGCGTCAAGACGGACTTCATCAAAATTCTTGGGGTCTGGTTTGGAGCTGAGGGCGTAGCCCTGAAGTCCTGGGAAGAAAGACTGTCAAAGATGCGACAGAAGTTTGGACTTTGGAGCCTCAGAGAACTCACCATCGAAGGAAAAACACTGGTACTCCGCAGCGAGATCCTCCCTGTGTTGCAGTACCTCGCCCAGGCCTGGCCCCCTCGGGTTAACACCTGTAAGGCCATCACCAGGGCAGTGTTTCACTTCATCTGGAGCTCCAAAATGGACAGAGTGAAGCGGGCGGTTATGTTCAAGGATCCCCTCAAGGGCGGTAGGGAGTGCCCGACATCGCTACACTATTGAGGGTGTGCTTTGCTTGTAACTGCATCCGCAGGACATTGGTGGACAGAACTGTGGACTCTGGTGGTAACTCTATGTCCCGTTTTTTCCTCCTGCCTCTATGGAGGACCCTGGGCTGGGACAAATGGGACAGCTCCATCCCCTACAACTGGGACACCCCTTGGTACTACTTGGACACCTTCAAGTTTATTAAGGAGCTGGGGCTACATGGAGTGAAGCCCGACTTGTGGAAGCCAAAAACTATCCACAAGTTGATCAGAGCATCGGACATTGTTGAGACTGTTCCAGGCCTCCCTTCAGCCACTTGTAAAGTAGTCTGGAGGAATGTTTCTTCAAAGAGACTCACCAACAGGCACAAAGATCTGGCATGGATGGCAATCCAAGGGGGGTTGCCACTCAGGACATTCATGCATGCCAGAAACCTGTGCAGATACAGGCACTGCCCCTTTTGCATCATCCAGGAGGAAACTGCTCTGCATGTTTTCTGGGAGTGTCCCTTTGCACAGGACCTGTTGAGGGCCTTGGAACCGGAACTCAAAGACTTTATGCCACAGACTGCTATCACACACTTTGGTGTGTTGAACGGACTCTTCTGTGGAACTCATTCACAGGAGGACATCGACGGTGCCTGGCGGGTGCTGTGCTGCTTTAAGGACGCTTTATGGTGCGCCAGAAAGCGCCTCATCCACCAGCGGGAGAGGATGTCCATCGAGGACTGCCGCAGACTGGTTCACAGTCTGCTCAGAGACTATCACTTGATGGACTTCAAGGAGGAAGAGGAGGTCTGAAGATTTCCCCATTCCCCCCCCCTCCCACCCGTGTATCCTTTGGCAGTTCAAATAAAGCTTCGGGCCTGTGAACTCTTTTACTCCCTCCCCTACCCCACCTTCTCCACCCCCCCCATCACACCCGTTGCCCATTTGAATGTTATCTGACTGTATGACCGGATTTTTTTGTGAAATTGTTTTGAAGTACTGCTTTCAGGGTAATGCGGCGTCATGCATGATGTGATGTTTCGGGGTATTATTACTCTGCACAACACATTAGGCATCATACCGCAGGATGAATGTAATTTATTTGTATGCTTGGCAATGTACTGTTATGTAGTGTATTTATGCGCTGCGTCGCAGTACTGAATGTACCCTGTTTAAGTATTTGTTTTTTGTATATTTTCTTGCAAAATAAAGTATACATTTTCAATCAAAAAAATCTGTTCTTGTCCCTAGTTGTAGGCAAAGCTCTCCCTAAGCTGTCTAAATTCTGGTGCTTCCTGGTAGGGATGGAGAGGCACTGATCTGGCGGATGGCCGGGCTGTGAAAGAAGTCCGTAGTGTATGTGCCCCTGGGGTGGCAGTCCAGGGGTTTCGTAGTACTCACTATGTATTGGCTTCACTTTGAGTTTATTGGCACCAAGGTCACTGCACCATCACACGTTTTTTTCACTCCTGCCTCTAGGGCTGGGCCCTTTGGCTGGGGCCGGAGGAATTTTTGATTCCTGGCCGAAGGGCCTGCTGTGGTATTGCACCATGGAACTTTAGCACTTATCCCCTTTTCATCCCCCCTTTTTTATGAATGTTTGTCACTTTTCCACGGTATATTTTTTTTCACTGCACGATTAGTAGGGTTTAGGTCCTCGGGCCTGCCCTGAAAGTCTTGGGAAGGGGTGGACATTGCCTTCTGGCCTGGTTTGCCCTCTCCTATGGGGTCTTCCTTCGAGGGAGCCCCACCTCGTACTTGGGTTGGCAGACCTCCCAGAGAATGGGGTCCACCTGGATTCGGCTAGATGGGCCAGTGAAGTACCTCAGTCCCTGTCAGGAGTCTTGCGCCCCAGGGGATTAGGGAAAGGGTCCTTCCTCTTCGGAGGAGGACCATGTGTACACCCTGTGCACTTTTTTGTCTTCTCACATTTTGTGTGTGCACTTTATTTTTACAACGGGTGTTAGGTCGAGTGTGTTTCCCATGGGCTTAAAAAAAAAAGAAGCTATTTAATTCTACATAGATTTAAGCTTGGTGTACAATGAACTAGTAGAATTTCCAACGCAAATTCTTCGGAAAATTAGAATTAAAATTTTCAGTACATTCAATGTTAGTCGAAAATATTTTAAGATTTAATTTCTAACATTTGATTTTGAATGAATAAATGAATGGTCTTTACCAAATTAAAACAACATACACTGTTAGAAAATTGTAGATTTGAGAACAAAATTCTACCAGTGTATACCCAATTTTATATACAGTAGCACAAACTGAGCATTTGTCAGTTTTGTAAAGGAAATTTGTAAGTTCTGTATATTATTGTATTCTATTTTGTATGTATTGCACACTGCACTCACTGTACACACGGCACTAATAATGTTTTCAATACATGTTTGCATTCTTTCGAGTCCTGTTTAGAATCAGCCTGCCTATGTTATGCCCCTTGTTACCATAAAAGTACAATTGTAATATTAATGTGATACCTACGTAACCATGTGTATAGAAACCTTCTATTGCTTAAAATAAATATAATATACATTCAGACTCTCTGATTCTTCAAACTGCAGTGTTAGTTAATGAGGGACCCTCTGAAACTTGCCAGTTTATTGCTTACATGTCACCTTTTAATATCCGATTTACATTTTATCTGTATACCATGCCTCTGTTCAGAATGTATATTCAGATCTCTCAGCACTCAGTGCACAGCTGATTGCCATCTTACACCTATGACTAATGTAAGACCTCCACAGGAGTTTTAGATCCTACTATCTTATATACATTCATAGGGAAATCTATATTCTATATATTTTATTATTAACCTAGTCAAAAACCAAGAGTTAGGTGCCAAAATGTAAATGTGTTTGTTTCATTTCAGGTAAAAAAAGACTATGTCACAACAGTTCAAATCTCCCACTTTGACAATGGGTCCAAAAGTGATGTCCCCATTCCTCGCCTCATCTCCAAGACATGTTTTACCAACAGCCTGGTATCCACCATCGCAGCCCTGGTGCATCAAGAATGGAACACCCCCTCAAGGTAGCGGAAACCCTTACTACAACCAATGGCATAGTTGCAATGGGTACTGGGGTTCACCTAGACAATGATCTCCAAACAGATGGGAGCCATCTCGGGCCTATCACCATACTTGGAGATCAAGCCCAAGAGCACATCACACTTCTCATTTTAAGCACAGTCCAGAGCATTCCTCAGTGTATAGCGAAAGGAAGGATAACAGGACGCAGGTAAGAATAATTTTATTTACGCTGTTTGCAAAGATGCTTCCATAATCAAATTGGCCCAAAAGGAACTATTTAAAGTGAAATAGTGAAATGAAGACCGTGATTCGACTTTAAATTAGCATTGCAGTAAGGAAATTGGCATTTTCAGAAGGACAAATCAACATTAGACCAATGTCAGTGGTGTAGTGGGTAGCACTCTCACCTAGCAGTAAAAAGTTGCTGGTTCAAATCACGACACTACCTACTTGGAGTTTGCATATTCTCCCTGTGCCTGTGTGGCTTTCCTCTGGGTACTCTGTTTTCCTCCCACACTCCAAAGACATGCTGGTAGGTTAATTGGCTTCTGCCCAAAATTGTCCCTAGTAAATTAATGTGAGTTGGGGACCTTGGATTGTAGGCTCCTTGAGGGTAGGGGCTGATGTGAGTGTGTGATGTATGTGTAGAGTGCTGCATAAATTGAAGGCGTTATATGGGTACCTTAAATAAATAATAATATAATAGATGAGCATCTTAATGAGACATAATGTACAGGGATAGGGACAATTGTAGACACTCACTCAGGATGGACTGGTGTCTTTATTTAAGCTTACTAACTATGTAACATTAGCAATCCCAATATTACTCTCAGGGCAGGTTTTTTTGAGAATGGCTTACAAGTTAACTTTCAAACATTGTTGTCAGTTCTCTCTGATTTCTAGGGAAGTCCATGGTTTTGAATGTATGGTCCTGAAATGTTTGAAAAAAGAGAAAAAAATGTTGGGACCTTATATGAGGCCATGACAAACCGTGCATTGGTCTCCATTACTATTGTTTGTGGTCGCTGTGGTTGCGGATGCGCATGCGCTGTGCGTCGACGCCACGCCCACACGTCTTGCGCGTGACGTCACTTTTGACGCCTCGGGCAGACGTGTTCTCCATCTGCGTGCACCACGAGGGAGGTTAGACGCCCATTTAAGAGTGCTGGTCGCTCTGACATGGCCGCCCCCTCTCTCCTAGCACGCCACGTGACATTGGTGGGGCTCTGCCGGCGGACGGGCTTCTTTCACATCCTTACTCCTCCTTGGTCTACACCAGAAATGTTCTACCTTTGTTTACTTGGTCTGCATTCTCTACCCACATTTGGATCTTACCATGAATACTTGAGCCTCAGGTAATTTATATCCTATGGATGTTACCTCTGGCCCTATGGTGGCAAGCATACCTTCCTTGCATCTCTTATCTTCACCAGTTTCATAATTTCTTGATTATTAATTCTGGGGACTTTCCTTCACTCTATAATTTCCCTCACACCCACTCCTTGTTATCACTGTTATTGATTTTCTATATATCTTTTTATCTTCACTATTCTTTCCTTTTATCCATTCTGGGTATTCCCTATCACCTCATACTCATACTTTTTCTTCACATCTATTCCTTCTAACCACTGCTATGGCCCCCCTTCCTATGCTAATACTTCTCCCTTATTTATTTATCGATACAGAAGCCCTACAGGGCCCACACCTATCACTACATATCTGTTGAAGGGCGATTTACCTCATATGTTGGCATAATTCTTCCACTCTCTTGGCCCCATTGCCGCCTGCATAGCCATCACCTCAGCTCCCGGGGGGGTTATCTTTTGCCTCCTAGTACCTCCGGTGTACCATCAATATCATTACTACCCATATTCTATATTAGCTACTCATAGGTAAGAATGATCGGACCATAGGTTCTATGTTCCCCTTCTTCCTATTCTTTGATCAATTACCATTGATGAAAGATTTTTTATTTATTATAGATACCTCCAACGTATAGCTGCTCCTGATGAGTGGGAACAACCCACGAAATGCGTTGAGCATGTATTTTTAAAGCTATGCCACAGCAATCATGGGTTTACTATGGGTTTAACTGTTTGAATCAATCTTATAACCATTAATGCAATTTTATATCTTTTACAATGTTTTTTCATATATTGGGTATGTTGCTGGTTCATTATTGAATGTGTGCAATAATATTTACTATGTTACTTGGATTGTTATATGATTTATTAATCATGTCCTTCTTTATTCTGTATTGTACATGTTGGTCAATTACTATTAATGTTACCTGTATACAGTGCCCAATTATGGCTTACAATAAATATTCTAATTATTTAATTGATTCATTCATTCGACCCAAGTGATGTGTATCATATAAAGTCCCAATTTTCCCAATTTTCCCCCTCCCCCATTTTTACCTGAAATGTTTGTTTTCAAAACTTTAGTGAGCTGCAAAACAACTGTAGAAGGAAGGACAAATATTTGATCAAATAGACATCTTACAGTTTTTATATCAGAGGAACGTGTGGGGAACTTAGCTGCCCTAATTTAACTTCTTTTCTTTTTTTACTCCCTTTTATTGGTTAAACTAGATGGACTTGTGTCTTTTCTCAACCAGACTAACTATGTAACTATGTAACAGTAAAGTGTTTCTGGAACTTACCGTACATGTTGGCATCTTTTTCCAAAACATTGTTTAAGGCCCTTTCTAATGCTGCAATTCTTTTTTCATGTTCCTTTCAAACAGAAAAGAGGTTATACTAAAGATATCAGTCAATACTACAGCCCATCTATGGTGGAAGACCCTTGGGCAGAACTGCAAGCCAAGAACACTAAATCGACATCACAAGATTCTGCCAGAGTACATCACAGCTTTATTTTGAGATCACAGGCACCTTCATGAAATATTTAGCTACATACAAAATATTTTGAAAGGAGACTAGATAGATGACATTTGAGGATACAACAAATATAACTCTTAGTAAAAATAATGCAAGCAGGCCTATACCCCATATAAGCCAGCATAAAGTAAACATTTTCTCTATTGCACAACTTAATTATAGAGATGGCAAAACTTGCTCCAGATTCTGGCAGGATAAATGCCTCCTTGAACAAGTTCAAGTTGCTTATATGTTGGCTTACTTTGTGTGTGGCTTTATGACTGATTATGACTGAAGGATAAGGGGAAAGGACAGACCTTGAAATCAACTTTGCCTACAGAATTATTGCATAGGCACTGTTTACATTCCATATATACAGTCTTATTACCCATGTTAATGGCCAACTGATCTGCCCACACGTGGATGTATTTACTACGGCCCTGTAATCCGTATTGGTAATTCACATATCCATACATTGAAGGCCTTTGATATCCATGTATATTTGATTGCATTTCTTTACGAGAGTAGAGGTTCTATATTTTACTTTACCCAAGACCTTGCAAGTGGACATTATAGACACATTTTTTGTCCTGAGAATTACTTTTTATACTACAGTTGCTATTTTCAAGAGCATTTTTTATTACATACTTGCCTTTGCTCTGGGGTCCTGCGCACAGGCCATTTTGTGTCCAGTCTAAGAAGTTTTCAAAATAAGAAGCATTGGGATGAACATTGTATTACATTTGCATATTTACATGCTTGTTGATTACCCACAGTAAATCTTTTATGTAGGTTTTTAAACAATTCATATTAAATGTGATATTTTATTCTATAATATTGTGTTTATGTGTCCAGATCTGCATATACAGTATACCTCTATATGAATTATTTTCAAGTGGGTGCCCCCCTCCTATCACACTGCCTAGATATCCCTCTCCTGTCACATTGCCCTTCTGTCACTATAGTGGGTGTGGCAGGAGGATGGTGTGGGGAGGAGGTGCCAGATGGACAGAGGGGGTGTGGGGGGCCAAAATGAACTTTCACCTAAGTCCCCCCACCTGTCACACTGCCCCCCACCTGTCACACTGCCCTCCTCCTGTAACACTGCCTCCCTCCTGTCACACTACCCTCCTCCTGTAACACTGTGCCCCCTCCTGTCACACTGCCTCCCACCTGTCACCTGTCACACTGCCCCCCTCCTGTCATACTGCCTAGATATCTCTCTCCTGTCACATTGCCCTTCTGTCACTATAGTGGGTGTGGCAGGAGGATGGTGTGGGGAGGAGGTGCCAGATGGACAGGGGGGGGGGGTGTGGGGGGTGCCAAAATGAACTTTCGCCTAAGTCGACAAAAATCCTTGCACCGGCCCTGTTCCCGTTTTGTGTGAATAATGTAGGGCAGTGTGGGGAGGGGGGAGCAAGGGGGGAGTGCTGCAATATTATGGATAGGACAGTCTGTAATCCCATTTGTTTTTAAAGGTCAAGCTAATATTTTCCTGAATGGGAAATATTTGAATGCGTAGACCACATGGATTCATATTGTTTTTGATGTATTGCTGGAAAGAGTGTATGTGCCAGTGAAAAGAGGATTTGTTCTCTAGCAATTTTTTAAGATTAAAGAATATTAATGATAGCTCAGTGTCCTTCTGCTCCTTCTGCGTAAATTCCTTATAGAACCCTAACATAGTGGAGTCCCAATTGGTACCTACATAATCAGTCATATTAAAAAGTGTTTTTAATTAAATTAAATTGAATTTCATGGAACAATGGTACAAGAGAGTGAGGAATGGGTATCTTCTACCCGGGAAATTAAGTTAGTTAAGATAGTACCATCGATCTATGAAACCGGAATTGCTGCCCACATCCCTGAAAATTTAATACAAAAAGAAGCAGGTTCCTCTGTGGGACTTTTAAAGGCAGAAATTCCTTGACAAATAAATGTAATGAAAATATATAGATTTTTTATTAGAAAAGTTTAAAAATGAATTGGTGACTTATGGGAAGTCACAATAGGATGCATATATCTATTACAAAAATACAACATACAATATCAAGAAACATGTGTGTGTATGTATACAGACAACCACTTGAGACTGGCCAGTGGTGAACTGGGTCAGACGATGCTCGATGCGTTTCGAGGTTTGTAGCGACTAAACCTCTTCTTCAGGGGATAGTGGTTCATTGGTTGTCTGTAAATTAAGAAAAAGCAAAAACAAATATAATAAGCAAATATCATACTAAATATATGAATAAGCATTGCATGTTGAACATATAAAATAGAATAACAACATGAGATCTAACCATGCTTCTTGAGATGTCAGGAAAAATGCATCTGGTTAAAAGAAACGGGGAGCAGTATTCCGCTGCCCCAGATCAGCCAAGATTGAAAAGCCAGGCAGGTCAGAAATGACGGGCCCAAGCCAAAAAAGATCACACACAAAGGGGGTCTAACCTCCAACAAAGAAAGGAGGGGGAGGGGAGTATTTTTTGACCGTGCAGTGAGACGGGCAGACCCTCCAACAGTCTACAGTAAAAAACATGAGGGATGAAAGAAAAACATCAGAAGGAATATCTATTTATAAATACAAAAATGGTTTCAAAATGGAATAGTGTAATCTACTATAGAAAAAAGATTGGTCCAATAAAAAACACACCTTGTTGTAGGCTTGAAGTTGACAACGTGCAGATTTTTAAAACAGCATATGTTGAATTGCTTTATTACTGCGGTCATGTGAAAAATCTAACATTAGGACAATTCTCTGACCTAGAGATGAGCCTTCACTCTGTGCAGTAATAAAGCACAGAGCTCCTTAGAAAGTACCATCCCATGTCACTACACACTGTAACGGATGTATGTTGTATTAGGAGGGACGTGCTGAGCCTGCGGCCAGTGCTGGATTTAGACCTTGGGGGGACCGGGGCACTTCAAGTTTGGGGGTCTCTCAATATAGAAATTAAATTATATGACAAATAAAAAAGTAGCTGAATGAATGATAAACCACATAAAAAAATAGGTTCCAAAGAAGACACTTGCCTGATTTTTTTTTAATAGTCAATTTTATTGCCTGTAAGAAAACACATTACACAATTACGGGGGGGTGGGGATCAGGCAGTGAGAGAAATCCAGATTAGTGCAGCGGGTGGGGGAAATAACTGAATCAATCTTTCAGCTGCTGCAGTGAGAGCCCCAAAGATCAGTTTCAGTTATTTCCCCCCACCTGCTGCAGTGATTACCTGCTCTATCCACACATGATCCCCCTGGTGGGAATAACTGCAGGCGCAGGGGTGCCCCCAAGCACCAGTGGGATGGGGTTGTGAGACAGTTGGTGGGGGTGAGTTAGTTGTGGAGGGACTTATTTCAGTGGCAGTGTCTGTGGGGTCACCGGGGAGTAATGTTGGGAGGGTAGAGAATGAAAAGTGACCATGGAATAATGTCACTCAGCTGGGGGGTAGGAAGTAGCTCAAAGTGATGTCTGTCAGCTGGATGTATGAAGTGGCCTGGGGGTGATACAAGCTGGACAGAGGCAGGGGCTAAGAAGTACTCTAAATAGAGTGTATAGTTTATGTGGTAAGTGTACATTTCATTGTACAGGGTGTGCATAACACAGGGTTAAATGGAAAGGTCATAACTGAACTTCTCATTATCTGGGACATATACAGAGTGATGTGGGATGTTTATGTAGATAGATAGTGATTAGTGCTGTGTGCCTGCTTAGGAGATATCTGTCCAGATGTCTGTCGGGGGGGGGGGGGGCTGCAAACTCTGCCAGCTCAACACACACACACACAGTTGCCTGCTATTTCAACCCTCCTTGTCACCTTACTTAACCCTTCACATGTTGCCACAAACATTTCCTCCTGACATGAAACCTTCTATTGTGTGCACTGCAGCAGCTTACCTCCATGAAACTTTCCCCACTCACTCAGCTCAGCTCCCTCTCTGCATACAGCGTGCAGTAGTCGGCAGTAGCTATGCCCCTCCTCTGGGTTCTCCCGTCACACTGCACTGAAGGGGGATCTGACTGAGGGGAACACGGAGCCAGTGTGCAGGAGAACACTGAGGGGTGAGACAGAAAGAAGACTCAGAACTTCTAAATACATAAACCGCCAGGCAGTATATGTATTTGGAAGCAATGACACTGCTACTGACAAACCCCGCGACTGAGCTGTAACGGAACACCTTCTTAAAGAGTGTCCCTGCTCATGGGGCCCCCCACTGGCCATGGGGCCCTCGGTCATTTACACACAGCATGTAGTGATCCCCATTATTTACACATAGGCAGCAGTAGTGATCCCCATTATTTACACATAGGCAGCAGTAGTGATCCCCATTATTTACACATAGGCAGCATATAGTCTCTCAGACATGCATTGTCCACAATGACACCAATGAAGCAGCAGCCAGTACAGACACAAAAAGCTCCCATCTGACACCCATCATCCATGGTGCCCCACTGTGGGCTGTAGTTCCCCTTGCCTGGTGGGCCCCCTCTCCCTAATCTGGGTGTGAAGGTCAGTGAACATTGGGTGTCCCGGTCACATGGACAGCGGAGCCACCACTGCCTCCAGCACACACACACACAAACACTGCACGGAGAGGGAAGGTGAGACATTCAGCCCGGATCTTTTCTCCGGGTCACCCGCTCCACTCTGCACTCATCCAGCGCTCTGCATTCTCCTCAAACACTCTGCTGTCTGTACATCGGGCCAGTGAAATGCTGTGTATATAGCGCACTCAGAACTCTGCTGGTCTTGTGTCGCTCTCCACTCCTGCCCAGTGAACCCAGGGCCGGTGCAAATATTTTTGTCCTAACAGATGAGGGTACATTTTACGCCCCCATCCTGAGGCAGCTGGGGGGGGGGCGCAGTGGTGTCAGGATAAATCAGACTATTGGATGAGAGCAGGCTTAGTTTCCAGCATAGCTAGAGAACTGACCACAATGTGTTATTCTACTTAGTGTGGTCAGTTTTTAATAGGAAAGCAGAAGGACTGGCAGAAGGACTGACAGGAACACCAGAAATTTTCACACAAAGGAAGCAATACAAAGTGAACAGGATGCTTTTTCATACAAGTACATGGTACAGGAGACGCATATCAGAAATATGAAATGTTAGGTTTACATACTCTTTAATTTTTAGTATTACTTTAAATGCATCCTGAATGCATACACAGTAAAATCAATGTTTTCCAACCAAACTAGTTAACTCCACTACATTCAGTTTTCATACAGCCAAATGCATTTTTTTTTTCACCAAAATGCGTGTAAATGCATTGGAATGTAATGGCCATGATTTTGCCTATAAGTGCAGACACCCTTAGCACTCTGAAGTCTCTCCACACTAATGAACACACCAAACAATGGAGAAGCCAGAGAAAGGACGTGACCTTAAATTTAATTCTAGTATACTTTTATAAAACAGCGATTTTTTTTTAGCTAATAAAAAAAAAGAAAAAAAAAAAGAAAAAAAACTGGAACGCATTACAAACACATAAGGGTTTGTTTACACATGCGTTGCTCTGTGAAGAAAGATCCACAGTAAATCGCTTTCCACAGAGTTGTGCAGGCGCAGCTGACAGACATTCAGCATTCAGGAGACTATACTGCCGCACCCATAATGTCTTTTTTTTGCCAATCAAATAGGAATACCTTTGCTGCGACCGTTTTTGACTAGTAATCGCAGCACGACCCCATTCACTTAAATAGGCTACATTTGGTGGCAGTACTGCCTGCCAATCCGAACGGGGATTGGGGGGTAAGTATTGCTGCTCTGCAATGCAAAGCATCACAGCATATGTACACACCTGTCAAGCTGCCTTTGTTGCTTAAAGAGGAAGTAAACCCTAATGGGTTTTACTTCCTCTGTCGTTCCCTGCAAAGTAAAAGTATAATGGGCTAGTATGCACCGCATACTAGCCCATTATGTGGCACTTACCTGCAATCGAAGCCCGCGCTGTCCCCGCTGGTGGAAACATTCATCTTCTGCCCTCTTCCTTCCGGGGCCGTGGACTCCGGCTCTGTGACTTCATAGTGCATGCGCCGATGACATCATCGGCACACTACAAGGTAAATATCTTCTAAACGGAGCACGTTTAGGAGGTATTTCCAATACCTATAGGTAAGCCTTATTCTAGGCTTACCTATAGGTAAAAGTGACACAGGAGGGCTTACAATCTTACAATCACTAATAAGGGGTTTGGTGAAAACGTGCCTCAACTGCCTATTCTTGCCACCCCCCTGCTAGTGTTACAAGGCCGTGCAAATGTGGAAATGAACACTGATCAGGGATCATAGTGCGAACAAGACCATACTTAGAAAATCATCAGTGTAAATGTGGCTGCACTTCCTATTGATTGACAGTAGAGAGCACAATAAGCCTGCCTGAAAAAAAAGAAAGAAACAGAATCATAAACAGAAAAAACTCACAGTTCAGTTTATTTGGAACAATGGCAAAAAATAGTAATGTGTTCTTACATGGTTAGTGACAATCTGATCATTAACCACTTCAGCTCTGGAAGAATTACCCCCTTCATGACCAGGTCATTTTTTGCGATACGGCACTCGTGTGACGCTGTACCCAAATAAAATTGATGTCCTTTTTTTCCCCACAAATAGAGCTTTCTTTTGGTGGTATTTGATCTCCTCTACGGTTTTTATTTTATGAGCTATAAACAAAAAAAGACCAATTTTGAAAAAAAAAACGTTTTCTACTTTCTGCTATGAAACATATCCAATAAAAAAATGTAAAAAAAATTAATTTCTTCATCACTTTAGGCCAAAATGTATTGTGCTACATGTTTTTGGTAAACAAAAATCCCAATAAGCGTATGTTGATTGGTTTGTGCAAAAGTTATAATGTCTAGAAACGTATTGGTCAGGGGTCCTGCAGCTACATAGGACAGTCAGAGGAGAATAAAAACTCTTCCTACAAGCTATAACCAGACACTGATAGAAGTCACAAGACTGATATATACTGCTGATGAGAAAAGGTATCTAGCAGTTTATATTTACTAAAATAATTGCATTTTCATGTTCTGTGTACTGTGGGAGACCAGATCCAGTGAATGCAGGATCCTGAGTTTAGTAACACTTTAACCCCTTCCCGACCGGCGCACGCCGATGTACGTCGGCAGAATGGCACGCTGGGCGGGAGCTCCGTGAGTCGAGTCCCGCGGACTCGATCGCTGCGGGGATACCCGCGATCGCCTCACGGAGAGGACGAATGGGGAGATGCTGATGTAAACACCATCTCCCCGTTCTGCCTAGTGACAAGTATCACTGATAACAGCTCCCTGTCATTGAGAGCAGTGATCAGAGTAGTGACACTGCTAGCCCATCTCCCCTACAGTTAGTAATCACTCCCCAGTACTGACTTAACCCCTCCCCGTCCCCTAGTGGGTAACCCCTTCACTGCCAGTGTCATTTAAACAGGAATCAGTGCATTTTTATAGCACTGATTGCTGTATAAATGACAATGGTCCCAAAAATGTGTCAAAAATGTCCGACATGTCCGCCATAATGTCGCAGTCACAATAAAAATTGCTGATCGCCGCCATTACTAGTAAAAAAAAATTGTTTATAAAAATGCCATAAAACTATCCCCTATTTTGTAAACGCTATAACTTTTGCGCAAACCAATCAATAAACGCTTATTGCGATTTTTTTTTACCAAAAATATGTAGAAGAATACGATCGACCTAAACTGAGGAAAAAAAATATGTTTTTTTATATATTTTTTGGGGGATATTTATTATAGCAAAATGTAAAAAATAATGCAATTTTTTCAAAATTGTCGCTCTTATTTTGTTTATAGCGCAAAAAATAAAAATCGCAGAGGCGATCAAATACCACCAAAAGAAAGCTCTATTTGTGGGGAAAAAAGGACATCAATTTTGTTTGGGAGACATGTCGCATGACCGCGCAACTATCAGTTAAAGCGACGCAGTGCCGAATCGCAAAAAACGCTCTGGTCAGGAAGGGGGTAAAATCTTCCGGGGCTGAAGCGGTTAATCGTGTGAAAATCTATCTCATCTGGATGAAAATCTTTCTTATGTCTAGTAGTAATTCTGTTGCAGATCTGTGCAAAACTGTCTGATTTGGCAGCCCAGGTTTGCGGATGCAAGAGGATGACAAATAACCAAACAAAAAAAAAAAACAGTTGCATAGACTTTATTAACTGAATGCAGATTCAGTCAAATGTTGTCATTAATAATTATAATTTGCTTATTAAATTTGCCTAATAAATGTCCACCTATCAAAAAATGCATCCCGTCGGATAATGCAACCGACGATCTGCACATGTGCAGCATGCAATGTCACTCCAGCTAATATGTTGATCAGCTGGCGTTATGGCAACACTGCGCATGCACAGATATTCTGAGGCTTTATAAAGGAAGGATGAAATTGTCAGATTCTGCCTGCCTCGACTCTGCTCATGCAGGATAATTGACCGATCATGTGATAGTCGGATTTGCCCGTGTTGCAGGCTGGGTTTTGGTATGTTGCAGGACGCTGGCATTTGGTGTGTTGCAGGAGAGTGGCCTGCCCTGCAACACACCCAAATCTGCCTGTCACATGATTGGTCAATTATTCGCATGAGCAGAGAAGCAGGCAGAATCTGACGATAACATTCTCCCTTTGCACATCCTTGGATAATGCCTCCGACGATTTGCGCATGTGCAGTGTCGCCATCATGCCAGCTGATCACCATATCATATCCCGCATGCCCAGATCGTCAGAGGCATTATCCGACTGGGAGGCACTTTTCGATAGAACACCGGCTCACCCAAGGCACAGAGTTTAAGGCTGGGTTCACACTGATACAAATTGAATTTCGGTTTCCGAGCATCCAATTCGCATGACAGGAGAGTGTGACCGGCTCTCAATGGAGCCGGTTCACCCAGCTCCAGGGCAACCGCGGTCCACATTGGAAAAGGGTCCTGTGCGTCTTTGGCTCAGTTTCAGGTGCGAGTTCAGGAAAAAATTCGGACCTGATTCGCACTTGAAATAGTGAACGGGGACGCACCGGACCCCTGCTGTGAGCCGCGGCTACAGCTAGTGTGAACTCAGCCTAAGTGGTAGCTGGTGTTCACCAGAGCTTATGATGGTGGGGATGACTGGGAACCCTAGTGGTCTCGGTATTCTTTGATGCAACTGACTCCAATTCTTGGCTCTCAGAATCACCACACCAGGGTGGTGGCTGAAATAAAAAAAGCTACAGGCTAGAGACTGCTCACAGGGCTGTAGACAAGAGAGTTATCACCTCTGCAGAAGTCTTGGCAGGCAGCAGTCAAAATAGTAGTCAGTTACAGGCAGAGGTCAAGGCAGGCGGCTGACGAGAGAGTAGTGAGGTCCAGGCAAGAGTTGTGGGCAACCGCAGGCAAAAGAGTAGTCATGTCCTGCCGGGGTTGAGAGAGGCAGAAAACAAGAGAGTAGTCAGATCTAGGCAGGGGTTGAGGGAGGTGGCAGGTGAAAGAGTTATGAAGTCCAGACAGAGCAGAGGTTGAGGAAGGCAACAGGCAAGAGAGTAGTCAGGTCATTCTGGGTTGGCAGCAAACATTTGGGATAGAGTAAGGATGGGTTAAAACCCCTGACAATTTTTTTTGCCATCTGTGTCCCATTGGGGAGATTTCGGGGGCACAAACAACAACAAAAAAAAAGCACTGACAGCTGTTCTAATCCCTCTCCACTCTATCCAAAACTCAAAAAAATGTTTTGCTTTTAGTGACGCTTTAACCACTTCAATACAGGGCATTTTCACCCCCTTCCTGCCCAGGCCAATTTTCAGCTTTCAGCACTGTCACACTTTGAATGACAATTGCGCGGTCATACGACGTTGTACCCAAATTGAATTAAAAAAAAAATCAAAATACTAACCACAACATATAAGGCCATCCACAACATCGCCCCCAGCTACATCACCAACCTCATCTGCAGATACTGCCCAAATCGTCCTCTCTGCTCCTCCCAAGACCTCCTGCTCTCTTGCTCACTTGTTACTGCCTCCCATGCTTGCCTCCAGGACTTCTCCAGAGCCTCTCCCAGTCTCTGGAACTCCCTCTGCCCCAGTATGTCCGGTCAGCTCCTACCCTGTCCTTGAAAACTCACTTATTCTGTGAAGCATACCTCACCTCTACCAAGCAACTGTACTTGAGTCACGTTGGCACGATCCCGCGAGCTGTCGTAGCTATACGTCGGCTCTTTTAAGTGGGATAGCAGGCACACACACGCCGCCGGAGGCACGCGCCCACTGCACTCGGGGTGTGCCGATGCTCGTGACCGACGCTCGCGATGACCGTCGGCCACGAGTGATCACGGGCACGAGAGGCAGGACAGGGACGTGTGTGTGTAAACACACAAACCCCTGTTCTATTCTGTGAGGAGTGACAGATCGTGAGTTCCTAATAGCTAGGAACCACGATCTGTCATTTCCTCTAGGTCAATCCCCTCCCCCTTCAGTTAGAAACACACACAGGGAACACAGTTAACCCCTTGATCGCCCCCTAGTGTTAACCCCTTCCCTGGCAGTGCATTGTTATAGCACCGATCGCTGTATAAATGCCAATGGTCCCAAAAATGGATCAAAAGTGTCCGGTGCATCTGCCATAATGTCGTAGTCCTGATGAAAATCGCAGATCGCCGCCATTACTAGAAAAAAAAAATAATAATAAAAATGCCATAAATCTATCCCCTATTTTGTAGACGCTATAACTTTTGGCAAACCAATAAATATAAGCTTATTGCGATTTTTTTTTACCAAAAATATGTAGAAGAATACTAAACTGAGAAAACATTTGTTTTTTTTTGTTTTTAATGGGGATATTTATTATAGCAAAATATTGTGTTTTTTTCACAATTGTCGCTTTTTTTGTTTATAGCGCAAAAAATAAACACCGCAGAGATGATCAAATACTACCAAAAGAAAGCTCTATTTGTGGGGAGAAAAAGAACATCAATTTTGTTTGGGTGCAGCGTCGCACGACCGCGCAATTGTCAGTTAAAGCAATGCAGTGCTGAATTGCAAAAAATGGCCTGGTCATTCAGCAGCAAAATCTTCCGCAGCTGAAGTGGTTAAATTATCAGGTGATAAAAGAGTGTGACCACATATTACTACAAATTCTGGATGGACCTTCTTCACACTGCTATACAAGCTTTGAGTGTGTATTTTAGAATTTGTAGGATTAAAACACCTGTCAGCTTTTACTGCTGTCTTTGCCCCCTTTAGGGAGATTCATTCCCTCTAATTGTCCTGTTTACCATGATCATTGAGGCTGAGTTCACACTATTGCAATTTGGATGTGGGTTCTCCGCATCCAATTCGCAATAGCAGAAGATTTTGACCGGCTCTCTATGGAGACGGTTCCCATATCTCCGCTGCAGCTCCAGAGCGAATTTGCACAGGGGTCCTGTGCGTCTTTTGGTCCGTTTCAGGTCTGAATTTAGCCAAAAATTTGGGCTGAAATTGGACCTGAAATGGTGAACGAGAACGCACCGGACCTCTGCTGTGCATGCGAAGATAGTGTGAACCCAGCCTCAAAGTGAGAGTAAAAGAAAATGTCAAGAAAATTTTGAGTTGTCCCCAGAAAAATAATATAGGGGAAATCTTCTGATGGGGACACTAGTTCTGGTGACCTGGGGGTCCCCAAGGAATTCCCTTAATTTGTAGGGATTTCCTCTCACTTTCTGTTTGGCTATGGGACAGAAAGTGAAGGGAGATCTCCCCAGTGAGACACAAATGGCAGCAAAAAATCTGAGAGGGGTTATAAACCCTCCCTTGCTCTATCCAAAATGTAAAAAAAAAAATTGCCTATAGTTCTACCTTAACCACTTTAGCTCCGTAAGGTTTTACCCACTTCCTGACCAGGCCATGTTTTGCGATACAGCAGTGTGTCGCTTTAACTGACAATTGCGCGGTCATGCGATTCTGTGCCCAAATAAAATTGATGTCCTTTTTTTCCCACAAATAGAGCTTTCTTTTTGTGGTATTTGATCACCTCTGCACTTTTTATTTTTTGCTCTATAAACTAAAAAAAACACAATATTTTTTACTTTCTACTATAATACATATCCAAACAAAAAATTAAAAAAAATTATTTCTTTATCAATTTAGGCCAATATGTATTCTGCTACATATTTTTCGTAAAAAAAATCCCAATAAGCATATATTGATTGATTTGCACAAACGTTATAGCATCTACAAACTATGGGATAGCTTTAGGGACTTTTTTTTTACTTGTAATGGTGGCGATTTGAAATTTTTAGTGGGACTGCGACATTGCAGCAGACAAATCTGACATTGAGTGACACTTTTTACGGATCAGTGACTCCAATACAGTGATCAGTGCTATAAAAATGCACTGATTACTGTATAAAGGGCACTGGCAGGGAAGGGGTTAACATCAGGGGCAATCAAAGGGTAAATGTTCCCTAGGGAGGTGCTTACTAACTGTGTGGGGCAGTGTCACACTGAAGGAAAAGAGATCCGTGATTCAGCTTAGTTGAATCACAAGATCTCTCTTTCCCTTCCTGACAGATCCGCCGTTTGCCTTGTTTACATAGGCAGAAAGCTGATACGTCTCTCCTGTGAACAATCGGCGGGTCGCGGAGGCCATCGTGGCCACCGGACCCGCTGATTGGCTCCTGCTGTGTCCAATCATAGTGGGAGCGGCGCACTGGCAGCGACGTGCCCCTTAAACCGCATGCACAAAATCGTGTACAGGTAAATGCAGTAAATGTAGGTAGGGTGGTCTGGAAGCAGTTAATGTATGAGATGGGGGATTTATTAAGCCATGACACTACAAACTACAGCCACCTAGTTGTGAGCCCATGATTACACGGTAAGGCAATAAGCAACACAGGAGTTATAAGAAACTACACTAGTTAGAGCAATAAAAATATCTGAAAGCGTACAATGCATTACAGGCATACTCCAAGCATGTTACAGGTATTTAAAGGATGTGTGTATTCTCTATTTTGTTGAGTTTATCTTCCATCTGAACAGTATTTTTTTTATTTTCATTTGAAGTAGTACATGTCCTCCATTGCAGTTTCAAGCTACCTATGCTTTTTTTTTTTTTTTAACCACTTGCCGAGTGACAATTGTATAGAAAAGGTGCGATGTCTCTGGCTTCAGGGTGGGAAGCCATTTTAAACTTGTGCCTGTTATGTACTGCTTATGCACGCTCTCTAGCTTGCACAATGTTGTGCTTTGTGATTGCTGTGTCCATCAGACACAGAGCGGCGTATGGGTATGATGTATGGGTATGGTAACACTGTACTGGGGTGGATAGGGATCAGAGACACTGGCAGACTCCTGTGGTAACACTATGTAGCACCCACCTACTTAGGTGTGTGCTAGATTAAATAGGTAGGTTTAGAAATAGGCCAAATTACCAGTGTTTTACCATGTGGTGTAAGCTGGTGTGTTTGATTGGCATGGGAGGTTGATCAGAGTAGAGGAAGGTGTGGCCACCTACACTCTGCCTGTGTAGTTTCCTTCATTTTCCATGACCTGATCTGGAAAGTGGGAGGAATACAGGAATAGAGTGGCAGGTAGTCTTTTGGAGACCCCTCTGGACCATTCATTAATTTGTTTGGGCGGAGGCGCGACTTCGATAAAAAGGCTTGGTCACATGCTTTGAGGGTTCGGTGGGAATTTGGAGATCCAGGGAGAAGGATGTAGAGACCAGTACAGTTTTGGTGCTCTCCCCTGAGGGGGGGGAGGGGAAGATGCACGTAACCCAGAAGGAATATGCAGGTGGAGAAGAGACTGCAGGAGATATTGCATGGAGGTCGCTACTACTGACAAATACAACGACTGGGAGAGGATCATCCGTGGAATTATGGACAGTCGCTCGGTAACACATTTGAGTGTAACCCAGGGAAACAGCACATCTAAGAGACTTTAAAGGGGGTTAGAATGCGGGTCCAGGAAAAGGAATAGGAGTGGGCCTTAGAGAACTAACACCCAGGAGGAATCCAAAAAGTCGCCTCTCTGGACTTTATTCAGAGTATCGTCCTTAGAGTTAAATTAGAAGTGTTGTGCAGTCAGGAAATGGTGACTAACAGGAGGAAGAAAAGATGCATTACACGTTTTGGAACCAATGCAAGATGAGAGTTCGCTATCAATGCTTGACATATTCTGGATTGAGTCATGTGATAACAATGGAATGCCAGAAATTGAATAAAGTTCATAAAGTTTAATGTTCATGGACTGTCTGTCGTGTCATATCAGTGAGGGATAGGGGGTAACGGGAACACAGTTCAGGAAAGAACGAACTATTAGCAGCTCCTACGGGAGTAGTGCTCTTCACTATATGCCAGTGCAGCCAGCTAGTGTCCCTTTTAACCGCTTGCCGCGTGGCCGTGGCTCTTTGCCCATGTGATCGGCTGTGTCCAATCACAGCTGATCATATGTAAACAAGGAAGTGCCATTTATTGGCTCTCCTTGCCTCACACTGACAGAGGGTGAGGTGAGGAGAGCTGATCAGCTGCATCTCCTCACAGGGAAGATATGTAAAGGTGATCAGGGCACTGATCATCAATGCCCTTATTACAATGCAGCCCCGGTAGTGCCCATTAGTGATGTCACTCTGTTCCCATCAGTGATACCAGTCTGTGCCCATCAGTGAGGCCAATCTGTCCCCATTAGTGAGGCCAATCAGTGTTGCCTTTTAGTGCCTACCCATCAGTGCTGCATATCAGTGCCTCCTCATCAGTGCCACCCCATCAGTGACCTTCACTGCCACCTCTTCAGTGCCCATCAGTGCAGCCTATCAGTGCCCATCAGTGCAGCCTTATCAGCACATATCAGTGAAGGAGAAAAATTACTTATTTACAAAGTAAAAGAAAAACTTTTTTTTTTTTAATTTTTGGTATTTTTTCGTTTTTTTAGCAAAAAATAAAAAACCCAGTGGTGATTAAATACCACCAAAAAAAAGCTCTATTTGTGTGAAGAAAATGATAAAAAAATTAATTTGGGTACAGTGTTGCATGACCGCGCAATTGTCATCCAAAGTGCGACATTGATGAAAGCTGAAAAATGGCCTGGGCAGGAAAGGGGTGAAAATGGCCAATATTGAAGTACCGTATTTATCGGCCTATAACACGCACTTTTTTCCCCTGAAAATCAGGGGAAAATCGTGGGTGCGTGTTATAGGCCGATCCCCGCCGATTTCTGTGTCATCGGAGCGATTGCGGCAATTGCCGCGGTCGCCGCCGACATACACAGCCGTGGGTAGATTCAAAAATGGCGCCGAGACTGCAGGGAGCCGAGATACACATACTCGAGTGTTCTCGGCTATGTGTATCTCGGCTCTTGTCGGATCCGAGATACACATACCCGAGTGTTCTCGGCTTTTTTCGGCGCTGCTCACAGTCACGCCCAGTCCCGCCCTATGATGGACATAACACAGGTCCAGGGGCGGGACTGGGCGTGACGGCGGCGCCGGAAAAAGCCGAGAACACTCGAGTATGTGTATCTCGGCTCCCTGCAGTCTCGGCGCCATTGAATCTACACCGAGTGCACAAAGCTGCACTGACATGGCTGGACTGGGGCAGACCTGCACTAACGAAGCTGCACTGGGGCAAGGCTGCACTGAGGCAAGGCTGCACTGGGGCAAAGCTTCACTGACAAGGCTGCACTGGGGCAAAGCTTCACTGACAAGGCTGCACTGGGGCAAAGCTGCACTGACAAGGCTGCACTGGGGCAAAGCTGCACTGACAATGCTGCACTGACACTGAAAAGGCTGCAGATGGACAGATAAGGCTGCATTGATGGGCATTTTAATGTAAGTTTTTTTTTCCTTAAACTTCCCTCCTAAAAATTTTTTTTCCTTAAAATTCTCTCCTAAACTTGGGGTGCGTGTTATACGCCGGCGCGTGTTATACGCCGATAAATACGGTAGTTAACCGGTATACCAGTACAGTGTCACCAGACTAATGCAGCCAGCAACACTGTCCCTGATCACCGCTACACCAGTACTGTATTGCCAGACCAGTGCAGCGAGTGAAAGTGTTGCTGATCACCGTGACACCAGTACAGTGTTACCATACCAGTAGAGCCAGCCACAGTGTCCCTGACCACCACCACACCAGTCGCAATGTCACCAGATCAGAGCAGCCAGGAACAATGTTCCTGATCACTAGTCACACCAGTGCCTGTATCACTAGAGCCAGTGCAGCCTTAACAGTGTCCCAGTTTACCACCACATCAGTACAGCGTCACCAGAGGTAGTGCAACCAGCAACAGTCTTCTTGATCACTATTAAGCACAGTGCTGTCAGCGTAAAAAAAATACATTTTAATTTTCTTTCTTCATTTTCCAAAAACTTGTGGGAAAAATTGTGATCTCAAAAGACTCTCCATGCCTTTAATTAAAACCCAACTCCAGGCAAAGAAATGTTTTCCCATGCAGTCAGGCTGTGCCCACACTGCATGGGTCAACCTTTATACTCACCTGATCCGCCAATTGCACGGAAAACTGTGCTCCCAGTCCAGCAGTGAACTGTTCCTGTATATGGAGTGTGCTCTGAGCATGCCAATATCAGGAACAGTTAATTTTCAAGACCACTGGAGCACAGGGGTGCCAGACCAGTCTTGTGCATGGAGGATCATTGGATCAGATAAGTATATCTCCGCTCCCCCAGAATAAAACGAGCAGTAAACCCATGCACTGTGGGCGCAGCCTCACTGCATGGGAAAAAACAGAAAATTGTTTCATACTTACTGTAATTTTCTTTTCCTGGTGCCTATCCATGGCAGCATACCTGTGACAAGCTCCCCCTTGGCTCCTCCCTCAGGACCAGTGAATATTATAAAAGAAAAGGATTAGTGCACTCCCAGCATTCTACGTAATATAGCATACCGAGGGTGGGAGCATGGCAGCATACCTGTGACAAATAACTAGCTGAAATGAGTGGGATGATGCATAGTAAAAGATTTATTTGAAAAAACTCCCCCTCGGCCGTCTCGGAGCGGAAGGAGAGCCGCAGGCCGGTGGTTTGTGGGCGTTGGACACCGGGGGCGGGCTTAAGGGTCGTGGGTTAGCTTGGCAAAGGGGAGGCCGGATGGGGAGCCGTGAGTCGTGGGCAGGCAGCAGCGAGAGGCGAGAGTCAACCGGAGAAGCCTAGGGTCATGGGCAGTTAGCCCGAATGGCCCAGAGTCAACCCAGGGTGGATGGGAAGCGTCCACCAGAGACGCCTAGAGTCGTGGACAGTCAGATTGAGAGGTGCAGAGTCATGGGCAGTCAGCCCGAGAGGCGCAGAGTCAACCCGGGGTGGAAAGCTTCCGTAGAGTCATGGACAGTCAGCCCGAGAGGCGCAGAGTCAACCCGGGGTGGAAAGCTTCCGTAGAGTCATGGACAGTCAGCCCGAGAGGCGCAGAGTCAACCCGGGGTGGAAAGCTTCCGTAGAGTCATGGGCAGTCAGCCCGAGAGGCGCAGAGTCAACCCAGGGTGGAAAGCTTCCATAGAGTCATGGGCAGTCAGCCGGAGAGGCGCAGAGTTAACCCTGGGTGGAAAGCTTCTATAGAGTCATGGGCAGTCAGCCCGAGAGACCCGAGGTGGAAAGCGTCAAATGCTGGCCTGATAATCTGTCAGGCAGTTTCTACAGATGAGAAAGTTGTTCTGTAACATCTCGTAAACGCATGTTGGGATGACCATGATACTTCCCTTTAGATTGTTTTGATGGATACGTCTGCTCTGGCCGTCCAAGAAGCAGAAAACAACCGGGTGGCATACAGCCCAACTAATGAGGGGGTTCCGGTCCCCTATCCCTGTACACCTTCTTAACCAACTTGATTATCCATGAAACTATTGTACTAGAGCAGGGATCTGCAAACTATGGCTCCCCAGCTGCCGCAGAACCACATGTCCCATGAGGTATTGTAAAGCTCTGATATTCACAGACATGACTAGGCATGATGGATACTGCGGTTCCTTGCCCCTGTCTTTTTTTTTTTGGAGTATTACAAATAGGCTAGATGAAAGTCTGAAGTGAGTTGTGGCTTGAAGATAGTGTCTTAGTACCAAAGTAATATCATCTTCGTGAAGAAGGTCAAAATTGGATCTGAGAAGATTGGCAGGGCCCAAGGCTCGGAGATAGTAGAGGAAGAGGAGAACTTGGGGATGAATCCATGTACCGTTCTAAGTTCCACTCTATCAGAGTACAAAAATAATCCTATTGTCTTCTGATCCCAGAGCCTGAAGTTCTGATACTCCCCAGCCCGATGCCATTGCCACAAAGAAAAATAGTTTCCAAGTGAGATTCCACAAGGATGCTGAATTAGATGGGACAAGAGGCTGTTTGGATAAGGGCTCCCGAATGATTGTACTTTTTGCTATAATAAATATCCAAAAAAAAAATAAATACATTTCTTCATCAGTTCAGGCTGATATATATTCTTCTACATATTTCTGGTAAAAAAAAAAGCGTATATTGATTCGTTTGCGCAAAAGTTATAGCGTCTACAAAATAGGGGATAGATTTATGACATTTTTATTATTATTTCTTTTTTTACTAGTAATGGCGGCGATCTGTGATTTTTATCAGGATTGTGACATTGCGGCGGACAGATCGGACACCTTTGACACTATTTTGGGACCATTGACATTTATACAGCGATCAGAGCTAAAAATGGCCACTCATTACTGCATAAATGTCACTGGAAGGGAAGGGGTTAACACTAGGGGGCGATCAAGGAGTTAACTGTGTTCCCTAGGTGTGTTCTAACTGTAGGGGGGATGGGACTGACTAGGGGAGGAGACAGATCGGTGTTCATACTTAGTATGAACACACAATCTGTCTTCACTCCCCTGAGAGACGCGGGATTTGTGTGTTTACACACACAGATCCCGGTTCTCGCTCTGTCACCAGCGATTGCGGGTGCCAGGCAGTCATCGCGCGCGTCTGCTGTAACGTCTAAAAGGAGTGATGTACAGCTATGGCGATTTGCGTAGCTGTGCCAACCTGCCGCAGTATAACTGCTTTGGCTGGTTGGCTACCGGTTAAATAAAAGTGCAGCGCTAGGGCAAAAAGTGCAATTCATGCGAATCACACAATAATGTGCTATAATTGATACAGTTTGAAATGAAATAAATCATAGCATATGTGCAAGGTAATATCACAAGTGCAAACAATGTGCAAACAAAAAGAAAAAGAAGACTTTTTTTTCTTTTTTTCTTTTTCATTTTTATTTCTCTTTCTTTTTGTTTGCACATTGTTTGCACTTGTGACATTACATTGCACATATGCTATGATTTATTTCATTTCAAGCTGAATCAATTATTGCACAATTGCACTTTATTATACCATTTTTGGATGCATGCACATCAGTGTGTTGTGTTATTTGCATTCATTTTGCCCTAGCGCTGCACTTTTATTTAAACATTTTTCTTTGTTCCTGATAACTGGGTTGTGCTCAGCTGCTGGCTATTTTATGTACTAAGCGCGAATGTCTCTTTACACTTGTTCACTAAAAGAGAATAGAGAAATAGTTTGTTAAAAGGACAGCTTTGTGAAATAAAATCAAATTTTACCTTCACCTTTCATTTTACCTATTTACCTTCCTCATTTTCCAAAAAATGTTGGCAAAAAATTACAACTTCAAAAAAACTCACCACACTTCTTACTAAATACGTTGGTATGTCTATAATTAAAAAAATGGTCATTTTGGGGGGGGGGGGGGTGTTTGTACTGTCCTGGCATTTTAGGGCCTCAAGAAATGAGAGGCAGAACATCAGGGCTGATTTATTTCAACCATATCCAAGGTGTGTCTAAAAAGTTCAGTGAATTGTTTTAGAAAACAAACAAAACAAAAGATACAAACAAATTACCTTATTGGCCTTCAGCCCCCTTTCACACTTGTGTGACTTGTCCTTTGACTTAGGCCTCAAATGTCGCATGAGAAGTCATACCCCATGGTTTCCAAAGAGTACCATTCATATCTGTGCGGCTTCAAGTCTCAGTGACTTCAAAGTAGTCCCTGCACTACTTTGGTCCGACTTGAGGTCCATAGACCATTAAAGATGAATGGACAGGAGACAGAAGCTGCTGTTCATTCCTAAACTGAAGCAGAGCAAACACAGGTTACTCTGCTCAGTTATCAGAGGGCACAGGAGGGATCTGTAGCGATCGCTCCTGTTTCCAATTCAGAAAAGAAAGGGACCGCAAATGACAAATTTAACCGGCCCCTTCGTCCGCTCTCCATCCTCACACATCCCCCGCAGCCGGCAGGAGAGGAGGGAAGCTGGCTGTGGGGGGACGAGGGAGGGGGGCGGAGTAGGAGCACAACAAGGGGACGGATAAGGAGGACACAAACGGGGCCAGAGCCCGGAGGAGGACATGGAGGGGCGCTGGAGCAGAAGGAGGACACAGGGGACAGTCAGGGATGTTTAGTGCGGCGGGAGGGACAGCTGCAAGCACCAATCTTCCTGTATGTTATTTCAGCTGAGAGCCACGGGAGGAAGAGGAGGAGAAGTGGCTGTCAGCTGCTTCACTAAAGGCTATACAGGGAGATCGGTGCTTGCAGCTGTCCCTCCCACCGCACCGATCGTCCCTGACTGTCCACCGAGGGATCATCCATGTGTGCAATGTGGGTCACAGTGGGCCCCCCCCCTCTTTTTTACCCAAAACATTTTGCGGAATACATATTGGCCTACATTTTTGAAGTAAGATTATTTATTTGCAAACTTTTAAAGCAGAAACTAAGAAACATTTTTTTTTCAAAATGTTCAGTCTTTTTCTTTATATAGTTTAAAAAAAAAAAAAGAAGTAGTCATTAAATGCAACCAAAAGAAAGCTTTATCTGTCTTAAAAAATTATATAAAATTAATTTGGGTACAGCGTTCTATGACAGAGTAATGGTCGGCCAAAGTATCACAGTGCTGAAAACTAAAAAAGAGCCTCAAGAGAAAGGGGGTTTAACATGCTGGTTTTCAAGTGGTTAAGCTCTTCAGCCCCGGAAGTTTTTACCCCCTTCCTGACCAGAGCACTTTTTGCGATTCGGCACTGTGACGCTTTAACTGACAATTGCGCGGTCGTGCGATGTTGTACCCAAACAAAATTGACGTCCTTTTTTTCCCACAAATAGAGATTTCTTTTGGTGGTATTTGATCGCCTCTGCGGTTTTTATTTTTTGAGCTATAATCAAAAAAAGAGCAACAATTTTGAAAAAAACGCATTATTTTTTACTTTTTGCTATAATAAATATCCCCCCAAAAATATATAAAAAAAATATTTTTTTCCTCAGTTTAGGCCGATATGTATACTTCTACGTATTTTTGGTAAAAAAAAAAATCGCAATAAGCGTATATTGATTGGTTTGCGTCTACAAAATAGATTTTATGGCATTTTTATTATTAATTTTTTTTTTTTACTAGTAATGGCGGCGATCTGCGATTTTTATCGGGACTGCGACATTATGGCGGACACGTCGGCCAATTTTGACACATTTTTGGGACCATTGGCATTTATACAGCGATCAGTGCTATAAAAATGCATTGATTACTGTAAAAATGTCACTGGCAGGGAAGGGGTTAATACTAGGGGGCGATCAAGGGGTTAATGTATTCCCTAGTGTGTGTTCTAACTGAAGGGGGAGGGGACTGTGTAGGGGAAGAGATAGTTCATACTCTGTATGAACAGACGATCTGTCACTCCTCCCCTCAGAGAACCGATAACTGTGTGTTTACACACACAGATCCCCGGTTCTGCGTGTGCCCCGAGCGATCGCGGGAGCCCGGCGGTGATCGCGACCGCTGGGCACTTGATTCGGCTCCGTGGGTGTGGACAAAAAGTTAACCGACGTAACATGACGGCGGTTCGCGCAGCTGAGTCATGTTGCCGCAGTATAACTGCGGCGGCTGGTCGGCAAGCGGTTAAACAAAAGATTGCTTTGAAATCGGATAGAAAAAAGTAACAAGACTCATCTCAACTCATAGACTTAAGAATGTTCAGCGCTATCTTTGGGGGTTCACAGACTTTCTTCTGTGTTTGTTGAATGTCCATTAAATTGGACTTTGCCCGGTCCTCTCATGCCTTTTGACAGCATAGTGCTGGCATAGAACATGGTGTTCTCTTTGCCTTTATTACAGTTTCCCCATTACAACACTTTGGCGAGAGTCTGCAGCAGATTTACATTTACCATATATTGTCCTGTGTCATGCTAGGGTTACAAACTGTTTCATATTAGCAGGGGCATCACTTACTTTTACTACAGTCATTCTGTCCCATCCCCCATTTTCTTTAATCTGCAATCCTTGAATAATGAGAAACATCAGCTGTTAATCCTGCGCAAGAATCCTACGCAAGCTGGTCTTTTGTCGTAAATGTATTGGTTTCGCCATTTTTTTCAAAACTTCGTTTGCTAAATCTCATTTAACTTAGTCTGCTGATTTGCCTTAAGGGTGTAATGGAGTAAAGGTCCAGTAATAGTCTCTGGCTTTCAGTCTTCTAAATCTATCAAATTTCATGGAGATAATTATTTGTTCTATCCAACATTACACCCTGACGATCTAAATGATGTGACAGAATCAGCAGACTACTTTAAATGAGATGATAGAATTTAGCAAACTCAGTTTAAAAAAAAAATGGTGCAATCAAATTGTCATGTTCCACACATGTTCTTTTTTCATTATAAAATTTACATTCATTGTGACACTGCCTGTCTTAAAACACAGGATTATTCATTTTTAATTCTACACTTCCTCAAAAAAACTAATTTTTTTATTAGCCTTTTTGGGTTTGAAGCCAATTTATCTATTATCGTTACCAATAAATGCCTTTGAGCTGTTATGGTCTTGTCATATTTGTTAGCCCCGGAAGTTTTTACCCCCTTCCTGACCAGAGCACTTTTTGCGATTCAGCACTGCGTCGCTTTAACTGACAAATGCGCGGCCGTGCAACGTTGTGCCCAAACAAAATTGAAATCCTTTTTTCCCCACAAATAGAGCTTTCTTTTGGTGGTATTTGATCACCTCTGCGGTTTTTCTTTTTTTTGCACTTTAAACAAAAAAAAGAGCGACAATTTTGAAAAAAAACGCAATATTTTTTACTTTTTGCTATAATAAATATCCCCAAAAAATATATAAAAAAATATGTTTTTCCTCAGTTTAGGCTGATATGTATTCTTCGACATATTTTTGGTAAAAAAAATTCGCAATAAGCGTATATTGATTGGTTTGCGCAAAAGTTATAGCGTCTACAAAATAGGGGATAGATTTATGGCATTTTTATTATTATTTTTTTTTTAGGCCGATATGTATTCTTCTACATATTCTTGGTAAAAAATAAATAAATAAATCGCAATAAGCGTATATTGATTGGTTTGCGCAAAAGTTACAGCATCTACAAAATAGGGGATAGTTTTATGGTATTTTTATTATGATTTTTTTTTTTTACTAGTAATGGCAGTGATCTGCGATTTTTATCAGGACTGCGACATTATGACGGACACGTCGGACAATTTTGACACATTTTTAGGACCATTGGCATTTTTACAGCGATCAGTGCTATGAAAATGCATTGATTACTGTAAAAATGTCACTGGCAGTGAAGGGGTTAACCACTAGGGGGTAATCAAGGGGTTAATTGTGTTCCCTATTGTGTGTTCTAACTGAAGGGAGGATGAGACTGTGCAGGGGAGATGACAGATCGCTGTTCATACTCATACTCTGTATGAACAGATGATCTGTCTGATCTCCCCTCAGAGTACCAGAAACTGTGTGTTTACACACACAGATGCCGGTTCTCCGTGTGCCCCGAGCGATTGCGGGAGCCCGTTGGTTATAACGACCGCTGGGCACTCGCATCGGCTCCATGGGTGAGCAGGGGGCACAGGGCGAAGCGACGTTACATAACGTTGTTTCGCCCAGCCGTGCCATTCTACCGCAATGCCATTCTGGTTGGCAAGTGGTCGGCAAGTGGTTAAAACCAATTGAATAAATGTACCCACTTTAAAAAAAAATGATAAATGTGCATTTATTACATTGAAGAAGGCAGAGCATTGCAACTGGGATCAGTTGTCACAGGTGCAATGCACAGGATCCTGCTTTGCACTAGCCGACCAGGCCCTTTTCTGACACTTGTTTACAAGTTTAAATCTGAATTTTTGCTATAAATTTACTTAGAACCCCCAAACATATACACTAAAAAAAATATATATATATATATATATATATATATATATATATATATATATATATATTTTTTTTTTTTTAGCAGAGATCCTAGAATGGCAGTTTTGCAATTTTTTTATGTCACACAGTTTTTGCACAGCGGTTTTTCAAATTTTTTTGAGAAAATACATTTTAATAAATAATTAAAAAAAAAAAAAAACATAGTATATACCCCAATTTTTTTGTATAATATGAAAGATGATGTTACGCTGAGTAGATACCTAACATGTCATGCTTTAAAATTGCGCATGCTCATGGATTGGCCCCAAACTACAATACTTAAAAACCTCTATATGCGGCGCTTAAAAATTTTCTACAGGTTACCAGTTTAGAGTTACAGAGGAGGTCTAGCACTAGAATTATTGCTCTTTCTCTGAGTTTTGCTGCGATACCTCACATGTTTGGCTTGGCTCGAACACCGTTTACATATGTGGGTACAACCCACGTATGCGTTCACTACTGTGCACAAGCAAGTGGGGACAGGGGCACATAAAAAAATAAATTATTATTATTTATTTTATTCCACTTTTTTATCTTTACACTTTTTCTTCCGTTTTCTTTTTTTGTGGATCACATTTATTGCTATTGCAAGAAATGTAAATATCCCTTGCGATAGCAATACAGCATTACAGGTCCTGTTTATGGAGAGATCTGGGGTCAATAAGACCCCATATCTCTCCTCTACCTAAAGCAAAAGATCCAAAAAAACATTGAGAATCGGAAGTAAGGTCATGATGTCGCTTCAGTCCTCCAAGGGCATAGTGATGATTGGTTGCCATCGCTTATCTCTATGGCAAGCCACTGCTGGCGCGAGATGGTTTTCTGGGCTTCTCGATCAGTAGCCTAAGCCTGGGAGGCGGGGGAGGGGGGCGTGCAAGGAGGATACCCCTCCCGCCGCTTCTAAAAGTGATCCCACGGCGAATCCGCCATGGGGATCACTTTTATATGAAAGTCTCTATTTGCAGCCATAACCCCGGGATATAACTTCAAAGATTTGTATTTTTCCGAAGTTAAGAATTATCACATGACCTGAATATAGAAAAAAAAAAAACGAATGAAAATGAACACATTTTTTGGCAGTGCACATGTCTATTGATCACGCTGTCAGGCCACCATGGTAACAGCTTCAGACCCGCTGCCTACCTGGCTCATGGTGGCACTGTGGGTGTTTGAAGAAAAGTAGGACCTCCTCGGCCTGCCTATTCTTTTATGGTAGCTCCTCCCCTGTCGGCCTGTACGCTGAAACTTCCAGTCAGCGCTCCTCCTTTTCTGGTCCCTGCCAAGTCCCAATAGCCGCTCGGTCCCAGTGGTGATGTGATGCTCAGACATTTCTGGTCCAACCTCATGATCTTCAGACAACAAAGAGGGTCCCCTATTGGTGGACTTTTCAGGCACATATAAAAACCATAAAAAGGTATAGTTAGTACAAATGTCATTTATTAAATTAACACAATAAAATACATAACACATTTTATTGTATTAATTTAATAAATGACATTTGTACTTTTAACTATACATTTGTACATTTAACTATACCTTTTTATGGTTTTTATATGTGCCTGAAAAGTCCACCAATAGGGGACCCTCTTTGTTGTCTGTTCTAATTTTCTGTGGTTATCTGCTGATCTACTGTATACGTTATAACCTCATGATCTTCTTCATCTGCCTGGCAGTCCCCCAGGGACAGATATGCAGATGCACGGTACACATCTTGAACACGCAGTACCACAATGCCTTCATCCTCTCTGGACGCAGATGACGGTCCTGATACTGCTCCTCTGATCCTGCCGCAGGTCCTGGTCTGCCTACAGGTGGATGATAAGTTCCCTGGCTGACCTCAGGTAAGTATACAGGGCGTGGCTCTCACTTCAGGAATGAGAGGCCCAATACAGGCACAGGGCCCGTAGATGTAAGTTATAATACAGCTGTCACCAGTGAAAACTGAGGGGGGTGAATAAAAAATAAAAATTAATGAATTAAATGACCGAGCCAGTCCTTCCTTCAGTGAATTAGTCCTTTGAAGTAGTTCATGAAGTAGATTATTCATTCTGGGCTGAGAGCAGGTCAAAAGATCCAGAAGGAAGGCTGAGGAGATCCAGAGGTGAGTCAAGTGGACAGACCTGAGGTAAATGCTGACTCCGCCCAGAGACAGGAGAGGATAGAAGTAAAAGGTTACATTCATTGGCTAGATGTTTCCCGCCAAAGGATTTGTCACCAATCCAGTGCTCAGCAGCTGAGGTAAATCTTCCTAGCAACAGCAGGCAGCTTGTCAATGGAAATACAAAACAGAAAGAACCAGTAAAATGTATTTAACCACTTCAAGACCAGGCCGCCTATTTCTAACAGAATAGAAATAGAACCCAAACTAGATAGATAGATGGATAGATAGATGGATAGATAGATGGATAGATAGATGGATAGATAGATGGATAGATGGATAGATAGATAGATAGATAGATAGATAGATAGATAGATAGATAGATAGATAGATAGATAGATAGATAGATAGATAGATAGATAGATAGATAGATAGATAGATAGATAGATATAAGAGAGAGAGAGAGATATATCTCTCTCTCTCTTTCTCTCTCTCTCTCTCTCTCTATATCTATATATATATATATATATATATATATATATATATAATTTTAGCAGAGACCCTAGAGAATAAAATGGCAGTCGTTGCAATATTTTATGTCACACGATATTTGCGCAGTAGCCTTTCAAACACAATTTGTTTTGAAAAAATACACTTCACTAAATTTGAAAAAAATGAAACAGTAATGTTAGCCCAATTTTTTTTTGTATATTGTGAAAGATGATGTTACGCCGAGTAAATTGATACCTAACATGTTACGCTTTAAAATTGCGCGCACTTGTGGAATGGCGACAAACTACGGTACTTAAAAATCTCCATAGGCGACAAATGGTTACCTGTTTAGAGATACAGAGGAGGTCTTGTTCTAGAATTATCGCTCTCACTCTAACGATCGCAGCGATACCTGCAATAAACACTGTTTACATTTTTGGGTGCAACTTATGTATGTGTTTTCTATGGTGCGGAGACAGGGGCATAACATTTTTTTATTTTTTATTGTGATACATTTTTTTTTTTTTTTTAGTTTTACAATGTCCCTTTAAAAAAAAAAATTCTGATCACTTTTATTGCTGTCACAGGGAATGTAAACATCCCTTGTGACAGTAATAGGCAGTGACAGGTACTCTAAAAGACCCCCAACCCCTCCTCTGCACTTCAAAGTATTCAAAAACATCATGACGTCACTTCCAGGCTACTACATCGGAGACCCGATCGAAGCAGATTCCGGCTTTGTTCGGGTCTGACTGCTCGAGTCTCCCGATGGGACAGGAGAGCCGGGCGGAGCGGCGGGAGGGAGGGGGGGTGTCCCCTCCTGCAGCTTGTGATAATGGCCGAGCAGCTAATAAGGCGCATCGGTTATTATCACATGATAGCTGACCGTCCTTTCTAAAGACAGTACGGGGGTGATGCCTCTAGCTGCAGGCATCACCCCGGTACAACCACTTCCTCAAAATGACGTACAGGTACGTGATTTTGTGGGAAGTGCTTAAAAACCAAATGGGTGATAGGGTATGGTGACCAGATTTTTAAAACAAAATCCGGAAACATATATATTTTTTTTACTAGTAATGGCGTCAATCAGCAACTTATAGCGGGACTGCGATATTGCGGCAGGAAAATCAGGCACCAAGTGATACGTTTGACACTTTTTGGGGTCCAGTGACACTAATGAAGTGATCAGTGCCAAAAATATGCACTGTCACTGTACTAATGACACTGGCTGGGAAGGGGTTAACAGCAGGGGCGATCAAAGGGTTAAATGTGTTCCTAACCAGTGTTTTCTCACTGTGGGGGAGGTGCTTTTACTATTGGGAAGGAATAGATCCCTGTCCCTGCTTTGCAGGAACACAGGATCAATGTCTTCCATACTGAAAGAACGGTGACACACCTGCATGCTTACACAGTCTGCAGGTCTCCAGTAAGACCCGGACACAGGATCAAAGGCTTTGTCCCATACAAGACTCTTTGAAGCCTTTGGACTCTGGGATCTGGGTTTGCAAAACCCCAAGAAAACTGCAGTGTTCTCCACTCAGACACAATAGTGCAAACCCTGTGTTGCTTTTCCCTATATTCACACAGCGACAGGGCCTAGCACTGTCACAAGATATAAAGATCTTAGCTAGGTCACCTGTCCTCTCAGCCCCAGCCTGTGATTGAACAATGAAGCAGCCTGATAAGGTCCTCTCTATGCTCCCTTCTTGTGACAGCATGTTCCTTGTCAGCACATGTGAATGCAGGACACCTAATTGCCCATTAGAACTGCCCCTCTCTGCTCCCAGCCTGTGATAAAGTATAGTGGAAAAGAAGCAACAGTCTGAAGTAGTCATATCTATCCTCATGTGTCAATGGAAGGAGAACTAGACCAAAGGATAAAATAGTCCAAAGGAAGGGAAGAGTGTAAGCAGGTGCTTACAAGTTTCGGCATTAACCTCTTCCCGTCCACGCTATAGCCGAAAGATGGCTACAGCGCGGACCTACTTTGCCAGGAGGGCGTCCATAGACGTCCTCCCGCACTCAAGCAGATCTCAGATCACAGATCGGAGTAAGGGGTCAATCCCAATCCCTTACCAAGTGATCAGCTGTCAGCCAATGACAGCTGATCATGTGATGTAAACAGAAAAAAAAAAAGCTGATCACCAGTGGCTGTGAGGACATCATTCCCAATCGTGGAGAGCTTCTGTGCCCACCTGTGCCACCTACCAGTGCCCACAGTACCACCCATTAGTGCCTACAGTGTCACCTATCAGTGCCCACAGTGCCACCTATAAATGTCACCAATCAGTGCCTCATCACCAGTGCTGCCTATCAATACCACCTACCAGTGCCCATCAGTGCCACCTACCAGTGTCCAGTGCCACCTACCAGTGCCCATCAGTGACATCTACCAGTGCCCATCAGTGACATCTATCAGTGCCCATCAGTGCCACTCATCAATGCCACCAATCAGGGCCCATCAGTGCTGTCTTATCTGTGCCTATCAGCGTCGCCTTATCTGTGCCCATCAGTGCAGCCCATCAGTGCCCATTAGTGCAGCCTCATCAGTGCCCATCAGTGCAGCCTCATCAGCGAATATCAGTGAAGGAGAAAAATTACCCGTTTGCAAAATTTTATAACAAACTATGATTTTTTTTTTTTTTTTTTTAATTTCTGTCTTTTTTTTTTGTTTGTTTAGCAAAAAAATAATAACCCAAGTGGTGATTAAATACCACCAAAAGAAATCTCCATTAGTGTGAAAAAATGATAAAAATGTAATTTGAGTACAGTGTAGCATGACCGCGCAATTGTCATTCAAAATGTGAAAGCTAAAAATTGGTCTGTGCAGGAGGAGGGTTTTATTGCCCAGTAAGCAAGTGGTTAAGGCAGCCTCCTCTTCCCCCAGTGATCACACGGAAGCAGGGGTTGTTCTTTGCCGAACGTTTGTGAATGCAGCCAAAACGTCACTGGCTCCAATATTGAAATCACTGTGCCATCTCTAAGCCAGTGCCTGTCCAGGAAGTAAAGGCTGATCTTGGATGATGCCTTCACAAAGATGGCTCCATGCTTCTGGAGAGTAAAACCCTGTACACACTAATAGTTTTTTTAATCAACCCAGCGTCTGACATCTCAGGTCGGAGCCGCAGTAGACCTTTTTCAGACCTTTCCCGACCTAGTTCCTTTAAGATTTTTTCCAGGCAGGTTTGGGTCCCATATATAATGTGGTTATTGAGAGGAAGGGTTTGACCTGAAGGAGGCCAAGGCTCCAAAACATGTTGTCAAAGCAACCTCCCGGGGAGATGATTCACCTGTTACCGGCTCCCATCGTGGCCGGGATTGACGTCCCGCAGTGCCGGCTGGTCCAGGCGCATGCGCTGCTCCTTGCACTGTCCAGTGGGACGCTGCAGCCAGGATCCTACATCATCCATCCCCGCTCCTTGAGTCTTGGAGCTCATTCCTTGGAACAGGCTGGGAGATGAGGCACACATGCCTGTGTAAATGTGACTACCAAGTCTCCGTTTGTGAGTGCTTCTTTTTGTTTTTATATGAAGCGCACTACCCCCGTAGGAGCTGCTGGGTAGTTTGTTCCTTTTCGCCAGTGTGGTTCTATTACCCCCCACTTCCTTGCACTGATGACACAGCAGACAGTCTTGAACAAATAACACGAACTTTATTCTTTCCATTAATATACTGCAGAAAGAATGTGAGTAAAATCCTCCAGAAATATGAGCTGCCTTCTTAACTTGGTTCCTGTAATGGTCTGCAAATCTTCTCCCTCCTGTTTACTACTACTTCCCAACCGCACTGCATCTCCAAATTTAAGTCCTAAGAACAATACTCTGAATAGAGTTCTTGGACTGACTGTTAGTTGACTGTTTCGCCCAGGTGATCCTCAGCACCCTCAGTCTTTGGAATTACTGTTCCCCTGGGTTTGCACTCACGTGTACATTTGAGCAACCGTCCATGCTTGCCATAGAGGGCCCTCACCCAGTCCTTCCGTTGGTAGTAGCAGCCTTCTCCTTTTAGATATTGCAGATTCCCACTGTTATCTCCTCCATCTCTCCTCCTGTTAAGGCATGTTCCCCTCCTGGGAGGGGAGAGTTCTTAACCACTTCAATACAGGGCGCTTATACACCTTCCTGCCCAGACCAATTTTCAGCTTTCAGCGCTGTCACAGTTTGAATAACAATTGCGCGGTCATCCATCACTGCACCCAAACTAAATTTTTATCATTTTGTTCCCACAAATAGAGCTTTCTTTTGGTGGTATTTGATCACCTCTGCAGTTTTTATTTTTTGCTAAACAAATAAAAAAAGACCAAAAATTTTGAAAAAAATAAAAGCTTTGATTTGTTTCTGTTAAAAAATTTTGTAAATAAGTTTTCTCTTTCACTGATGGGCAATGATAAGGCGGCACTGACAGGCACTGATAAGGTGGCACGATGAGGTGGCACCAATGAGCGGGCACTGATGATGGGCACTGATATGCGGCACTGATGGGCACTAGTAGGCGGCACTGATGGGTGGCACTGATATGAAGCACTGATGGGCATTGATAGGCGGCACTGATGGTCACTAATAGGTGGCACTGGGTGGCACTGAAAGGCTGCAAAGATAGGTTCTTATGGGTGGCACTGCTGGGCACTGATAGGCGGCACTGCTGGGCACTGATAGGCGGCACTGCTGGGCACTGATAGGCGGCACTGCTGGGCACTGATATGTGGCACTGCTGGGCACTGATAGGCATCCCTGGTGGCACTGGCAGTGGTAGGCATTGTGAGTGGGCACTGATTGGCAGCTGCCTGGGCACAGATTGGTATTTCCCTGGGGGTCTAGGGGGCACACCTGGTGGTTCAGTGTGGATGTCTTCCCTGGTGGTCCTGGGCGGCTTCCCTGGTGGTCCTGGGCGGCTTCCCTGGTGGTCCTGGGGGGCTTCCCTGGTGGTCCTGGGTGGGATCCGAGGGGGGCTGTGCTGATAATCAATCAGTCTGTCAGACGCAAGTGAGGAAAAGCTGATCACCGGCTCTTCCTATTTACATCATGATCAGCCATGATTGGACACGGCTGATCACGTGGTAAAAAGTCTCCGTCAGAGACTCTTTACCTAAATTGGTGTTGCGGGGTGTCAGACTGACACCCCGCAACAACGATCGCCGCGATGCGTGCCCCCGGGGCGCGCAGCGGCTCAATATCCTGTGGACATCATATGACGCCCAGTCAGAATATTGAAACCACTTTGCCGCCGTCATTCTGCTGTATGGCGGGCGGCAAGTGGTTAAACTGCTTCTACATACTGTCTTCCTCTGCTGTTCTTTTCCCATCAGCAAGCCCCTTTGAGCATGTGACCCACAGTTTATATAGGCCTGTAAGCCCCTGCCCATCCAAATTAATGATAGGCTCAGGGTGACCAATACAACTAACTACATCCTGTTCCAAATTAACATGTTCTCCAGCACCTCTCACTGGTCAAACAAGGCGTCACTTTCAACAGAATGCAGGTGGTCACACCCCCAATTCTATTCTGTCATTTCTTCCCACTAAATTAAACCCAGCCAGGCTTAAACCAAACAGGGTAATGCCTGGATTTTTCACCTACCTCTAACCCTCTATAACTTTTTAGCACACACCTAAGTAGGTGGGCGCTACATATACATGATTTTTTATTAAACGTTATCACTCTGCGCACACTCTGCGCTCTCTTTAACCACTTGCCGTCCACCATATAGCAAAATGACGGTGGCAAAGTGGTTTTGATATCCCGACTGGCCGTCATATGACGTCGCCAGGATATCAAGCCGCTGCTCGCCCCCAATCGCGGGGATCGTTGACACCCCGCAACACCGATTTAGGTAAAGAGTCTCTGACAGAGACTCTTTACTACGTGATCAGCCGTGTCCAATCACGGCTGATCGCAGTGTAAACAGGAAGAGCCGTTGAACGGCTTTTTCTCACTCGCGTCTGTTAGACGCGAGTAGAGGAGAGCCAATCGGCTGCTCCTCTGACAGGGGGGGTCTGTGCTGATTGATTATCAGCGCAGCCCCCCCCCCCCCGAGGATGCCCACACTGCACCATCAGGGACGCCACCAGGACCAGGGCCGTCTTTAGAATTGATTGGACCCTGGGCAAACATTTTTTTGGGGCCCCCACCATGCAATTTCGCTCCCCACCTATGCTCCCTGATTGGTTGCTAGATACTATCGCACATCATGACTGCTCACTCATTGGCTTTTGGAGCTGTGGGGGGGAGGGGGGTGTGATCAATGGCACATCAGAGTCCCCCCATCTGAAATCATGGTCCCAGAGTCACCTTTCTTGTATTAAGGTCCCCAGAGCCCCCAAACTTAAATCAGGATTCCCAGAGCTATCCTCTCTATATATCGAGGTTCCCAGTGCCCACTCCTTACTCTGGGGTCCCCAGAGCCCCCTTCTCACATCAGGGTCCCCAGAGCCCCCCTCCTTACATCAGGGTCCTCAGAGAGGCCCGTCGTTACATCAGGGTCCCCAGAGAGCCCCGTCCTTACATCAGGGTCCCCCAGAGAGCCCCCCTCCTTACATCAGGGTCCCCAGAGAGCCCCCCCCTACATCAGGGTCCCCAGAGAGCCCCCAGGACCCCCTCTTAACATCAGGGTCCCCAGAGAGCCCCATCCTTACATCAGGGTCCCCAGAGAGCCCCGTCCTTACATCAGGGTCCCCAGAGAGCCCCGTCCTTACATCAGGGTCCCCAGAGAGCCCCTCCTTACATCAGGGTCCCCCAGAGAGCCCCTCCTTACATCAGGGTCCCCCAGAGAGCCCCCTCCTTACATCAGGGTCCCCAGAGAGCCCCCCACTACATCAGGGTCCCCAGAGAGCCCCCAGGACCCCCTCCTTACATCAGGGTCCCCAGAGAGCCCCATCCTTACATCAGGGTCCCCAGAGAGCCCCGTCCTTACATCAGGGTCCCCAGAGAGCCCCGTCCTTACATCAGGGTCCCCAGAGAGCCCCGTCCTTACATCAGGGTCCCCAGAGAGCCCCCCTCCTTACATCAGGGTCCCCAGAGAGCCCCCAGGACCCCCTCCTTACATCAGAGTCCCCAGAGAGCCCCCCAGGACCCCCTCCTTACATCAGGGTTCCCAGAGAGCCCCCCAGGACCCCCTCCTTACATCAGGGTCCCCAGAGACCCCTTTCCTTACATCAGGGTCCACACATTTCCCCCCTTCATCAGGATCCCCTCCTTATATCAGGGACTATAGAGCTTCTGCTACTCTTCTAAAATAAATCAGAGCTTTTCCTTACCTTCCTTGAGTTCACTGAGCTGGCACTGGACTGGCAGCAGCTGCAGCAGCCAGGTCTGGAGGAAGAAGCCCCGCTCCTCCACTGAACACTGAGGGGTGGAAGGGCAGTGGTCAGACAAGTCATGTGGCACTGGCAGCAGCTGCAGCATTCCAGTCTGGAGCAGGAAATCCCGTGCTCATCCACTGAACACGTTGGGCAGAGGTGGAGTCAGACAAACCATGTGGTTGGTTGCTATATGCTGAGTGGTCGTGACCTAGCAACCAACCACCACTGACAGCTGCAGGGGGAGCCTGGAGGTGTGGCAGCAGCCAGGACTGCAGAAGAAAGTTCCGATCTCCGCTGAATGCGGGGGCGGAGTTGGAGTCAGATTAGCCACGTGATTTGTTGCTAGACGCCAGGCGGTCCTAGAAACTAACCACTATTGTCAGCAGCGGCAGCAGCAGGAGCCAGGAGGCGGGACTTCAGCAGGGTCACTGTGGCAGGCAGAATATTAGATCTATGGCACCACTGGCGTGGGGCTGCTGCTTCGGGCCCCGCATCAATAACTGGGCCCTGGGCAGCTGCCCCTTTTGCCCTGCATTAAAGACGGCCCTGACCAGGACCACCAGGGTTTTTACCACCAGGTATGCCACCCTAGCCCACCAGGGATGCCAATCAGCGCCCACAATGAATGCCAATCAGTGCCCACAATGGGCACCACTGATTGGCAGGCATTATTGTTTGGCACTGATTGGCATCCATCAGTACCATCTATTAGTGTACATCAGTGCCCATCCGTGCCACCTATCAGTGACCATCCGTGCCACCTATCAGTGCTCATCCGTGCCACCTATCAGTGCCCTTCCATGCCGCGTATCAGTTCCCACCCGTGCCGCCTTTCAGTGACCATCAGTGCCACCTATGTGTACCCATCAGTGCTGCATATCAGTGCCATTTATCAGTGCCCATCAGTGCTGCCTATCAGTGCCCCATCAGTGCCACATATTAGTGCCCATCATCAGTGCCCATCAGTGCCCCCTTATTGGTGCCACCTCATCGGTGCCCAACAGTGCTGCCTTATCAGTGCCCGTCAATGAAGGAGAAAACTTACATATTTACAAAGTTTAGAAACAAACAAAAAAATATATATAGTGGTATTTTTTTTATTTGTTTAGCAGAAAATAAAAATCCCAGAGGCGATCAAATACCACCAAAATAAAGTTCTATTTGTGGGATCAAAATGATAAAATTTAGTTTGGGTACAATGTTGTATGACGCGCAATTGTCATTCAAAGTGTAAAAGCGCTGAAAGCTAAAAATTGGTCTGGGCAGGAAGGTGTATAAGTGCACAGTATTGAAGTGGTTAAGAAGGCTGTAAACCCGCAAACCCCCCCCCCCCCCAAAAAAAACCTGCAAGACAAAGGCATAATGAGCTAGTATGCATAGCATACTAGCTCATTATGAAATACTCACCTTAGATTGAAGCCCCTACAGAGGTCCCGGCACACTGCTCTGCCCGGCGACATGTCTCCCGGAGTTATTTCCGGGTATTGCGGGCTCCGGCGCTGTGATTGGCCATGGGCCGCAATGACGTCACTCCTGCCCTTGCACGCAGGAGCTGCCGGTAACGGCGCATCAACTGAAGCAACGGCATAAACGAGCCATTGCTTCAGTGTGCATATGCTGATGACGTCAGCACATGCTGATACAGGGGATATCTTCTAAGCTGTGCAGGTTTAGGAGATATTCATGGTAGCTACAGGTAAGCTTTATTATAGGCTTACCTGTAGTGAAAAGTGGTCTGTAAGGGCACTTTCACACTGCTAGCGCCGGGGCGTTGGCAGAAAAGCAACACCGGTTTACCGTTGTTTTTGCAGCGCTTTTCGGCTGCTAGCGGGGCTCTTTTAACCTCCGCTAGCGGGCAAAAAAAGGGTTAAAACCGCCAGCAAAGTGCCGCTGCTGATTTCAGTGGGCAGGGACACTTTAGGAGCGGTGTATTCACAGTGCTGCAAAGAAGCTGCTTGCAGGAGTTTTTTTTTACGTCCTGCCAGCACAGCGCCCGAGAGCTTTCACACTGGGATTGCAGCTGAGGCTTTTTTTCAGGCGCTTTACAGGCGCATTCTTTAGCTCTAAAGCGCCTGAAAAACGCCTTCAGTGTGAAATGGGTCTAAGAGTTTACAACCACTTTAAGCATATGAAGGCATTGTCAGGGGGACTATTGTGATCTGTGAGCGGTAATAAATATCTGGGAATATTACATCAAGGCTCACTTCATACTGCTGCGACCTTGAAAATCGTGCGACTTTGCCATGACTTTGAAGCAACTTCAGGGAATACCTGTGTAATCTTTCCTTAATGTCGGATCCAAATCACATCAATAAAAGAGGAAGTAAACCCCGGCCAATTTCTCTTTTTTTTTTTTCAATTTAAACATTCAGTAGCTCATTACAAGGGATAATCTATTGAAATCGGCCCTAAATGAGGTCTGTAAATACCTTATTTACGGTGTTTGTCGTCTCTTCATTTCCGGGTATTGGCTGCACCATTTTTAGAGCCGTGTACTGAATCTGTTACATAGTCACTTCCGCCCTTACTCTGAAATCTCGCGCATGTGCTGTAGCGCCGGGAGTATCAGGAAGAAGAGAATCAGTGCAGCATCGTGAGACTTCTCCTCTGTGCCTTTCAGAGGGGAAGCTCGTTCACAGTAATTTCCCAACATACAGGGAATACACAAACAGCACACTTTACATTCCGTTAATGAAAGATCATACTGCGCAATTGCGCATGACGCCAACTACGATAAAGACGATTTTCATTGAAAATACAGCAGCAAGTACACTTTCACAGGCAGCGATCAGCTGCCTGTGTTATCTACTATCTGAACAGATTAAGATGTCTCTGAGGGTTTACAACCACTTTAAGATGAGGGTCCGACTCGAAGGCGACTTCCATTAAAGTCTATGGGCACAAGATCGGATAGAGGTCACCTTGAAGTAGTACAGGAACCTATTCTAAACTTGGAGCGACTTCAGTAGTGATAATTAATACAGCTCTCATTGACTAAAATGAGATTTCATATGTCATGCGACTTGGGGTCTCACCTCCCAAATCACGGCAGTGTGAACTGAGCCTTACACATTACTAAGTATTTATGCATTAAGAGCTCCTTCACACTTGAAGTGTCCTCTTAATGCCGTGTACACACGACTGGACTTTTCGACAGCAAATGTCTGACAGAACGAATCCACCGGACAATTCGATCGTGTGTGGGCTTCATCGGACCTTTGCTGTCGAAAAATCAGACTGACATTAAAATTAGAACATGTTTCAAATCTTTCTGACGGACTTGAGTCCGGACGAAAAATCTGTTCGACGGTATGCTTGTCTGACGGACAAACAATGACGCAAGGGCAGCTATTGGCTACTGGCTATGAACTTCCTTATTCTAGTCCAATCATACGTCATCACGTTCAAATCAGTCGCACTTTGGTGTGATCGTGTGTAGGCAAGTTCGTTGCGTCGGAACTCCGCCGAAAGTCCATCAAATAGTCCTTCGGAGTTCAGTCCGTCGAAAGTCCGCTCGTGTGTACACAGCATTGGAGTGGTCTGTGAGGTTTTCGACAGGTGGTGAGCATACCTCCCAACATTTTGAGATGGGAATGAGGGACACCTACTAACAAACATATGTAGGCAAAGGACATGCCCCCTGTCACACCCCCTTAAAGACGAATTAACCCCAAGAAAAAGTTAATCAAATCCACAAGGACTTTTTTTTACCACTACTATTCCTTTATATTGGCTTTTAAAATGTACAAATGCAGCAATTTAGAAATTGGATGAAAGGTTTAGCACTGGGAAACACTTTTTGAAAGATAAAAAGTTAATATTATATACATCTATATAGATCAGACCAAAATGAGGGACAAATGAGGAGGAAAAAGGGACAGAGGGACATTGTTCCAAATCAGGGACAGGCCCTCGAAATCAGGGACAGTTGAGCTATGGTGGTGAGGAGGCTTCATGCCGCTTCATCACACTATGATTTAACCCCATTAACTACCAAGCCGCAATCACATATATTGCAATCAGCTGTGGGGCGATTGTGGCGCAGCCCCATTGACTTGAATTAGCCAGGTTTGGCGTGTTTACCGCCACTGAATGTGACATGCTGTTTAATTTTTTTGCAGCACTCACAGGATGTGTACTGCTCCGAATAGCTGCATGTCCAGGTTCAGGTGGAAGGCTGGGGGAACAATTGAACTTCAACTCAAATGCCTGGTTTTTCCTCCCCCTAGCCACCCATGTGAATTAAACCTTACCGTGAACCAAATCTATAAGATGGTGGGTCCACTTTAAATAAAATTGTGATCTTCACCAGCCCTGGAACCAATTTCTTGCTTTGGTTGGTCAGTAATAACTTCACAGCTAGATGCAAATCAGTGAAAACTGTCAAATATTTTTAGGGGCAATTCAACATTATTATTATTATTATTTCCATTTCTTACCTCTATTGGTGTATTTGTGTAATTATGAGGTGGGAGCTAGCAGCACGTGAAGGTGAAGACAGGGGTAGTGTGTGGTGGGGGAAAAGTTACAGAGCGCAGTTGGCCTCTGGAAACTATTCAGAAGTCCCGGGAAGGAGAAATTTTCTTTCAAGTATCTCACATATGGCTCCCATTAAAATACCTATATGATTTAAAGACAGGCAAAAGCATGCATTTGGGAGTAATTTGCAGGACCATTTGCTGAAACGTATTTGTGCGCAGTGGAATTATTGTTTTTCCATATTAGGCTCCAAATAATTGTCGCTGCATGTATTTTATAAAAGCTAACTCCATCCAAATTAATGTGTAGTAAATGCATGACAGGTACATATTTAAGTGGTCAGTCCACCCAAAACTGATATTTCAGTAATGGGTAGAATGTGACAGGCTGAACCTGAAGTTCCTTATACAGTATCTCTAAAACTGGCCATAGATGCACTGATTCCATCATTTGATGAAACAATCATCTCCATATTTTGATAGAATCAAACACTTATCAGTAATTTTCTACTGCAGATTTGACCAAGGCATATTGCAGATAAAAATAATATAGCGAGTATAGCAATATAGCGTATACAATGTAGAGATTCAATTGTAGTGCATGGTGTAGTCAATCAATTGTGAAAGTGTTACTTTCAGTTTTTCTAGTTTTGCCATTAAAGTGGTTTTAAAAGCTTCAGGTTTTTTACCTTCATGCATTTTATGCATGAAGGTAAAAAACCTTCTCTGCAGCAGCCCCCCATTCCCCCCTACTACTTACCTGAGCCCCATCTCGATCCAGTGATGTGCACGAGAGCCACGCCTCTACAGGGACTCTCACTCCTCATCAGCTGAGGCAGCAGCAGGAGCCATTGGCTCCCGCTCCTGTCAATCACAGCCAATGAGCCAATGAGGAGAGAGGGAGCGGGGCCAAACTACGGCCCTGTGTGTGAATGAACATGCAGAGCAGCGACTCAGGAGTGAGCCTGCTTGGGTGCCCCCACAGCAAGCTGTTTGCTCTGGTAGCACTTGGTGGAGGGGAGGAGCCAGGAGCATTGGCCGTGGACCCGAGAATAGGACGATCTGGCCTGCTCTGTGCAAAACCAAGTGAGTATGACATGTTTGTTGTTTAACAAAAATACAATCCTTTTAATATCACTTTAAATTTTGACATGGAATGCAATGGGATTGATGCAGGTAAGCTTACTGTTTGTGTTGCACCAAAAAATGGTTTCAGGCATCCAGTGGATAAAGTTCTGTTGGACTGAATGCATACAAAATGTAATGCATATATGATAAGCATCAGGAACTTTGTAGTCCCATTAGTAATCACGTGGCACCTGTTGTCACTATGTCTGAGTTCTCATATGAGCCCTAAGCCTGGTACACACTAATAGTTTTTTTCAGTCAACCTGCTGGGGTTGAAAAAAAAAAAACGTACAGTCGGAGCCCCTGTGCTAACAATCTGACGTTAGTGCAGTGATATAACCGCCACCCCTGGCAAAACTCTCCGGTCAGCATCCTCGTCCAACAGAAGCCAGCCGGCTGACATACACATGGGCCGAATGTTGGCCGGTTTTTATTGAATCAGCCGATGTCTACTGGCATTCGGCCCATATGTATGGGGCTTAAATCTGGCTGTACTGTAAACTGTACAAATTTCAGCCAGTTCCTGAGGAACCATCCATAAGGCACTCAGTGGGTGGTCCTGTTGGCGACCTCCCGCCCCGACATCCCTCGAATGAAAAATCAGAAGAGCTGCCTGGAAAGTTGATGGCCAAAAAGCAGCTGCATCAAATCAGATGCAGCCGTTGTTCGGATATTCTGAAAGCTGGTGGGGTCGGCTGCAAAAATACAATGGCCTCAGCAGAATATTCATCCATTTGTGCTGTATATGGAGGAATCTGAACAAAAAAAAAACATCGATTGGTGTATGACCAGCTTAACTCACACTGCTGGGTTTTTTCCAATTCCAATCATTTTGTATTCATTTAGCAAAAGCTTCTAATTTAATTGACACATTGAATCCCACTTTTTTCCCACCTCCTTATAGATTGGGGAATTCAGCTCTTTTTTAGTGAGACCGAGCCAGTCCGAACCGCTTACCAGCCCACTTTTATTAAGCAAAACAAAGGTAAAGCAAAGTCATTTACATCAGGATTTCCCACAAAGGGGTTTCAGTTTCACACAGCAAAACACAGCTGGCTCCCTCTTCTGCAGTGCTAGTTCTCCTGGCTCACTCAGCCTGTAGCAAAAGCGCCCTGTTGTACGGGCCCACTCCCTGACCTCTCAAAAGGGTGATCTTCTCACTTCTCCAAGACTCACAGATTCCTGTGACTCTCTCAGTACTGTGGTCTGGAATCTATTCTCCAACATGGATTGCTGTCTCCTGAGTAGAGCACCTCTCCTAATGGGAGTACACCTGTTTCCTGGGGGAACCCCCACCTAGAGTTGCCACCTCATGCCTTTAAACCCAAACACATATGAATTACACAGGTTCTGAGGCTATTTTAATGCAGATAAGGAACCAAGTAAGTTTAATTACCACCTTAACCACAGAACCTGTGTAATTAATATGTGTTCGGGTTTAAAGGGATGAGGTGGCAACCCTACCCCCACCTTTCTCCTGAAGTGAGCACTGATGCTTTGGCCAGGCCTTGCTTATAATGAGTGTGCACACCTGCATGCTTACTCAGGCTTTGTCCCATACAAGACTCTGAAGCCTTCGGACTCTGGGATCTGGAAGAAAACTGGAGTGTTCTCCACAATAGTGCAAACCCTGTGTTGCTTTTCCCTATATTTACACAGCAACAGGGCCAAGCACTGTCATAAGATATAAAGATCTTAGCTAGGTCACCTGTCCTCTCAGCCCCTGCTTGTGATTGAACAATGAAGCAGCAACAATAGCCTGATAAGGTCCTCTCTATGCTCCCTTCTTGTGACAGCATGTTCCTTGTCAGCACATGTGAATGCAGGACACCTAATTGCCCATTAGAACTGCCCCTCTCTGCTCCCAGCCTGTGATAAAGTATAATGAAAAAGAAGCAACAGTCTGAAGTAGTCATATCTATCCTCATGTGTCAATGGAAGGAGCACTAGACCAAAGCATAAAATAGTCCAAAGGAGGGGGGAAGTGTAAGCAGGTGCTTACACATTTTGGGATCAAGGCGGTTTAGGTTTTGCAGGCTACCCAGCTGGGAAGGGGTTGAGCTAACTCCGTGTTTTCCCAGGCTTTTCTGGGCTGTGCCCTCCATTCTGTGCTGTAAATAAATAGAGGGAGGGCTCGGCCTGGAAGAGTGGCCTGTATGGGAAGAACGGGGAGGTCAAGCCAAAAGATGTAATCGACAGCAACATCTGGAGTACACTGATGGGAACGGCCTAACCAGAACTCTACCACTTATGAACTTCCACCTTGGGGAAGGTGTGCACCAGGTAGGCTGGAGTTAATTTGTTAGTCTAAAGTTATTCAACCCTGCCCACATAGGGGAGGACTGAGATCTCTCCTTTGGATTTTAGTGCAGCAAAAGCAGTTCTTTCAACTCACAGCAAGCTAAGAGCTGGATTTCTGGTAGGATTACCAAGCATTAAGAGCCCATTGGATTTCCGGCTGGATCAGCAGTTAATTTTCTGTACTTGCAGCATATTTTACAATAAAACTTAGGGACATGTGAATGTATTGAAGAGGTATACTACATGTTTTTCCAGACATACATTTTAAGAACTGCACCCTACCACCAAAAAATATAAGAGAAGGATATTGCCCTGAGTCTAAGTCTTATTGTTCGTGTAATTTTCATAGGTGGGATTGTATGAAAGCACAACCAGACAGTAGAAACCCCTGTAGAACCATCTAAAAAAGGGTTCATATAGGTCAGGGATATGCAATTAGCGGACCTCCAGCTGTTGCAGAACTACAAGTCCCATGAGGCATTGCAAGACTCTGACAGCCACAAGCATGACACCCAGAGGCATGATGGGACTTGTAGTTTTGCAACAGCTGGAGGTCCGCTAATTGCATATCCCTGATACAGGTTGTCCAAATCACCTCCACTGGCTCCTCTTAAGCTGAACCCTAGTTTTGAAAGAATAGCAGCATAAACTTCTGATCTTCCCACCCTTTTGATTTCTGAACTTCTCACCCTATCATGGAAAACAAGTTCAGGAACCTCCTGAAGGAACCTCTTTTTTTTTTTTTGTATAAATAGATTTCTAAATATTTTATCGTGGATGGGAAAATGGGTCAACATGTTTTCCTTATTAATTTCTTGTATTTTGTTGGTGGTAAGATCCAACCTTTCCTAGCTGTCAAAGCAGGTTCCTTTGCCCTTAAATGGATGTAAGCTTAAGGCTTCATGTACATTGGACGTTTGATAACCTCTTCTAAACGATGTAACTTGACAGCTAGTAACCGTCATGAAAAATCATCTTTTTGACATTTTTACATGCCCTGTTTAGGGGCGTTCATAAGCGTTGTTGTTTAGAAGCGTTTTGATTAAGGAATAATTTGTGACCATTTGCAATTGGAAAAAATTGACTTTCCAGAACTCTGTATTATATATTCTCTCTCTCACCTATGAACGAAAGCGCTTATAAACGTGAGTTATCGTGTTTAGACACGTTTACACACATTTGGCATTTCAAATGCCCCTGAACATTCATCCTGAATGCATTTTTTTGCTTTAAAAAAAAAATGCTTCTAAACTCAATTGTCTAGAAACTACTATAAAGGACCTTGTGTACTGATAAGATAACATAGAGGAGAGTTCAGGGGCAGCTGAATAAAACGTCCAACTGCTCCTAAACGTCCGTTTACCAGCTGCAGTGTACATGAGGCCTAACATGTGCTTCTATGAATTTAAATAGTGGATAGATTGATACCAAAATCAAAATATCCAAGACTTTATTATGACTATACTCAAACATTGGCTATTTCGCGTCTATTTCTGCTCAACTTTTGGACATGTGTAGAGAATTAATTCATGTTGTTTGTGTCTGAAAATGTATTTATGCTGGGAAAGAAGACATTACTTTGCATTGTACAAATAAATACGAGAGGTTTGATGTGTACTAGGAGGCTCCTTTTTGCTAGTTTGTCAAAAAATAACATTGCATCATACTATCTTGTGTTACATATAAAGGCAAACGCTTTGTAAAATACTGTTGGTTTTGACAGATTGTTTTGAACAGCCATCATTTTACATTCTAGAAAAGAGAATAAATTAAACAAAAGCAGCAGCAAGGTCAACTTGGGACAACATTAACCAGATTATTAATAGTTCTGTTTTAGTTTTTAAATGGATGCAAAACTCCATCTAATAAATGAGGCCTGGTTCCAGCCAAACCCCCTATTCCCCAGTTTTCCCTTCTTAATGGTACAAACCCTCACCACTTTCTTCTGCATGCATTTTTGATAATTTGAAATTTTGATAATTGCATAATTACCTTTTTCAGATGTCGTTTGGCTGGTCATTTGAAGCACAGGGCCATCTTTACCTCTTCTCCAGCACTAAATGCTCCTCCGTGATGCAGAGAGTGTTGTGGATAGGATTACATCAGTTCTGTTCTCTGCATCACTGTAGAACGAGTGCAGGGTGCCATGTTAGTACACCCCCAGAGGTGTACCTCAAGGCCTGGGTTTATAGGAAGTGAAATCCAAAAGAGGATTGGTGCTGGATCAAAGAGCGGTGAGTCCAGGGCCGATCCTAGTGTCACAGACGCCTGGGTGAAGAAATATTTCTGGCGCCCCCCCACATGGGCGTGGTCCCCTTTACATACGTTTCTTAAACACAGAAATGCTCCCCTAAAGAGTCTTTGTTACCCTGGGATCTTCCCATGATCTCTTAACAATAAACAAAATACAGGAAGAGAGTACTCTAATAGGACCTGGAGGGGGTTTTCTCTAATGGACACAGACAGGGCTTCTGTTAGAGAGTCTGTTAGAAAGAGCACCATACATACTGCAGACAGACTACAGGATATGGTCAGAGACTGCAGACATGATACAAAAGATGGTCAGAGACTGCAGACATGATACAAGATATGGTCAGAGACTGCAGACATGATACAAGAGATGGTCCAGAGACTGCAGACATGATACAAGAGATGGTCAGAAACTGCAAACATGATGCAAGAGATGGTCAGAGATTGCACACATGATACAAGAAATGGTCAGAGACTGCAGATATGATACAAGAGATGGTCCAGAGACTGCAGACATAGTACAGGAGACAGTCAGAGACTGAAGACATGATACAAGAAACTGTCAGAGACTGCAGACTTGATACAGAAGATGGTCAGACACTGCAGACATATTAACCACTCAAATGACATCTGGGCGGTGCGGCTCTCGTTCTGGGTGGACGTCATATGATGGCCTCCCAGAACGACTGCTCTCATGCACCCTCCCGTGGCACACAGTGCGGCCATCGCAGCCGCGCCATTTTGCTAGGACATGGCGTGACCCCGATCTGTGTAAAGGGCCGCGGCTCTTTAACCATGTGATCGGCTGTGTCCAATCGCAGCTGGTCACATGTAAACACGGAGATGCCGGTAATCGACGCTCCTCGCCTCACACTGACAGAGTGTGAAGAGAGGAGAGCCAATCAGCGGCATCTCCTCACAGGGGACAGCTAGGTATGTAATCAGGGCACTGATCAGTGCCCTGATTACAATTAAGTGCCCACCAGTGCCAGCAATGATTGCCCACCACTGCCAGCAATCAGTGCCAACCAGTGCCCGCAATTGCCACCAATCTGTGTCCACAAGTGCCAGCAGTCAGTGGCCACTAGTGCCAGCAATCAGTGGCCATTAGTGATGCCAGTCAGTGCTGGCTATCAGCGCTGCCTATCAATGCCCATCACTGCTGCCCGTCAATGCTCATCACTGCTGCCCATCAGTATCCATCAGTGCCGCCCATCAGTCCTGTCTATCCGTGCTACCTATCTGTGCCCACCAGTGCCGCCTATCTGTGCCCACCAGTGCCGCCTAGCTGTGCCCAGTGCACACCAGTGCCACCCATCAGTGCCACATATCAGTGCCCATAAGTGTGGCATATTTGTGCCTCATCAGTGCCACCTAATCAGTGCCCATAAGTGCCGCCTCATCAGCGCCCATCAGTGAAGAAGAAAAATTACCTATTTACAAAATTTACTGAGAGAAACTAAGAAAACCTTTTTTTTTCCAAAATCTTTGGTCTTTTTTTTATTTTTTTAGGAATAAATAAAAAACCCAGGAGTGATTAAATACCACCAAAAGAAAGCTCTATTTGTGTGAAGAAAATGATAAAAATTTCACATGGTTACAGTGTAGCATGACCGCTCAATTGTCATTCAAAGTGTGACAGCGCTGAAAGCTGAGAAATGGCCTGGGCAAGAAGGGGTTAAGTGCCCTGTATTGAGGTGGTTAAAGGAGATGGTCAGAGACTGCAGACATACTACAGGAGATGGTCAGAGACTGCAGACATACTACAGGAGATGGTCAGAGACTGCAGACATACTACAAGAGATGGTCAGAGACTGCAGACATACTACAGGATATGGTCAGAGACTGCAGATATACTACAAGAGAGGGTTAGAAACTGCAGACATGATACAAGAGATGGTTACAGTGTAGCATGACCGAGCAATTGTCATTCAAAGTGTGACTGCACTAAAAGCTGAAAAATGGCCTGGGCAAGAAGGGGTGTAAGTGCCCTATATTGAGGTGGTTAAAGGAAATGGTCAGATACTACAGAAGATGGTCAGAGACTGTAGACATACTACAAGAGATGGCCAGAGACTGCAGACATACTACAAGAGATGGTCAGAGACTGCAGACATACTACAAGAGAGGGTTAGAAACTGCAGACATGATACAAGAGATGGTCAGAGATTGCAGACATGATACAAAAGATGGTCAGAGACTGCAGACATGATACAAGAGACCATCCAGAGACTGCAGACATGATACAAAAGAGGGTCAGAGACTGCAGACATGATACAAGAGATGGTCAGAGATTGTGGAAATGATACAAGAGATCCATGCATCAAATGCAGCCTACCAGTGCCCACAAATCGTAGCTTCATCAGTGTCCACCAAATGCAGCCTACCAGTGCCCACCAAATGCAGCTTATCAGTGCCCACCAAATGCAGCCTACCAGTGCCCATTAAATGCAGACTACCAGTGCCCATCAAATGCAGCCTAGCGGTGTCCACTAAATCCAGCCTTATCAGTGCTCATCAAATGCAGCTTATCAGTGCCCAATAAATGCAGCTTATCAGTGCCCATCAAATGCAGCCTCATTAGTGCCCATCAAATACAACCTACCAGTGCCCACAAAATGCAGCCTTATCAGTGCCCACCAAATGCAGCTTATCAGTGCCCACCAAATGCAGCCTGCCAGTTCCCACCAAATGCAGCCTGCCAGTGCTCACCAATTGCTGCCTGCCAGTGCCCACAAATTGCAGCTTACCAGAGCCCACCAAATGCAGCCTGCCAGTGCTCACCAATTGCAGCCTACCAGTGACCACCAATTGCTGCCTTCCAGTGCCCACCGAATGCAGCCTACCAGTGCCCACCAATTGCAGCTTACCAGTGCCCCTGGATCACACAGAGTGGCGATGATCTCCTGCTGTCACGGAGCTTGGATTTGAATCCCCCAGGCAGCCTCTGTAATAAAGTCCCACCTCCTAGACCAACTCGCAGCTCCTATAATACACGTCACACTGATTCAATTTCACTGCATTGGATCAGTGTTCCGTCTATTACATTAGCCGGACTAGGAGGGGGGACTTTGATACAGTGCTGCCCAGAGGCGGAATGACAACTCATGGGGCCATTGGGCAATAGGAGATTATGGTCCCCCAAGGTTTAAAGATGGCTGCCATCATACCCTCAATACTCCTCTCCTGTACAGTGGGCATTTCGGATCGCCCGCTCCACCCCCTCTAAAGCCCAGCGTTCCAATTAGTACGGAGGGAGATGAGCAGAGAGCTGTGACTGACAGTCTACAGCTCTCTGAGAGGTAAACGAGAAATCCTGGACAGCCGCACTCAAAAGTAATCTTCGATCTTTATTTAAGTATAATCATAAAAATACATGCCACAGCATCACAAAGCAGGAAAGTTGACGCGTTTCACACGGTAGTCAGTGCTTAATGCAGTGGCGTAACTAAAACCTTCAGGGCCCCGATGCAAGAAATCCTGACCCCTGGACAGCGCTTTTCCTAGGGGAATGTCTGATAAGAGGAGGAGCCGCAAGAGCCGCCGAGGGACCCCAGAAGTCGGTGTTCGGGGCCACTCTGTGCAAAACTAACTGCACAATGAAGGTATGACATGTTTGTTATTTAAAAAAAAAACCTTTACAATCACTTTAAGGGGTTAAAACAGGTGGTCAGGAGGCAACATATTGCCTCTTTACCGGCTGTCAAATGCCTCTGAAAAGTGATCTGAGCATGGATCGCTTTTCCGAGGAACAGCATTTTGTTGCTGGTACTTTGAACGAGCAAGAAAAAAAAAAATCAGTCCTGATTGTACACATATAGGCTGTCAGGATTAAACGTGCATACATAAAATACATGTATCTAAACAGTGGCGGCTGGTGCTCAAAATTTTTTGGGGGGCGCAAACATTTTTTGAAAAAAAATCATCAAATGCAGCCACTGTGCCCATCAATTGCAGCCACTGTGCCACTTAAATGCTGCCAGTGTGCCCATCAAACGCTGCCACTGTGCCCATTAAACGCTGCCACTGTGCCACTTAAATGCTGCCAGTGTGCCATCAAACACAGCCACTGTGCCATCAATTGCTGCCACTGTGCCCATCAAATGCTGCCACTGTGCCACTTAAATGCTGCCAGTGTGCCATCAAACGCAGCCACTGTGCCATCAATTGCAGCCACTGTGCCAAACGCTGCCACTATGCCCATCAAATGCTGCCAGTGTGCCCATCAAATGCTGCCAGTGTGCCCATCAAATGCTGCCACTGTGCCATCAAACGCTGCCAGTGTGCCCATTAAATGCTGCAAGTATTCCATCAAACGCAGCCACTGTGCCAAACGCTGCCACTGTGCCCATCAAACGCAGCCAGTGTGCCCATCAAATGCTGCCAGTGTGCCCTTGAATGCCCCCAGTGTGACCCCCGACCGCTCATCGGCACTTACCCTGTCTTGGTGGGGCAGCGGGTGACTGCGATGAGTGAGGTCCTCCATGCGTCTCCTGCTGTCCACATCTCCCGTCCTCTCCTCCTGATAGGCGTCCAATAGCGGCGCCTGTCGTTACAGCCAATCAGGTGACGGGTAACAGACCCGAGCACCTGATTGGTGGAGAGGCAGTTTAGTGTTAGGAAACCGAATAGTCATTCGCTTTTCTAACACAGCTGAGTGGCCTGCGAGGTCACCTTTTTTGATGCCTATTAGAGCCTATGGCTCTAATCCGGTGCTTCAAAAACACCCCCCGCCGCTGTAATTCAGGTTCCCTGCGCCCAAAAAGGGGCCGGGCGTCTGAATAGGGGGTAGCAGCGGCGGCCATAGATAGATTCATGCAATGCATGAATCTATCTATTGGTGATAGAGGGGTGGCTGGAGAGAGGGGGCGGCGCCCGTGCGCACTTAATGCACGGGCCACCACTGCATCTAAACACACACACATACACATAGATAAACACACACATAATATACACACACATAATATACACACACATATACTGTATATACACACACAAACACATATATAAATACACACATAAACACATGCAAACACATACACATACATGAACACACATATAAACACACATAAGAACACACACATACATGAACACACATATAAACACACATAAGAACACACACATACAGAAAGCCTTTTAAAAAACGGCAGTGCTTTACCTCACCTCTTCCTGCTGGGTACTGCACTGTAGGGGGAGACAAAGAGCACAGCACTGTGCTTTCACTGATCAGTGTGACAAGCTCCCTGCACAGTGCCAATTACAGTTCGGCCGACGATCGGGGAGATCAATCTCAGCCGCTCCTCCTATCAAGATAAACAGGGGGGCAGCATGGGACCCAGTCGCCATGGCGACCTCAGCGACCCCTATACTTCCGCCACTGGCTTAATGCAGTGCTATGATTAAGCACTGACTACAGTGTGAAACGCGTCAGTTTCCTGCTTTGTGATGCTGTGGCATGTATTTTTATGATTATACCTAAATAAAGATCGAAGATTACTTTTGAGTGCAGCTGTCCAGGATTTCTCGTTTACCTCTCAATTACCAGCATTGCCTGCACCTGTTACTTCCAGCATGGAGAAAATGTCAGAGCGGTGATATTTTTCTCTCTCTGCTACTTCTGGACTTTCCTCTACAGCTCTCTGCTCGGGGAGCTCTGAAAACCGAGCGCTCGATGGTGTTCAATTTCTCAGGTTCTCAGTGCAGAGGTGCCAGGGGACAGATGCTGCATCCACCTAGGTAAGTATAAAAGTGCAAAAAAAAAGTAATCCTTCACTTCTCTTTTAAGTTCACAGTATCTTGACAGAGTGATTGGGGGATGTTTATATAGATAGGGTTGTGTGTTAGTTTGGGAAATGTTTGTCAGCTCTGGGGGGTTTCTGCTGACTCAGATTAGCCTTACCTCCCCCCATACACACATACACACAGGCTGTCCAGTTCTCCTTGTCACCTAGGAGTAGGACCCTTCACTGCAATACAAATCCTGATAGCAGAAACTTTGAAGCTTTCCTCCCCAGACTTCCCCCAGAACAGCTCAGCTCACCTTCCTGCAGTGTGCTCTGCCTCCCGATTCTCCCAGCACACAGCACTGCTGATGGGAGGGGGCGGGGGGATGTGAAGCAGAGACTACACAGCCAGTGCAGGTCACCATGGGAGAAGGGGGAGACAGACACCCGGATCGGAGCCTCTAACTACAATACATACACTGCTGGGCAGTATATGTAGTTAGAAGAAATTGCTGCTGCTGTCCCCACTGACCCCTGGCGCCGTCGGAAAACACTGGGCATTTTAGACATACATAAGGAGAGGAGGAGGGAGGGAAGCACTCTGTCATTTCGGCGCCCCCACCTCTGCGCCGCCTGGGCGCAGTGCACCCTGCGCACTGGCCCAGGATCGGCCCTGGGTAAGTCTGTGGTGGCAGTGCTTGACAAAAGAACATATTTGGGGGGCACACCCTACAATGAGTTTAAATTCAAGATAGTGCTGCTATAAGACCTATAAACAGTACAAAATATTTTACAGCGCACACATACAAGAATGACATTTCCTGCAAGGCTAGTTAAAAACACCTGAACATATTCAAATAATACGGGGGTTTGGTCACACTATATGGTCATATAGTGCTAAACCCACTTACTGCGACAAAGTATCCCAAATTAGTGGGTCCCACTCTAGTAATAGAATGGAAGATCCTTTGTCTCAACCATGGGAGCTGAACTCCTCTATTACTAGAGTAGAACCCACTAATTCGGGGTACTTTGTCGCAGTAAGTGGGCTTAGCACTATATGACCATATAGTGTGACCAAACCCCCGTATTTTTTGAATATATTCAGGTGTTTTTAACTAGCCTTACAGGAAATGTCATTCTTGTATGTGTGCGCTGTAAAATATTTTGTAGTGCTTGACAGAAGGTCAGTATTGCAGTGAAAGCTGTATATTTTATTTTTACAAATGCTGGACTTGGGTTTTAAAACCCAATTTAGCCTGATTTTTTATTATTGCTGGAAAGGAATTTAACCTCTGTCAAGGTTTTTTGTGCCCTCATATGGGAGATTTATCGTTACTTCATGTGTACTTAACAGGTGTAAGGCAGAGCTAGAAGTAAAAATAATCTTACCACTTCCTGACTTTTTGAAGGGTGTTAGAAAGAACAGGAAGTGAGGGAAAATCCCTCCAATGATGACACATGCAACAATAAAAATGCCAATGTGAGTGAGGAAGCTTTAGAACCTTACCCTATATTTTTTGCTATCCATAGCTGGCCATACATGGCTCAAATTCCTATGAATCACCTGAAATTCAAGTTGTGGGTGGTCCCACCTACACCACCCAGCTCAACAAACTTCAACTGACAATTTGAAGGAGGCAGCCAGAAGAAGCTGGCTAAACAGCCACTGCAACCAATCAGTTGCAGTCACAGTTTAGGTATTCTAGCAGCCATAACCGATGGCTTTTGGAATATAATGGTCAGCAGTGGGAGATTTGTCCATCCATGGCTTTTTAGAGAGGATGGGATAATCTACAGCCAATAACAGTGGCTTTTTGTTATATGCCAGTCCCCTCTATATAAAGGGTGGGTTCCCAACAGCCATCAGTCAGTGTGTGTTGGAGTAGTTTAGGGAGAGCTGACAGTATGCATAGGGAGAATTAGTTGCTATATGGTGCTATACTGTGCTACATTACTGTGGACTGCAATGTGGTGGGCTACATACTCATGTGTGTGTGTATATATATATATATATATATATATATATATATATATATACACACACACAGTGGATATAAAAAGTTTACACACCCCTGTTAATACTGTATGTCAGGTTTCTGTGATGTAAAAAAATGAGACAAAGATAAATCATGTAAGAACTTTTTCCACTTTTAATGTAACCTATAAACTGTACAACTCAATGTAAAAACAAACTGAAATCTTTTAGGGGGGAGGAAGTAAAAATAAAAAAATATGGTTGCATAAGTGTGCACACCCTCTTATAACTGGGGATGTAGCTGTGTTCAGAATTAAGCAATCATATTCAAACTCATGTTAAATAGAAGTCAGTAGACATGTGCACAGCCAAAAAAATTTGTTCATTTTCGTTTTCGTTTCATTAGTTTATTATTTTTTTCGTTTTTCGGGTCATTCGTTATGATCGCGATTCGTAAATTTGTTTATTCGTAAATTCGTAAATGCGTTCATTCGTACATTCGTACATTTGTACATTTGTACATTCGTAAATTCGTACATTCGTAAAATCATACATTTGTAAATTAGAAAATTCGGAAATTTGTAAATTCGAAGTTTGAAAATCCAAAAACCCGAAAATTCAAAAATCTGAAATAGTAACTGACTTGATTAAATTGATGATAGGCAACTCCTATCCTCATATTGATTAGTGGTTCCAAATTGATAATAACTACTGCAGTAGGGAACAGACACAAAAGATACGCTCAGCATCTTTCCAAATAACTGTTCTGCTTTATTATGACGCAATTGAAGGTTTTAATGCACATGATTACGTAGGTATCACATTAATATTACAATTGTAGGTTTATGGTAACAAGGGGCGTTACATAGGCAGGCTTATTCTAATCAGGACTCGAAAGAATGTAAACATTTACTGAAAACATTATTAGTGCTGTGTGCACAGTGAGGGCAGAGTGCGATACATACAAAATACAATACAATTATATACAAAACTTACAAATTTCCATTAGAGTCTCCCCTCTTTTGATCAATATTTTGATCACTAACCATACCTGCTATCACCTTTAACCTGGAAGCTCCACACGCTTAGGTAGAGGTAGTCCTGGCCAAAGAGGCAAAAAACTCCATTGTGGAGAAAATAATAGCTGAGCAACTTTTTCATTACCAAATGACTTTTCATTGTGAAAAACAAATGATTGATAAGACATATTTACAGAGTACTGGCTGTACACTCCTGTGGCCAGAATGGCCTTCTAGCTGAATTGTTGGCATGCTGACTTATCAGCATATGTAAACACAGACAATTCTACATAAAATGGAAGACATACAAAAGACAAAATATGACTTCAACATGGCTAAACTACTTTTCAAATATATATATCCCGTACAATTAAAGTAATTTAATCAAAAAGTACTCTAGACTGTGATCACAAGAGGGAAACAAATCAAACTCAGAGATTTCTTTAATTTAGTCATTTTTGCAGTGTCTGGTGTGGATCCAGGTGACTTTTTCTTCACGTTTTGCAAAAACTGTACATGAAATAGATGCTGTATTGAGTCTCCAAACTTTTTCTTATATATAAATGTCTCTTAACAATCCACAAGTCACCTGGCTTTAGTTTTAGATCCTTCCAAACTTTTAGGATCTGGAATTGGGGAGAAAACACATAAATCAGTTTGTCAAAAAACCTTAAAAGATCAGCAGAATCTGTGAGATCCGAATGGAGGACATCAGCTGCTGAGACAAAATATAAGCAAGTGAGTAACACACTCCCAAACCAAATCCCATAGGGAGAGAGTCCAACATCCCCCTTAGGGGCTTGATAAAATATAAGAAAACATTCAGGCAAAAGTTTTCTAGTTTCTTACTCTACTTTGTCCGCTACATTGTAGACAGTAGGGGTGTAAAAACAAAACCTCAAAACTTCTATTAAGGACTCTCCTATAAAAAATGATTTCCTCTGTTACTCTCTGTACTTTCTGGCACTCTGTACTTGCAAACTACTTCTGATAACACTTTTTACTGTGGCCTTTGCAGTAGCATTTGCCACTGGACATCCAAAAAACATGTCCATACAGACAAAATGCATACTCGTAGATCCTAACTTGGGCATCTGGATGTATCTTTTTTGTAATCTCTGGGAGGGATGTTCAGCTTTTGGTAACACCTTTGGTAACAGGTAAAACAAGAAGTGGTATGTTATAAAAACAACTGTGGTGAACCCTGGCTCTATCCCACACTCATTTACTACGGCAGCCATAACTTCTTGTGATTGATGACACGGTCCATGTGTCAAGCTGGAGGGAAAAGAGTGGCTGGCAGACATAAATGATCACCTTTTCCAAAGTCCTGTTTCATAAGAAGTTGCCCCCTGTGGACCACTTGTTCTTCTCGTTCTGGGGTCCTTAAAGTTGAATTATTAATCCCAGCTATACTGGGCCAGAACTAGGGTGGAATCTGTGAGTTGCACAGACCCATCAAGTGTCCGGGGCTGTAAATGCAGCATCCTTAGTCACCTGGTCTGCTTCCATGTGTGAAAGTTAATATGGCTACCTCAGCAAGAACCTGGAAGGCTGAAAACAGCCGATCAAATTAACTTGGCATGCTTGGTTGGTTTACCTGCCGAAGTAAAAACAAACTTCTGGCCCTTTAAATGGAACCAAAAGCTCTCTATATCTCGACTATCTATATAAATATACACTCTTTTTATAGTTCACAGGCTTTGCTAAAACATGGAGCTCTGCTTCTGGAGCTGGGGAAAAAGGATCCAATGACTTTGAATACAGAGTATCCTTCTGGGTGATGAACTGCATACTCAAATCTACAAAAAATGTAATATCTGGGTCTTCGGGGAGTGTGTCCTGCACTGGGCTCACAGCAGCTGATTCCCACATCAATTTAACACACATGTCTTCCTTTGTCTCCAGCCTCCTCCAATAGAGGCAATAAGGTGGCTGGATTCAAATGTACGCATTTTTCATTGTTAGATTTGTACATAAACAAACACATATTTTAAACCTTTCATTAGACAAACATTTAGTTAGCTGTATATTTGCTGCGCAGAATGTCGGACCATTAAAAATTAAATGTTTGACCAAAACAATATCTAACTTTGTCTAATAGCACCTTTGCATAAAAGCTACAGCTCTGATATATCGGGGTGAACCCTTCATTACTGGGTCCAGCTTGCATAAATATATTACAATGGCTTGTTTTCTATCACACTGTTTGTGTAAGAACTCCAGTTTCATGTTTCAAAAGACAACTTTTTCCTGGCAATATTATAATAAATGATAACAATACCCTGCGGTCATGCAGAGATGCCCATAAATCCAAAATATTCTTCTGCTTATACCACTGTACTTACAAGAAAAAGGGGCACATCATTTCACAATCCACACATTCTGCTTTGGATTTCAAAAATAAAAATAAATAAAACAAAAGGATCAACAATCTGTATGATGGACCAGAAAGCATCAAAAACTATAAAACAACTGGCTGCAGGTGGCATCTATCCTAACAGGGTGTGTGGACTTGATGTGATGGGTGTGTTATATCCAAATTCCACTTATTATTACTCTCACATCATGGACCGCACATCAAGTTATTATCAAAAACCTTAAAATTTCATTTTTGTAGAAGGACTTCTTATGTATCCCATCCATCTTGGCTTTGTTAAATATTATGGCAGCTTTATTCAAAATAACAACCTCATCTTAATCTTTTTTTTCTCTCAATAAGGGCTTATTGTATAAATGTAAAATTACAAAATTGTTATCTTAATCTAAACTAATCTCATTCATTACAAATTTCCCCAATAACCTGGATTTCATTTCCAACCAAAGGTTGTCTAAACCAGTTTCAATATATCTATATTATTAATAAAATTGTTAAACTCATATTAGAAATGAATACTCATTATTACTTAATTTTACTTAATTTCCCTTTTTAAAATGCACTGTTTCCACTATCAAAGGATATTCAATTTGTGTAATACACGGGTAAATGTAACCTTCATTTTACCATGTTTGGAAATTAGATTCAAAATAATTGTGATCACATTGTTTACCATTAGATTCGTTAACCCGGCACATGTTTTGTCTAAAAAACTGGAATTGGCATGGTGTCCTTCCAGCTTATCACTGACCTCTCAGGGACATTCTTTCAGAAGAGCACAAAGGAGGGGGTCACATCTGCATACATGACACACACAAGCAATAGAACTAAAGGTCCCAGCATTCGCACACACATACACCAATATCTCTCTCACTTTCTTTTAACTCTCATTATTATTTACCTGCCTAAATTCTACTTTCTTTATTTTGTTCAGATATCTTTTATATCTAGCTTCTATGATCAGACGGGCAGCCAGAGTGCTCATCCCATCTTCCCTCTCTGACAACATATAAAGTATTCTGTTGTAACTCTCATTTCTCTGTTTCTGACTCTAATAGTTATAGTGCCTGACCCCAAATTCATCCCACAACTTAACATGAAAATGTCCCTTTCTGTCTAGTGTTAATGTCACCCTTCATCCATCCTGCTCACATAGATAGCTGTTTCTCTAGCTGTTTACTCTGCATGATTCTTAGTCCCTATGGCCTTTTGGTAACCCAGTTACCCATTGTGGATCCCAGTCCATTCTAACCATTAATCTAGGGGCTCAGTATAGGCGGAACCGCACCTTTGGTTCATATGTAGCGCTCCTCTTGCGCTGGGCATTTTTGAGGGTCTCTTACCCTTCATTCCCTTACTTAATTCAATGCCCATAATGACTGGCCAGTCTTCTCTCTTCTCTACTTGTGCCTATACCCTCTTGCCTCTAAACTACTTTATCTAGCAGATTTACTACATATACCTGTGAACAGCACTATTCTTCCCTTTCTTATCTATAACACTCCAATGGACAATAGACAGGGACAACATAACATATAACCACCAATCAATACAGTTCGATTAAGGGGAGTAAAATAGGTACCCTTTGTCCCGAAAATGCCTTACCGATCAAGGAAGTCTGATAACTCAAATGTAAGCAAAAGGCTTACCTCAGCCGGCTGATTATCAGAAATTCCCGGATCGTCTCAAGCTCCTCGTTTCGGATACTCAGGGTCACCTGGAATCCCCTCCTAAGGCAAAGCTCGCCATGCTGAGTTGATTAAATTGATGATAGGCAACTCCTATCCTCATATTGATTAGTGGTTCCAAATTAATAATAACTACTGCAGTAGGGAACAGACACAAAAGATACGCTCAGCATCTTTCCAAATAACTGTTCTGCTTTATTATGACGCAATTGAAGGTTTTAATGCACATGATTACGTAGGTATCACATTAATATTACAATTGTAGGTTTATCGTAACAAGGGGCGTTACATAGGCAGGCTTATTCTAATCAGGACTCGAAAGAATGTAAACATTTACTGAAAACATTATTAGTGCTGTGTGCACAGTGAGGGCAATGTGCAACACATACAAAATACAATACAATTATATACAGAACTTACAAATTTCCATTACAGTAACTAACTATTAAATTATAGGTATTGTAATTTCCTTTCAAACTTGACTGTCAGTGAACGTAACAAATACAAATTTAACCGAAGTTACGAATTATCCAAAACGAATGCTGCATCTAAACAAATGGAACGGAACAAATTAATAAACAATAATAATAATAATAAAATGTTGTTATTATTATTATTGTTATTTATTATTATTAATTCATTAGGTTCCATTCCGTTTTTTCGGATCATTCATAACTTTGGATAAATTTGTATGTGTTACGTTCACTAACAGCCAAATTTAAAAGGAAATTACAATACCTATAAATTAAAAGTTGCTAGTAATTACTAATAGTTAAGTTATTATTAGTTAACTATTATTTCAGATTTTCGAATTTACAAATTTACTAATGCACGAATGCACGAATGTACGAATGTACGAATGTAAATTGCGAATGTACGAATGCCCGAATTTACGAATGTCCAATTTTATCGAATTTACGAACATTCGGAAAAAATTCGTTAAACGGGTTTTCGTTAATTCGGATATTCCCGAATTAACGAATTTGTCGAAATTTGTTAAAAAACGAATTCGGAACTAAACAAATTGCACATGCCTAGAAGTCAGTAGTCAGTACACACCTGCCATCATTTAAATGTGCCTCTGATTAACCCCAAATAAAGTTCAGCTGTTCTAGTAGGTCTTTCCTGGCATTTTCTTAGTCACATTCAACAGCAAAAGCCATGGTCCCCAGAGAGCTTACAAAGCATCAGAAGGATCTAATTTTTAAAAGGTATCAGTCAGAAGAAGGGTAGAAAAGAATTTCCAAGGCATTAGGCCATGGAACACAGTGAAGACAGTCATCATCAAGTGGAGAAAATATGGCACAACAGTGACATTACCAAGAACTGGACGTCCCTCCAAAATTGATGAAAAGACTAGAAGAAAAGTGGTAAGGGAGGCTGCCAAGAGGCCTACAGCAACATTAAAGGAGCTGCAGGAATATCTGGCAAGTACTGGCTGTGTGGTACATGTGACAACAATCTCCCGTATTCTTCATACGTCTGGGCTATGGGGTAGAGTGGCAAGACGGAAGCCTTTTCTTACAAAGAAAAACATCCAAGCCCGGCTAAATTTTGCAAAAATACATCTGAACAACGTCTGCCAAAAGCATGTGGGGAAAAGTGTTATGGTCTGATGAAACCAAGGTTGAACTTTTTGGCCATAATTCGAAAAGATATGTTTGGTGCAAAAACATCACCAAAAGAACATCATACCCACCGTGAAGTATGGTTGTGGCAGAATCATGCTTTGGGGCTCTTTTTCTTCAGCTGAGACAGGGGCCTTAGTCAAGGTGGAGGGAATTATGAACAGTTCCAAATACAATATTTCAATATTGGCACAAAACCTTCAGGCTTCTGCTAGAAAGCTGAACATGAAGAGGAACTTCATCTTTCAGCATGACAACGACCCAAAGTATACATCCGAGTCAACAAAGGAATGGCATCACCAGAAGAAGATTAAAGATTTGGAATGGCACAGCTGGAGCCCGGACCTGAATCCGATTGAAAATCGGTTGGGTGATCTGAATGGGGCTGTGCACAGGAGGCATCCTCGCAATCTGACAGATTTGGAGTTGTTTTTTTTTTTATATTTTTTTTATTAAAGTTTTCACACAATACATTGTACAGAATACAGGTAGTACAAAAATTATAAAGGTATAGATTCAAAAAGTATATCTTAATAAAATTATCCTCATAGGGCACAAATAGTAAACATTCCACAGTTCACAGTTTACCTACATCTAGCACTGGATTTTTGTAGAGGATGTATCAAACTGAGAGAGGGAGACCAGTGATAAGAGAGAGGATCTATGGTTGAGAGTACTAATCACAGATTAGCCAGGACAAAAAACTTGCAAAAGAAAATCAAATCAAAAAGGAGCATAAATTCGGATTTAAACAAAATTAACAGTAATATAAACTTTGGTCTGACTTCTACTTGAGCAGAGAAGAATAGATGACGGTGAGAATTATTCATACCAAAGGAGGAGCTATCCATTCGGTTTAAACCATTCTAGCCACATTTTCCATTGCATATCAAACTTTTTACTGTTACCACATCTGCTAGCTACTAAGTTTCGAAGACTTCGGAAGCATTGGGTGCTTTGTCAGATTTCCAGTGTTTCGCTATCAATGTTCTAGCAACCAAGAGAATATGTGTAACCACAACTCGAAAGTTAGGAGGGAAATTTTCGATGCCTATATTTAATATTGCTAAACTTGGATTGGGGGATGTCAGGATTCCTGTGATATTTGAGATCGATCAGAATATGCTGTGCCAAAAGCTGGTCAAGTGTTTACAGGTCCAGAACATATGAAAAAGGTTGCCTACTGCACCACATTACCTCCAACACAGTGGGGAGTTGGATTGGCAGAATCCGAACAGCCTGTATGTTGTAAGGTACAACCTTTAGGGCTATTTTTTGTGAACGTTCCCAATGATTTATGTATTTAGAGGCCTTATAGAGTGTTTTGAATGCGCATTGCCATTGCGAAGTAGTGATAGATTTACCTAAGTATGATTCCCATTTTTGGTGTGGTTGGGATTATTGAAGGAGAGTTTTTGCTGAAAGAAATTGTAGTTTTAGTATAGAGTAGTAAAGAGTTTTAGTATAGAATCCCCATATTGTATCTGGGAGATATACATGGTGAGTTTTAATGGATTTCAGAAGGTGGGATACTTGGTTGTATTTATAGCAGTCTATGGGAGATTTGGAGTGTTTTTGAAAGAAGAGTGGGTAAATATTGCCAAGTCAAGATGTGCCATGCTAATAGACTCATACCCAAAAAGACTGAGTGCTGTAATAAAATCAAAAGTTGCTTCAACAAAGTATTAGTATAAGGGGGTGCACACCTTTTCAACCATATTATTTTTTTTTCTTATTTTTACTTGACTCCCCCTAAAAGATTTCAGTTTGTTGTACAACTGATTTGTACAGTTTATAGGTCACATTAAAGGTGGTAAAAAGTTCTGAAATGATTTATCTTTGTCTCATTTTTTACCATCACAGACATTTTAACAGGGGTATGTAGACTTTTTATATCCACTGTATATATATATACAGTTAGGTCCATATATATTTGGACACAGGCACAATTTTCATAATTTTGGCTCTGTATGCCACCAGAATAAAATGAAAATGAATCAATCCAAATAAATTTGAAGTACAGACTTTCAGCTTTGATTCAAGGGGTTGAACATAAATATCAAGTACAAATTTTCCAATTACATTTGAGCCCCATTTTCAGGGGCTCAAATGTAATTGGACAATTTAATATAATCCTAAATAAAATGTTAAATTTTTTGTATTGTGTTGAAAATCCTTTACTGGCAATGACTGCCTGAAGTCTGGAACCCATGGACATTACCAAAGACTGGGTTTTCTCCTTTCTGATGCTCTGCCAAGCTCTAACTGCAGCTGTCTTCAGATGTTCTTTGTTTGTGGGTCTTTCTGTTTTTGGTTTTGCCTTCAGCAAGTGAAATGCATGCTCAATTGGGTTGAGATCAAGTGATTGGCTTCTTTTCCTTCAAAAGCTCCTGGTTTGCTTTTGCAGTGTGTTTTGGATCATTGTCCATCTGTCCTGTGAAGCACCTTTTAATCAACTTTGCTGCATTTGGCTGAATCTGGGCTGACAGTATATCTCTAAACACTGCAGAATTCATCCGACTGCTCTTGTCTTCTGTCACATTATCAATAAATACCAATGACCCGGTGCCACTCGAAGCCATGCATGCCCATGCCATCACACTGCCTCCACCATGTTTTACAGATTTAGTTGTGTGCTTGGATCATGGGCTGTTCCAAGCCTTCTCCACACTTTTTTCTTCCTGTCATTCTGATACAGATTATTCTTAGTTTCAGTTGTCCAAAAAATTTGCTCTTGTGAAGTCTTCTCTTGATTGTAGACTTTGACAATGATAGGTGTGGGAGAATTAGCTTGTGTGGATCACCTTTTTCTGGAGGACAGTCAGCAAACGGGCACTTTCTTAAAAATCTGCCGGATGCCAAGTTTATTTGCAGGAGGTTTGCAAAATAAAAACAAACAGGAAATTAAATTCTCGCCGTCCGGCGCTAACTAAACAAATAGTCTCCTCTCTATACAGTACGGGGCTGGTCCCCTTCACCCACAAAAACATGCAGAAAAGCAAACCTTATAGTCCAACACCCAGAGCTCCTCTCACTCAGGTTCCTTCCTGAGTCTCAAAACCAGAGCGACCTGCTGTGTTCTCTTCCTGGATATTTAAAGTCCAGCTGACTGTGGACTCCAGTGGACCCGAACATCTGGACCGGAACCCAGCCTGCCACAGAGGCTGGAAAAACGGGGCGGATTCTGGTTCAGTCTCTTACAATAGAACGAATGCGAGGTGAAATGTACCTATTATCGTGTATCTCACCTCACATACCGTCACATAGGCCACCTCCTGGAGAGTGTCCTTCACTTGTCTGGATGTTGTGAATGGGTTTTTCTTTACTATAGAGAGGATCCTGCGATCATCCACCACTTGTCTTCCGTGGACGTCCAGGCCTTTTTATGTTGCTGAGCTCACCAGTGCGTTCTTTTTTCCTCAGAATGCACCAAACTGTTGATTTGGCCACTCCCAATGTTGCTGCTATCTCTCTGATGGATTTATTTAGTTTTTGAAGCCTTACAATGGCCTATTTTACTTGCATTGACAGCTCCTTTGAACACATGATGTAGGTTAACAGCAATAGATGTAGATTAACAGCAATAGATTCCAAATGCAAATACCACACTTAGAATCAACTCCAGACCTTTTACCTGCTTAACTGATGAAGAAATAACGAAGGTGTAGCCCCCAGGTCACATTAAAGGTGGAAAAGGTTCTGAAATGATTTATCTTTGTCGTATTTTTTACTATCACAGACATTTTAACAGGAGTATGTAGACTTTTTATGTCCACTGTATATATAAATACAGTTAGGTCCATATATATTTGGACACAAGCACAATTTTCATAATTTTGGCTCTGTATGCCACCAGAATAAAATGAAAATGAAAATGAAACCATCCAAATAAATTTGAAGTACAGACTTTCAGCTTTAATTTAAGGGGTTGAACATAAATATCAAGTACAATTTTAGGAACTGTGACCATTTTTATACACAGCCCCCCCCATTTTCAGGGGCTCAAATATAATTGGTAATATAATCCTAAATAAAATGTTAATTTTTTTATATTGTTTTGAAAATCCTTTACTGGCAATGACTGCCTGAAGTCTGGAACCCATGGACATTACCAAAGACTGGATTTCCTCCTTTCTGATGCTCTGTCAAGCTCTAACTGCAGCTGTCTTCAGATGTTCTTTGTTTGTGGGTCTGTCTGTTTTTGTTTTGCCTTCAGCAAGTGAAATGCATGCTCAATTGGGTTGAGATCAGGTGATTGGCTACTTTTCCTTCAAAAGATCCTGGGTTGCTTTTGCAGTGTGTTTTGGATCATTGTCCATCTGTGCTGTAAAGCGCCGTTTAATCAACTTTGCTGCATTTGGCTGAATCTGGGCTGACAGTATATCTCTAAACACTGCAGAATTAATCCAGATGCTCCTGTCTTCTGTTACATTATCAATAAACACCAATGACCCAGTGCCACTGGAGGCCATGCATGCCCATGCCATCACACTGCCTCCACCATGTTTTACAGATGAAGTTGTGTGCTTTGGATCATGGGCTGTTCCAAGTCTTCTCCAGACTTTTTTCTTCCTGTCATTCTGATACAGATTATTCTTAGTTTCAGTCGTCCAAAAAATGCTTTTCCAGAACTGATCTGGCTTTTTTAGATTTTTTTGGGCAAAGTTTAATCTGGCTTTTCTATTCTTTGGGCTTATGAATGGTTTGCACCTTGTGCTGAACCCTCTGTATTTGCTCTTGTGAAGTCTTCTCTTGATTGTAGACTTTGACAATGATGGGCCACCTCCTGGAGAGTGTCCTTCACTTGTCTGGATGTTGTGAATGGGTTTTTCTTTACCATAGAGAGGATCCTGCGATCATCCTACCACTTGTCTTCCGTGGACGTCCTGGCCTTTTTATGTTGCTGAGCTCACCAGTGCGTTCTTTTTTTCCTCAGAATGTACCAAGCTGTTGATTTGGCCACTCCCAATGTTGCTGCTATCTCTCTGGTGGATTTATTTTGTTTTTGAAGCCTTACAATGGCCTGTTTTACTTGCATCGACAGCTCCTTTGAACACATGATGTAGGTTAACAGCAATAGATGTAGGTTAACAGCAATAGATTCCAAATGCAAATACCACACTTAGAATCAACTCCAGACCTTTTACCTGCTTAATTGATGAAGAAATAACAAAGGTGTAGCCCACACCTGGCCATGAAACAGCTTTTAATTAAATTGTCCAATTACTTTTGGCTCCTTGAAAAAGGGGGGTGGCTATTCTTACCCACCAATTAAACCCGAGAGTATATATATCATCTACTACCCCAGCTATGTTCACAGTCCAATCACACAGCAGTCCCTTTCAGACTACCTTTTATGTGTGTGTCAGCAATAACTGTAGTTACTTTTTAGCTGCTGTGCCCCAAACCCCCTTCATTCTGTTTTTATTGTTGTTATGTTATTTTTTTTTTTGTTTTTTTTAACTCATGTTTATTCTTATCGCTTTCATTTCAGCTAGGTTCAAAAAATATATTGAGGTTTCTTGTTTCAGGCTATATTTTTTGGGGGAAATATATTATAATATGTGCCTTGCCAGGTGGTAACAGTGCAATTACCCCCTCCACCTTATGTAACACCAATTTCCTCAGAAAAGTGGGACTTTAAATGGATAACAGACAGAGAGAGTGTAGAAAAATAATTGGATTTTTATTACATGAATAGACAACTCATGGTGAGAAACACAATACAAAGTACAAAGCATTGGATGAAAGCAGGACACATACATGAAAAACACAAAATTAAAAGACCAACTATGAACCAAAGCCCAGAAGCTGTCAGGACGACAGAACATCCAACGCGTTTCGAAAACACACATGGTTTTTATCTTCTTCAGGGACTAAACCGAGCTTATTATTTTCAAAGTTGTAAGTTGGATCGCTGCTAGGAGCGTTTCACCAACACAAATGCGATAATTTAGTTAGGAAAAAAGGGGGATCAGGGGAGGATATCCAACCATCCCAAGCACCCATAGATCAGACTGCCACACACCCAACAGGGGGGAATGTTTGCCCAAAGGATATGCTGCAGTGAGCGGGGAAAAATTTAAATCGCCAGGACTGTCTGAAAATTAATTCAGAAGTTTGACCACTTGTGTGCCCAAACAGATCCAAGAAAAATCAGCCGGATAAGGCATGATCTGACTGTCCATGTCCTAATTGTGTCTAATAGTTGGACGGGACACAGTGGAGGAAATGGTATCACCTACACTGAAGGATCTGTAATGATCTTATGATCTGAGATTTATTTGGCATGGCTCTTATTGTCAGTCAAACGACCTTATGGGCCTCAATCCAGCCAGCAGTCCACCCCCCAGGGGTCCCCAGAACACATGCAACATCCTAAGCTAAATGCTGCCATGCTGTGTTGCAGCTAGTGTGCCCGGGGGACAGGAGTCACACTTGGTCGGAGCTCAGGGTTCTCTGCTGCAGGCAATTTGTGGCACAAGCCATGCCCAAAACCCCTAGGACCCAGACCACCAGATCCCTGATACAAGAGTAAAACAACTGATCAACTGCCACTTGAAAGGGGTCTAAAATCCTGCACTTTGAGGAGATACTGCATAAGAGCTTTTTTGCCAAATTTCCTTATGGTGGCAGGATCTCCTCTGATCACCAGTGTGCCTCAGGTCCTTTGATCAGTGAAATGGGGAGCAGCAGTCGTGGTGGCTGCTCCAGTGCCGCTTTTTTTAAACCACAGCAGCCAGGCAAGGCTTCAGGTGGCACTCACAGGCACCTCCTGACCACATCAGGTCAAGGGCTGATGTGGACACTCTCAAATGTTACAACCTCATGGATTATTGGTTGTCTAGGTCGGACCAGTAGTCATAGCTTGTATAGTGTGTGCTGGAGATTCTGGCTAGCCCTGCAGCCAGTGTGCAGTCTAAAAAGGCCTTCAGTGCAGCAGGAATATTTGTTACAGAAAGTCAAATTCACAAACGAGTGGCCACTGCCCCCACCTTTACCTGGTCTTTGCAACATGGAGCCCTGGAAGGGCGACGTATGTCAAACAAAACCAAATAAATTTCCAAGCTCAACTTACCAACCATCCTGCAACCAACCAAATTATCCTGTCTAACAGTATGCATTAAAAACAGGGGTTTAGTCAGCACACATTTGCAAATTCACCTGCCAGTGAAGTACAGTTCACTAGTTGCAGCCTGCATGTTGTGGCCAATGGTGGAGCTGTGATGCAGTTCTTGCAGCTGGCATATGCCTTTTTTATCAACACGCGTATGTGATACTAGCCTGTCCTGCTTCAGGTGTTCTGTGCTACAGGAGGCATGGTGGTGGTGGGAATTATTGTTCTTTTTCAACATTTGTTCACTTTGCAAGGGAAGTTGCACTTCGGAAGGGAATTTTCCAGAGCTCAGTGAAGGTTGTGAAATTTCATTCCTTCCAAAGTATATACCTAATCGCATGCAAGGAAATAGATGATGGAAGTCTGCAGAGCTTCAACTCATTCACTATGCTCTAGGGAAAATTCTCTTGCAAGTGAACAATCTTTTCCCCCTTAGTAAATCAATCCCCGTGTTTTTGGAATCCTATATTTATACTGAATCTATTAAAGAGGTGTTCCAGCCTGGGGAAAAAAATTAAAAGTCAGCAACTACAAATACTGTAGCTGCTGATATTTAATATATGGACACTTACCTGTCCAGGGAGGCCGCGATGTCGGCACACCAACCGATCTCTGGATCGTCTGTCGGGTGCTGCCACCACCATCTCCACTAAGGGAAACCGTCAGTGAAGCCTTTCGGCTGCACAGACGGTTCCCTACTGCGCATGCGCGAAGCGCGCTGTGCTTTCTAGTCGGCCTGGCGGTGGGAGAAGGAGGAGGGGGGCTGAACTTCTAAAGGGATGGTGCTGTGGCCTCATCTTCGGAAGTGGGGAATGGGGACCTGTCAAAAGCAAGTCCTTGTTACCCCCCCGGTGCAAAATGTTGCACGGGGAGGAAGCAAATAAGTTCCACTTTTGGGTGGAACTCTGCTTTAATTGTAGATATCAATTTTTAATTGTCTCTACCTACAAAATGCAGACTACATAGGCACTTTCATGAGTATAGTATATTACGTATTCTATTCTACAATCTAAATAATCAGTAATTGTCTGAATTCCAGCACTAGAGGTCACTTTTGATGTACCAGGCTTTATACTCTGGGAAAATAAACATTTGGTTTGCATATATCTACTGCTACCTTTAATTCATTTTGACAATTCAGACTCTCTATCCTTACCAACTTTTTTTCTTTGCAATATAATTGCTGCAGCCCATCTAAACAAAAGGTAGAGTGTGCTTGGAATATTATTTTTAAGAAAAGGGTCTTAAAGTAACAAATTTATATACTTTCTAAATATCTAATAATATGCTGTGCGTTATTGAGAGTTATATGTGGTAATAAATATATGTAGCAATAACTCACGGTAGAGCTGCTGGTTTAAAGCGGGCTGTTACCGTCACCTGTGTAACCTCAATTTCACTGGAATCGGGTCTAGGGTCCCGTTGAGCTTAATACCAAACAGTGTAAGCACCAGACACTTGAGTATCATTTCCAATGCTTTAATAAAGAGTAATGCTGCGTACACACGGTTGGACTTTTCGTCTACAAAAGTCCGACGGACGCCGACGGACTAAAGCCGGCTGACCATCCGTTTGTGTGTGGGCTTCCCCGGACTTTCAGCGGACTTTTCCAGCCGCAAATCTGACGGACTTTAGATTTGAAACATGCTTCAAATCTTTACGTCGTAACTACGCCGGACCCAGAAATCCGCTCGTCTGTATGCTAGTCCGACGGACAAAAACCCACGCTAGGGCAGCTATTGGCTACTGGCTATCAACTTCCTTATTTTAGTCCGGTGTACGTCATCACGTACGAATCAGTCGGACTTTTGTGTGATCGTATGTAGGCAAGTCCATTCGTTAGAAAGTCTGCCGCAAGTCCGCCAAAAGTCCGCCAAATGTCCGTCGAAAGTCTGTCGAACGGGCTGTCGGACTTCTGTAGCCGAAAAGTCCGACCGTGTGTATGCGGCATAACTGAAGGAAGTAGCAGGAAAGAGGTAGAAGAAGAGTTGCAGGGAAGTTCAAATACCTTTTCTTGATGTAGTATTGGAATCTTGTAGATGAATGTACTTTCCTTTTAGAGTTGAATCTTTGCCCGCCCGGATAGGTTTCTCTCACTAACCTAGCAGCCGGTACGCAGCATGAACAAAAGTCTCTGCCACAGACTTGAATGAAATAGAAACCCGTACGATCCTCTGCCACAGGATGTAATGGTTTACGATGGATAGCAAACACAGCACTAGAACCTTTAAGCCGACCCAGCAGTACTATGTGGTAGGTTAACTTTAGGATGCGTCCTCCAACTGAGTCACCAGGCCCCTCTCCAGACCAGCACTCTGCATGATCCTTCCATGACGGGTCCTCCCCTGGGATCTTCTCAGTTGTCCAGCTTCTTCCCGTAGGACAGACAGCACAGGACCATTATATGGAAAAATGCAGCGCATGTAAAAATGAATATATGTGTTAAAAATGGTGAGAAATAAATGGTTAACCACAGGTGAGTTTAAACAAAAACATCCATAGATGGATGTGAATGTCCAACTGCACAGGAGGTGTGGGTACTCCAAGGGGTGGTGGTGATCTTATGGTTGTCAGAAGTCACCTGGCATCTTTAAAACGACTTCCCAACAGGATGAGCCATTCAGAGGAAATGCAAAAAAGACTCTTACCAGATCCCGTGGATTCCCGTGTCAGCGACAGGGAATCGCATGCGCAGTTTGTCACCAATGACGTGGAATGGGAGGTCTGGAATCGCCAATCCTTTGGGTTGTGGTCTGTATGGATCTCCGACAACACCCGGATGGATCCTCACACCGAACCGTCCAAGCGTAAATCAGGAGTTTCGAAAGGACACCAAAAGGGGGCGGTTGGAGGTACTGGGCCTCATGCGGTAAATGCGAAAACAAAAAGAATATGCCTCCACATGGTGCAGATAAAAAAGGGTGTTTTTATTGAAAAAAACAACCATATACAAATAAAAACGTGATCGCGATGCATAAAAACAAATGGGCAACAAGGAGAGTGGTATATACCATTCACTTGCCGCTGTGGTAGGCCCCAGACAGGCTTCTGGGCCCACCCACACGCTGCAGCAACGTAGTCCTCCCGCTCGGAGGACCACGCGGTAGTACTCCTAACACATACCTGACGGCCAGGAGGGCCAGCAGGTGGAACGAAAGACCCCTAAAACATGGCGTCTGTCCTATAAATACCCTCTCCCAGAATGCAACTCGGAGGACCACCTCCACCGAGTTATCTCCGGGACAGAGGAGCACTCATATGCTTTAACATGTTGCCTTTCCAACACCGACCCATGGCGAAAACGACACCCACAGGCACAATGTGAAACTTCATGCAACACAGCCAAACTGGAACATAGGCTAAATCTGACTATGTATGAAACAGCCCACTAAATTTACCTATAAACGGTAGATTGAAAATCTACCAGCGCTACATATATATTTTTAGCCCATTTTTAGCTTTATTTTCAACTTTACGCTGGTTCCGGCCGACTTCCTGGTGGCCACAGGACTACATAACTTGCCATTCCACTGATGCCTGGATAATGGTCCTGGAGAGTTACCACTTCCATCACAAAGATGAGCTTGACATTCATTTACTACTTCAAGTTCTGAGTGTTACATTTACTTTGCGATTAAAACTGCTTAACCACTTCCCGCCCAGCCTATAGCAGATGGCAGCCGGGCGGTGGTTCAGTTATCCTGACTGGGCATCATATGATGTCAGTCTGACACACTGCTCCACCGATCTTGGTAAAGAGCCTCCGGCGGAGGCTCTTTACCACGTGATCAGCCGTGTCCAATCGCGGCTGATCACAATGTCAATAGGAAGAGCCGTTGATCGGCTTTTCCTCACTCACGTCTGACAGACGCCAGTAGAGGAGAGCTGATCGGTGGCTCTCCTGACAGGGGGGGTCTGCGCTAATTGTTTATCAGCGCAGCCCCCCTCAGATGACCACACTGGACCACCAGGGATTGCCACTAGGACCACCAGGGAAGGGGGCAACATGTGGATGGCCAGGTATGTACCCCATGGCCATCCACATGTGCCCAATGTGCCCAGTCAGTGCCCAATCTGTGCCAATCAGTACCCACAAATGGGCACTGATTGGTACCATTATATTGCAGTGATGCCCAGCAATGCCACCCTTAGGGGCATCAGTGCCACCAGTGTCATCAATGCCACCCATCAGTGTCCATCGGTGCCACCTGTCAGTGCCCATCCGTGCCAATCAGTGCCCACCTATCAGTGCCTATCAGTGCCCATCCGTGCCACCTATCAGTGCCACCCATAAGTACCCATCAGTGCCACCCATAAGTATCCATCAATGCCACCTATGAGTGCCCATCAATGCCGCATATGAGTGCCCATCAGTGCCGCATACCAGTGGCACCTTTCATTGCCACCTATCAGTGCCCATCAGTGCCGCCTACCAGTGCCCATCATCGGTGCCCGTCAGTGCCACCTCATCAGTGTCACCTCATTGGAGCCATCTTATCGATGCCCATTAGTGCCGCCCTATCAGTGCCCATCAGTGCAGCCATATCAGTGCCCGTCATTGAAGAAGAAAACGTACTTATTTACAAAAAATTTTAACAGAAACAAAGAAACTTGTTTTTTTTCAAAATTGTCGGTCTTTTTTTTATTTGTTGCGCAAAAAATAAAAACCGCAGAGGTGATCAAATACCACCAAAAGAAAGTTTGATTTGTGGGAACAAGATGATAAAAACAGTGAGTACAGTGTAGCATGACTGCGCAATTGTCATTCAAATTGCGACAGCGCTGAAAGCTGAAAATTGGCCTGGGCGGGAAGGTGTCTAAGAGCCTGGTATTGAAGTGGTTAAATACTACACTGAGGTGGCGCTTCCTGTGTTTTCTCTTCCTCCTTGTTTGTTCACAGAGCTGGCTTTCTCTGAGGATAGCTGCCGCCATTCATTTTAAAGAACTGATCCTTTAAAAGACTAATGGACTTTAATGCTATTTTACTATTGGTTCATTGCTATATGCTTAAAGCTACTCCATTTCTGCGCTTACAGTTTCTTTTCTTAGGTTTAGACATTAATGGCTGTGTGTTGAGTTATGTTGAGGGGACATCAAATTTACACTGTTATACAAACTGTACACTCACTACTTTACATTGTAGTAAAGTGTCATTTCTTCAGTGTTGTCACATGAAAAGATATAATAAAATATTTACAAAAATGTCAGGGGTGTACTCACTTTTGTGAGATGCTGTATGTTGAGCTAGGAATGTACTGTAGATGTGAAGACTTGAAACATTACTGAAAAGTTGATTTTAATCAACATGTATTTTATTTTTCAAACGAAACCACCCTGTAGAATTACAAGGTAAGAAAATAGATTTAAAGATTTTCGGTTAATGTGTAGAGCTCCTTTTTTAAAATTTGCCTGGAGGTTTTTAAGACCAATTGGTTATGTGAATTAAAGTTTATTGTACCGTGTCAGAAACAACTAGGTTAGAAATACAGATACATTTGCTTCTACTGAGCCCATAACTTCGTTATGAGGTGGAAACTCATTTCATTAGTGATGTGCTGAGATAGATCCCAGACAGGGGAATTAGTTTATAGATCCTGGTGCCCCACACATGTTCAGCCTCCCAGGCCAGTACAACAGTTTTATAAGGTGCATCATGAAGAATTATTGACTTTATGATGTATTTAGCACCCTGGAAAGTTGAAAAGGCCCTTTTCTGCATTAAATCACTTTTGTCACAAGAATTTTTCATCCACAGTCCACAATGGGCAATATATACTTTGGAGATAAAATCAGAATTGACCTTCTGTAAACTTCACCTGTCATGAGGGAAACATGGAAGCTGCCACCGTTTACCTCCTTCTTCATTTTTTCCCCCTTACTTTAGATTTTTGCACAATGTATGAACAAAGTTAGACAGTAATGCCCCGTACACACGGTCGGACATTGATCGGACATTCCGACAACAAAATCCATGGATTTTTTCCGACGGATGTTGGCTCAAACTTGTCTTGCATACACACGGTCACACAAAGTTGTCGGAAAATCCGATCATTCTGAATGCAGTGACGTAAAACACGTACGTCGGGACTATAAATGGGGCAGTAGCCAATAGCTTTCGTCTCTTAATTTATTCTGAGCATGCGTGGCACTTTGTGCGTCGGATTTGTGTACACACGATCGGAATTTTGGACAACGGATTTTGTTGTCGGAAAAGTTTATAGCAAGCTCTCAAACTTTGTCTGTCGGAAATTCCTATGGAAAATGTGTGATGGAGCCCACACACGGTCAGAATTTCCGACAACAAGGTCCTATCACACATTTTCCATCGGAAAATCCGACCGTGTGTACGGGGCATAAGGCTGCTTTCACACTGGGGCAGGTGGGCATTGACGGTAAAACGCTGCTAGTATTAGCTGCGCTTTACTGTCGTTTTAGTGGCGCTATTTAGGGCGCTTTTAACCCCCACTAGCGGCTGAATAAAGGGTTAAATGCGCCCGAGTAGCGCCGAAGCGCTTTGCAGACGATTCGGCAGCGGTGCCCATTCATTTCAATGGGCAGGAGCGGTGGAGGAGCGATGTACACACCGCTCTTCACCGCCCCAAAGATGCTGCTTGCAGGACTTTTTTTAATGTCCTCCCAGCGCACCGCTCCAGTGTGAAAGCACTCTGGCTTTCACACTGGGACTGCAGGGGATGCGTTTTTCAGGCGCTTTATAGGAGCTATTTTTAGCCCAAAAGTGCCTAAAAAATGCCTCAGTGTAAAAGGGGTCTAAGTGTAAAACTAGAAGAACCGTAAACATCCTGACCAATACCTTCAAGGGTACATTAATCAGAATAATATACACAGAATGAGCAATAAACGTCAACGTTTTCTTTTCACTTAATGCCTATATGGTATCATTATATGCTACATGTAAATGATAAAAAAAAAAAAAATTAAACCCAGGGAGGTTTTAGTTGACAGAACTGTGACCTGGCCCAATCTGGGAGAAAAATCTATTTCCAAAGTTATTGTATAATTGAGCGCAAATGCAAGACAAGTAGCTTATGTTTTGAGACCCCTGGGGGGGAAGGGGTTGGAGAAAGTGGTCTAGTCCAGACAGATGGACCTTGTTCCAAACAAGAATTTAATGAGTGTCCCAGAAATATATAAAGTAAATAAGGAAGGAAAAAGAAGAAAGTGTAACAAAGAAAAAAGGGTTAGGAGGTGGTAGTGAGAATTGTGTAGGTGTTCTGCAGGTGGATCTGCAAGTTATCCCTCACATAAGAGCTAATAATCACCTTAAAGCATCTCCATAGTTGGAGCTCCAAGTGTTGAAGCTCTGTACATTCAGAACGGATTGCCAGCTGTGCATAGGAAAGAAACAGAAACCACCCAGGTAAGTGTAAACTGTTTATTTTTCTGGTTGTGTCACTTTATTCCTGCTAGGGTATTATTTTTAACCACTTGCTTACTGGGCACTTAAACCCCCCTCCTGCCCAGACCAATTTTTAGCTTTCAGCGCTGTCACACTTTGAATGACAATTGCGCGGTCATGCTACACTGTACTCAAATTAAATTTTTATCATTTTTTTCACACAAATGGAGCTTTCTTTTTTCACCACTTGGGTTTTTTTTTTTGCTAAACAAACAAAAAAAGACAGAAAATAAAAAAAAACAGGTAATTTTTCTCCTTCATTGATATTCGGTGATGAGGCTGCACTGATGGGCTGCACTGACAGGCACAGATAAGGCGACACTGATAGGCACAGATAAGGCGACACTGATAGGCACTGATAAGACGGCACTGATGGGCACTGATAAGAGGGCACTGATGGGCCCTGATGGGTGGCACTGATGGGTGGCACTTATAGGTGGCACTGATGGGTGACACTGATGGGCACTGATAGATGTCACTGATGGGCACTGATAGGTGGCACTGATGGGCACTGGTAGGTGGCACTGATGGACACTGGTAGGTGGCACTGATGGGCACTGGTAGGCAGCACTGATGGGCACTGGTAGGTGGCACTGATGGGCACTGGTAGGTGGTATTGATAGGCAGCACTGGTGATGAGGCACTGATTGGTGACATTTATAGGTGGCACTGTGGGCACTGGTAGGTGGCGCTGATGGGCACTGGTAGGTGGCACTGTTGTGCACTGGTAGGTGGCACAGGTGGGCACAGAAGCCTCTGCAGAGGCTCTCCACGATCAGGACTGATGTCCCTCTCACAGCGGTGATCGGCTTTTTTTTTTCACCTCACGCTGTTAGCGTGAGGAGAAAAAAAAAGTAGCCGATTACCAGCTCTGTTTACATCACATGATCAGTTGTCATTGGCTGACAGCTGATCAGGTGGTAAGGGGTCGGGATCAACCGCTTACTTCGATCTGTAATCAGCCGAGTCTCATAGACCAAAAAGTTTAATTTTAGTCTCATCAGACCAGAGCACCTTCCTCCATACATTTTGGGATTTCTCCACATTTTTGCAAACTAAAAACGTACCATTTTGTCTTTTGCTGAAAATAATGGCTTTTTTCTGGCCACTCTGCCATAAAGCCCAACTCTATGGAGCGTACAGCTTATTGTCATCCTATGTACAGATACTCCAGTCTCTGCTGTGGAAATCTGCAGCTCCTCCAGGGTTACCTTAGGTCTCTGTGCTGCCTCTCTGATTAATGCCCTCCTTGCCCGGTCCGTGAGTTTTGGTGTGCGGCCATCCCTTGGCAGGTTTGCTGTTGTGCCATGTTCTTTCCATTTGGTTATGATGGATTTGATGGTGCTCCTATGGATTATCAAAGATTTGGATTTTTTTTTATAACCTAACCCTGACTTGTACTTCTCAACAACATTGTCCCTTACTTGTTTGGAGAGCTCCTTGGTCTTCATGGCAGTGTTTGGTTAGTGGTGCCTCTTGCTTAGGTGTTGCAGCCTTTGGGACCTTTCAAAAAGGTGTGTATATGTAATGACAGATCATGTGACACTTAGATTGCACACAGGTGGACATCATTTCACTAATTATGTGACTTCTGAAGGTAATTTGTTGCACCAGAGCTTTTTATGGGCTTTATAACAAAGGGGGGGAATACATACGCACATGCCAATTATCAGTTTTTTATTTTTGAAAAATAGTTTTATGCATATATTTTTCTAATTTTACTTCACCAACATAGACTATTGTGTTCTGATCCATCACATATAATTCAGATGAAAAAAAACCCATTGAACTAAAGGCTGTAATGTAACAAAATAGGTTAAAAAACCAAGGGGAATGAATACTTTTGCAAGGCACTATATATGCAGTCTGTGTATGTATGTATGTATATATATATATATATATATATATATATATATATATATATATATATATATATATATATATATACTCTGCATTCATATACAGTTCATTCGGTGGTGTACATTATATAATACATTTCAGGTGGTGTATGTGTGTGTATATATATATATATATATATATATATATATATAATGTATATATGTATGTAGCACTAACTCACGGTGGAGCTGCTGGTTTAAGCGGGTCTGTTACCTTCACTTTGCTTCCCTCTGTTTCACCGGCACCGGGTCTAGGGTTCCGTTGAGTTTACTGCTGGACGACACGCGCACCAACACTGGAGTACGTTTTCAATGCTTTATTAAACAGTCAAACTTTAGGAAGTAGCAGGAAAGAGACGGAAAAGGAAACCTTCAGGAGAAACTCAAATATCTTCTTACAAGATCTTAGCAACAAATGTCCCGGTAGAATTCAGATAATTATGTGGGATGCGTTCCCCTCATGGGACACACTCTTTGCTCGTCTGGATAGGCCTCTCTCACCGGTCTAGCAGCCAGTATGCAGCACGAATCTAAAGTCTCTGCCACAGACTTATTTGGGGGGGGTAAATCTGCACGATCCTCTGCCACAGGATGTATCAGATCTTCTGCAGTGAACAGTCAGTCACAGTGCCTGAACCTTTAAGCCGAACCGGCGACACTATGCTGTATAATTACTTCTTTTGGATACGTCCTCCAACCAAGTCACCAGGCCCCTCTATAGACCAGCATGCTGCGTGATCTCTCCAAGACGGGTCCTCTCCTGGGATCTCCTCGGCTGTCCAGCTTCGTCACACAGGTATGACAGCTCAGGACCATTCCTCAGCCGCAGTGGTAGGCCCCAGACAAGCCTCTGGACCCACCCCTGCGCCGCAGCATCATGGGCCCCCCGATCGGAGGACCACGAGGCAGCACCTTGACGCATACCTGTCGGCCAGGAGGGCCAGCAGGTGGCTGTAAAAGGACCTTAGAACATGGCGTCTGTCCCATAAATACCCCCTTCCCAGAATGCAACTCGGAGGACCACCTCCACCGAGCTTGTCTCCGAGACAGAGGAGCATCTATACACTTCGACACGTTGCCCTTCCAACACTGACTAATGGTAACAGCGACACCCACCGGTCAGCACGGAAGCACACACAACGTCAGCCAAGCTGGAACAGAGGCAAACTTTTAACCTTCCTAACACACAATTCACTAAATTTACCTAATCTGCGGTAGATTGTAAATCTACCAGCGCTACATATATACACAGTGGGGACGGAAAGTATTCAGAGCCCCTCAAATGTTTCACTCTTTGTTATATTACAGCCATTTGCTAAAATCATTTAAGTTCATTTTTTTTCTCATTAATGTACACACAGCTCCCAATATTGACAGAAAAACACAGAATTGTTGACATTTTTGCAGATTTATTAAAAAAGAAAAACTGAAATATCACATGGTCCTAAGTATTCGACCCTTTGCTCAGTATTCAGTAGAAGCACCCTTTTGATCTAATACAGCCACGTCTTTTTGGGAAAGATGCAACAAGTTTTTTTTCACACCTGGATTTGGGGACCCTCTGCCATTCCTCCTTGCAGATCCTCTCCAGTTCTGTGAGGTTGGATGGTAAACGTTGGTGGACAGCCATTTTTAGGTCTCTCCAGAGATGCTCGATTGGGTTTAAGTCAGGGCTCTGGCTGGGCCATTCAAGAACAGTTATGGAGTTGTTGTGAAGCCACTCATTCGTTATTTTAGCTGTGTGCTTATGGTCATTGTCTTGTTGGAAGGTAAACCTTCGGCCCAGTCTGAGATCCTGAGCACTCTGGAGAAGGTTTTCATCCAGGATATCCCTGTACTTGGCTGCATTCATCTTTCCCTCAATTGCAACCAGTCATCCTTTCCCTGCAGCTGAAAAACACCCCCACAGCATGATGCTGCCACCACCATGCTTCACTGTTGGGGCTGTATTGGACAGGTGATGAGCAGTGCCTGGCTTTCTCCACACATACCGCTTAGAATTAAGGCCAAAAGTTCTATCTTGGTCTCATCAGACCAAAGAATCTTATTTCTCACCATCTTGGAGTCCTTCAGGTGTTTTTTAGCAAACTCCATGCGGGCTTTCATGTGTCTTGCACTGAGGAGAGGCTTCCGTCAGGCCAATCTGCCATAAAGCCCTAGCTGGTGGAGGGCTGCAGTGATGGTTGACTTTCTACAACTTTCTCCCATCTCCCGACTGCATCTCTGGAGCTCAGCCACATTGATCTTTGGGTTCTTCTTTACCTCTCTCACCAAGGCTCTCCTCCCCTAATAGCTCAGTTTGGCCGAACAGCCAGCTCTAGGAAGGGTTCTGGTCGTCCCAAACATCTTCCATTTAAGGATTATGGAGGCCACTGTGCTCTTAGGAACCTTAAGTGCAGCAGAATTTTTTTGTAACCTTGACCAGATCTGTGCCTTGCCACAATTCTGTCTCTGAGCTCTTCAGGCAGTTCCTTTGACCCCATGATTCTCATTTTCTCCAACATGCACTGTGAGCTGTAAGGTCTTATGTAGACAGGTGTGTGGCTTTCCTAATCAAGTCCAATCAGTATAATCAAACACAGCTGGACTCAAATGAAGGTGTAGAACCATCTCAAGGATTATCAGAAGAAATGGGCAGCACCTGAGATAAATATATGAGTGTCACAGCAAAGGGTCTGAATACTTAGGACCATGTGATATTTCATTTTTTTCTTTTTAAATAAATCTGCAAAAATGTCAACAATTCTGTGTTTTTCTGTCAATACGGGGTGCTGTGTGTACATTATTGAGGAAAAAATTAACTTAAATGATTTTAGCAAATGGCTGCAATATAACAAAGAGTGGCAAATTTAAGGGGGTCTGAATACTTTCCGTCCCCACTGTATATTCACACACACACATATATATATATATATATATATATATATATATATATATATATATATATATATATATATATATATACATACACACACACTCTGCATTCAGTGTAGCCTATATATATAGAGTGCATTCAGTAGTGTACAATTTCTAATACACTTCAGGCAGTGTACACATTATATAATACAGTTTGTACAATTTCTAATATAGTGCAGGCGGTATACATAGTATCTAATACACTTCAGGGGGTGTACACAGTATATAATACAGTGCAGCCGGTGTACCGCTTCTAATACAGTGCAGGCGGTGTACACAGTATATAATACAGTGTAGTGTGTTGTGAAAAGAAAAAATCCCCATCATGTCCAGAAGGCCACCAAGGAAAGGCAGATGCTCACAGGCCACTAAAAGAGGGCAAGCAGCCTCTGTGTCCACAGTCAACAGTGGTGAACGTGGTGCATCCTCTACAGGTGGCCGTGGGGCACTTTTGTGCTTTTTTTTCTGCTGCTGGCCATGTTATTGAGCCACAATATGCAGAAGAGTTGGTGGAGTGGATAACAAAGCCATCCTCATCCTCCTCATCCTCTGTCACACAGGCTCATAGTAGTTTGCCTTCCAACGCAGCTGCCAAAGCAACCTATTCCACTGGCTCCTTGTCCACAGTTACTCCTTTTGTAGCCCCACCATCATGCACGGTGGAGTCCCCAGAATTATTCGAACACAGTGTCGGTTACATGCTGCAGGAGGATGTGCAGAAATTTGAAGGCTCCAATGCTGGTTCCCAGGTGAAGGAAGTGAGTAACGTGAGCCTAGAGAGAGGGGTTGCCACAGAAGGACAAGAAACCGTCAGTCATGTTCCCAAAGCTGCAGCATACTGCCAAGTTTACTCCAAGTGACGAGGAGGGAGGGGATGATAATGTAATTGACCGTACTTGGGTGTCTGAGAGAAGAGAGGAGGAAAGTGAGGAGGAGGAGGCACTACCCCAATGAGGCAGAATGTCCTCCAGGGGTCAGCTTAAGGGAAGCCACCTTATTGCATCACAACCCAGAGCTCCTCAGGTGCAGGGCGCTGCTGTATCCCCGCTAACTCTTAAAAGTTCCTTGGTGTGGGCCTTTTTCAACACGTATGCAGCAGATCGCACCCTTCTGTTTGCAACCTATGTCTGAAGCAGATCAAGTGTGGCCAGAACAGCAGCCGCTTGGGCACCACATGCTTGTCCAGACATATGACGACCTGCCATGCAGTCCGTTGCCAGCAGCACCTGAAAGACCCACATCATAGAAAAAGGCAGACTTCTCCTTGCTCCTCATCTGGAATCTCAAACCCTACTATACCTCCAGTCCTCTCAAAAACCTGCACTGAGAAGAATGAAGGTATAGCAATAGGTGTCACAAGTAGTTGCAGCCAATCTGCTAGCAGTACACCACCAGTTGATTTCAGCAGGCAAATTTCCCTACCCCAGATGCTGAACCGTAAAAAGAAATTCGATCCCAGCCATCCACATGCTCGGCGTCTAAATGCTAGCTTGGACAAATTGCTAGCACTGCAACTGCTGCTTATATACTACAGTTCACAATGGAATTCGCGCTTCTCCAATTTACAATAGAGATTGTCATCTCTTAGTTTCTGAAGCACACAACAGACATCTGTGTGGTGGCTCTCTAGGGACTTGGAGAGCTCCTTAAGAGAGAGTCTTTCTCTGAGTCTGGCAAACATGATCAACTGCTCCAGCTCAGTGGGTATATCTCGGGCTGCTATCTCATCCTTGGTGGTATCCAAGAGACCATGAGAAAAAGCAGCCATGAGGGCCTCATTGTTCCAAGCAACCTCTGCTGCCAGAGTATGGAATTCAATGGCGTAATCAGCAACAGTTCTCGTACTCTGTTTGATGGACATGAGGCACTTGGCAGCAGAAGCGGAGCGTGCGGGAACATCAAATACCCTTTTAAAGGAAGCCACAAACTCAGAGTAACTCAAGACAACAGGTTTTTGTGTCTCCCATAGAGGGTTTGCCAAGCCAAGGCTATCTCAGAAAGCAAAGATATCACGAAACCTACTTTGCTTCTGTCCGTGGGAAATGCCTGGGGCAGCATCTCAAAGTATATCTCAAACTGGTTGAGAAACCCTCTGCATTGAACTGGATCGCCCCCAAACTGCTGGGGAAGCGGAGTGGAACCAGGCATACCTCTTATAGAGGCAATACTCGAGGCGGGTGCCTGCACAGAGACTGGTGCAGCCTGCAACACAGGTTGTACCGGAGCAGCCACAGTGGGAGATTCCAGGTGACTCAGGAGCTTTTGTAACGCCATGGCAAACGGATCCATGCGGTCATCCTGCTCATTCAATATGGAAAAAATATTACCAACAAGTGGATTGAATGCATCTTCTGAATTTATGACCTTCGCCTACTGTCAGAAACCATGAATCAGACTGAAACAGAAGTAAAGTTAAATCTCACTTGTTTAACCACTTCCCTACCTACCTACATAGTGATATGACGGCAGCAGGAACCCTTTGTCCCTCCAGGCCGCCGTCATGTGATGTCTTTTACTTTCTGAGCCTCTAGGGGGTGCGCGCGTGCCGCCACATCACTAGACACCCGATGCACGTGCCCGGCGGCCTCGATGTCCTCCGGCACCCGCGATTGCCCGTGAACACAGCAGGACCATGGATCTGTGTGTGTAAACACATGGATCCATATCCTGTCAGAGGAGAGGAGACCAATGGTGTGTTCCCAGTACAGAGAAACACCGATCGGTCTCCTCCCTTTGTGAGTCCCCTCCCCCTACAGTTAGAATCACTCCCTAGGATACACTTTTAACCCCTTCCTCGTCCCCTAGTTTTAACCCCTTCCCTGCCAATCACATTTACACAGTAATCATTGCATTTTTATAGCTCTGATCACTGTATAAATGTGAATGGTCCCAAAATAGTGTCAAAAGTGTCAGAAGTGTCTGCCGCAATATCACATATCAATGTCACGATAAAAATCGCAGATCGCCGCCATTACCAGTAAAAAAAAAAATAATAAAAATGCCATTAATTTATCCCCTATTTTGTAGACGCTATATCTTTTGCGCAAACCAATCAATATACACTTATTGCAATTTTTTTTTTTACCAAAAATATGTAGAGAAATACACATCGGCCTAAACTGAGGAAAAAAATGTTTTTTTTTTTTTTTTAATGGGATATTAATTATAGCAAAAAGTAAAAAATATTGTGTTTTTTTCAAAATTGTCGCTCTTTTTTTGTTTATAGCGCAAAAAATAAAAACTGCAGAAGTGATCAAATACCACCAAAAGAAAGCTCTATTTGTGGGGAAAAAATGATCAAAATTTCATATGGGTACAGTGTTGCATGACCACGCAATTGTCATTCAAAGTGCAATGCTGCGTACAGACGATTGGAATTTCCGACAACAAATGTTTGATGTGAGCCTGTTGTCGGAAATTCCGACCGTGTGTAGGCTCCATCGGACATTGGAATTTCCGGCAAACAAAATTTGAGAGCTGGTTCTCAAATTTTCTGACAACAAAATCCGTTGTCGTAAATTCCGATCATATGTACACAATTCCGACGCACAAAATTCCACGCATGCTTGGAATCAAGCAGAAGAGCCGCACTGGCTATTGAATGCTCGTCGTACGTGTTGTACGTCACCGCGTTCTTGACGTTCGGCATTTCCGACACCATTTGTGCGACCGTGTGTATGCAAGACAAGTTTGAGCCAACATCCGTCGGAAATAAATCCAGGATTTTGTTGTCGGAATGTCTGATCATCTGTACGCGGCATTACAGCGCTGAAAGCTGGTCTGGGCAGGAAGGGGGTGAAAATTCCCTGTATTGAAGTAGTTAATAATAAAAAAAAAGGTAAACATAGTAAACGTAATCAAAACATACCCATGAGTTCAGGAACCAGAACGGATAGTCAAACAAGCCAAAACATCAGGGAGCCAGAGATGAGCGTAGTAGAACAGCAAGCAGGATCTGGAGCCAGAAGGAATGTCAGCCAAGCAAGTCTTTAACAGGAACACAGGAGAGCATCTCTAGCGATGTGACCAAGGCGAAGGCAGAGATCATCTGGGCTGGACGGCTTAAGTAGGCAAGACTGATGAGCACGATATCATCAACAGGTGAGTCACTGTGGAGACATAGGAGCTGGCAATTAGCCGACAGCTGAGCGGACAGCTCAGAGAAGGAAGGGCTGAGCCCAGCCCTGACAGTAACGGATCAAAGAGTGCGCCTGTCCACAGACTCCATTGATAGGCTCACATTTATAAAAGCCCTGGATCAGCAGCTATCAAGTACCTGATGCTGATGTAACTGATTGGATTTTCTATGGATCTGGGATCCCTTGAAGACTGCCTATGCTGTCTATCCTATTCCTCCTCGATCATGATGATGCTAGCTTCCAAAAATATTTTTGGTTTAGGGCACCACCACCACCCAAGGCCAAATTTCTCTGCTCCTGCCTAACAGGGACATGAAATTACAATTTTTGAAATCATAGTTAACAGCAGGGACCGTTCCTGTGCCCAACAAGAGTAACTGTGAGGGGTTACCGTGTTCTGCCACCACCAACACCTAAGGCCCAATTTTTCAGCAGAGTATATAGTGCAGTCCTTACTGTATATATATATTGCAGTTCAGAGTATATAGTGTAGTCAGTGTAGTATATACAATACAGTACAGGGTATATAGTGCAGTGTATAATATATAATATAGTGTATTGAAGTGGTTAAGGGGAGCCCTATAACAGAATTAAGAAAACAACGGCATGGGTTCCCCCATCCATACCAGGCCCTTTGGGTCTGGTATAAATTTTGGGGGGGACCCCTACGCCATTTTAAATAAAAAAATTGCCATGGAGTTCCCCTTAATATCCATACTAGACCCGAAGGGCCTGGTATGGACTGGGGGGGGGACCCATGCTGTTATTTTCAATGATTTTTTATGTATATTGCCAGGATCTGGCAATACATTACAGCCATGAGCAATTTTAAATGACATTTTTTTCCTTTAGATATGTCATTTTGCTGCGGTACTGTTCTAAACATGGGGGAAAATGCACTACTTTACAGGCAGACTAAGGGGACCCCCCCCCCAGGTCATGATATTTAAAAGAATATTTCATTTTTGTTGTTTCACTTTAAGCATTCTTAAAATCACTGCTCCTGAAAAAACTGCAGTTTTAAAAACTTTTTTTTTGCATTGATACATGTCCTCTGGGACAGGACACGGTTCCCCAAACACTTTTTATGGCAATAACTTGCATATGAGCCTTTAAAATGAGCACTTTTGATTTTTCATGTTCGTGTCCCATAGACTTTAATGGTGTTCGCACAAATTTTTTGTATGTTCGCAAGTTTTGGTATGAACCGAACCGGGGGGTGTTTGGCTCATCCCTACTGTGTAGCAAATCATCCTTGATTTCACAGTAGAAGTACTAAAGTTGCTCAGTTCTCTCAGCAGCTCAGCTCACCCGATTTGATGCTGTTTGAAAAGGGGCGGGCCTGGAAACGGGTATGCCTACCCACTGCTATCTACACAGGACTGCACAGTGTGTGTGAGGATACATCGCAGCCGTGGGTTGAGGATTGGCTTCTCTTGCAGTTTTCACCCCTGACTTTCAGCCTTCTGTCCAAAAGGTCATCGAGATCTCGGCCACCCCTGCTGTCCAGCACTTTTTTGCCCATCATCTGTGGGCTTCTACATCCATCTTTGCCTTGAACCAGGCTCCTCAATGCTGGGCTAATCACATCCCACACTGGCCGTCAGGTGGCTTGCATGCATGCATCTTGCTTTCGGCTCACCACCAACGAGCCCGCTGTCTCCCCCTGATCTGTGCTGTTACAGTCTGTGGATTCCCCCTCACCTCCTCCACTGTCTTCAAAGACATCCATGTAAGTTTGAGCTAACGCTTAATAAACTTTTAGAATTATCGGTCCAGCTCCTTGTTCACTTGTTTGCAACTCTGCTCACCCTGTTGCACTATCCCAGCATTTCTGCTCTGCATTTGAAATTGGAAGGTTGCAGAGTTACTGCTAGGAAGTGTATGACTATCTGTGGATGTGTTTATTTATAACTGGCAATATATGTAACTACAATTCTTGTGCTAGGTTTTCTCTTGTTTTAAACAACAACAAATAAAAACTAGCAGGTGCACTGATCAACAGATGTCAAAGTCCTCCATCTGGTTGTGGATAACTAGCTTTACAAGAACAAGCCAAAAAGGAAGAGAGCGCAAAGCTGCCCTAGTGTAACTCAGCTTTATTAAAATTACAGTTAAAACACTTCAATGGTCAAACTCACATTTGGTTAGAAGAGGGGTTTAGCACATGGATTTCTCACTGTAGCCACTCCTGCATCACCTCCTTGAACTCAGACTGGCTGCCCAGATCCTGACAGGACCTCTGAGACTGCTGGTAACCACTCATGGCATGCAGATACCCACTGCATATGCACCCAGTTCAGCCGGCACTGCATCCTCCATGGATACGCTATCCCACATGGACAGGAGACAGGGGAGGGGATCTGATGTCACTGGGTTGCCATGACAATGTGTTTCGAAGATGTGGCCTCCTTTCTCAAGTCACCCTATCAAATGTCTTGGTATGCTGATGCCTTAAGAGTTCCCTTTACTGGAACTGTGGGGCCAAGCCCAACCCCTGAAAAACAACCCCACACCGTAATCCACCCTCCACCAAATGATTTGGAGGGGTGGCACAATACTTTTGGCAATATAGCGTGGGTGAGTGAGTTTGGGGTGGAAGAACTTGACTGGCCTGCTACAGAGTCTTGACCTCAACCTGACAGAACATCTTTGGGATGAATTAAAGTGGGGACTGCAAGCCAGGCCTTCTCGTCCATATCAATGCCTGACCTCACGAATGTGCTTCTGGAAGAATGGTCAAACATTCCCATAGACGCACTCCTAAACCTTGTGGACAGCCTTCCCAGAAGAGTTGAAGCTGATATAGCTGCAAAGGGTGAGCCCATTCAATATTGAACCCTACAGACAAAGACCGGGAAGCCATTAAAGTTCATGTAAAGGCAGGCGTCCCAATACTTTTGGTAATATAGTGTATATTAATATACTGTACACCAGTGTTAATTTAGTCGACTAAATGAATACTATTTTAGTCGACTAAAATACGACTAAAACTAAAACAATTGAGATGACTAAAATACGACTAAAACTAAAAGCCATTTTAGTCAAGACTAAAACGAGACTAAAACTAAAGTCCTAGGGCTAAAATGAGACTAAAACTAAAATGCCATTTTAGTCAAAAGACTATGACTAAAACTAAATTGCAATTACTGAAATGTACTGGAGATTTAGTCGACTAAATACGACTAAAAGAATTGCAGAAGACTAAAATGGGACTAAAACTAAAATGCCATTTTAGTCCTAAGACTAAAATTAACACTGCTGTATACATATACTGTATAATGTTTGGGGGTTATAGGTAATTTTACAGCAAAAAAATACTGATTTAAACAAAAAGTGCCAATAAAGGTCTGGTCTTCAAGTGGGTATACTTTAAAAAAGGCTGTATCTTTTATCATAAAAAAGCCTTTGTACTCCAGTCTAGTGACTTTGCCTAGGCTGAGATCATGCCATCAGTCTGTTGCAAGGAGGAAGCATATCCTCAATCTCTTGCCTACCAGTGATCAGAAGAAAACATTGTAAATTTGTTTAAAAAAGTAAGCTGCTCCCATATATTAATAACTAACACAGGAAAGGTGTGCAGGGTAGAGCTGTACACTAAAAAAAAACAAAAATTCCCTATCACTCAATCAAGCTGGCTTGCAAAAAAAAAAAAAAATTGAAATAAACTTTGAGCTTTTAGGTTAAAACGGTTTTTTTTAATACTATTTGCAAAATATATGTGATTCTGGAAGGTGTGTGTGCCCCTGAACTCTGAACTGGCACACACAGTATATAAAGCAATGAGTATGCTAAGAACAGGCTTATCTTGGCATAAGTAACCTAAGCTAGTCATAAGGTCACAAACTGCAACGGGGGGGCTTGTTTGGGTCAGACATTTTTGTAAACCACAAGCACAAGTACCGGGACTTACATGAGTGTGTCATCTCTGAGCCAGCATATCAGTCCAAGAAATACATGCTGACCCTGGATAGAAAAGATTGCAAGGTTTATAGAGAGCAATCCTGGTCAAGGCATTGTCAGAGGGAGCTCTATATTCCTAGGGAGAGTGCAAGGGCTTACCTTTATTGGAGTCCATAGTGCAGAGATGTATGCTCACCCTTGCAAATACACACAGCCCACGGTAACAAGGTAAGAAGCTACCTGGGCTGTGAATCTGTGCACGGGGCTTAACAGGAATTTGCCAAAGGATAGTTGAAGTAAAGCACTGTGTCCAACCGTGTCAAGTGGGGACACAGGCACAGGAACTTCTAGCTGGAACATGGGCACAGGGACATCAGACCGGGCAGCAGGTACCGGAACATCAGACTGGGTAGCAGGAAGGATCCTAGTAGTACCCACTTGCTGAAACTTTGGACGAGTTGGGCAGAGAGAGATAAGGTGCCCTCTTACTCCACAATAGAAACAGAGCCACAGCCTCTCCTCCGCTCTCTCTCTTTCCCCCTTAGACAGCTTGGACCGGATGGGCCCGATCTCCATGGATTCCACATCATCCAGGGTAGGAGTGGGTAAAACCTCAGGAGCGTCTAGGCTTTGAGGGGTTAGGGCTAAATAACTTGGCACAGACTGGGATGGCTTGGAGTCATAACTGTACTGGGTATTCCTGTCCCTGGGTACCCGTAGGCCACGTGAACTAGGAGCAGACTTGGGGACACTGGTTTTCTTAGACACTGTAATATAAGAGTCCAGAGAAAACACGAAAGCTTCCCAGCTGTCCAAGACTGGACTCCTCTCCTGTAATAGCTTAAAAGCCCATATCTTGATTAGCCCAGTGAGCAGGTTGATGGATGTGCGAACCTTTATAAAGTCAGAGGCATAGGTCCTAGGCTCAAGAGCAAACAACAGCTCGCAATCCATCCTAAAGTTCAAGAATGATGCACGATTCCCATCAAACTTCTCGGGCATCACAACAAACGGTTCAGGACATGCAAGTTCCAGGGTTGGGTGTACTGAGCCTTTAAACAAGCGGATTTCTTGCTGCAATTCAGCAAGGGTCTGGCCCAGGTTGGAGACTTGCAGAGCATGGGAGGTGAGCATCCTGTACATCTCTGCGGACTCCATGTTGGTCAGTTCATTATGAAAGGGCTTACCTTGGTTGGAGTCCATAGTGCAGAGATGTATGCTAAGCATTGCAAATACACACAGCCCACGGTAACAAGGTAAGAAGCTACCTGGGCTGGGAATCTGTGCACAGGGGCTTAACAGGAATTTGCCAAAGGATAGTCGAAGTAAAGCCGTAGTCAGGGATTCCAGAAGTCAGGATAAATGATAAACAGAGCCAGGGTCTGAAGCCGGGGTCAGTCTTGGAACGCTGCAACTAGAAAACAGGAACACTTGGCAAAACAGGAGACAATGAACTGACAAAGCCCTCAGAGTGAGGCAATGTTTTATACCCACCTGATCAGGTAACCTGTCTCAGCTGATCCAGGAGTGACAGGTACTGATTGCAAGGAAAGATCCAGAGAAAATCCCTCAGAACTTCCTAGAACTAGGCTTGGCTGGAAAGCAGGCAGAATTAAGAAGTGAGGAGTGGCTCAGAGGCAAAGCAACAGGAGCACTAAACAGGTAGTCATGAGTTCAATACCTCCTTGAGCCACTGGGGGCGTGACAACGCCTGCAGGGCATGGTAGGGACTGTGACAGAGAGGTTCTAAATACCTGCAATTGTTACACTAACAAAACTTAAAGTGATGCTAAACACACACAGTTTAATTTATATTGTCCCTTCTATTTCTGTTTGTGGATGATGGCACTGTAATTATTTTAATTAAAAAAAGAAACAGGTCTCACTTTTCTATACCCACCCAGTGTGTGTCCTTAGGAAGCAATCCAGCGAAACGTGTTAACACCCATCGCATGCTCATGCCATACTGTTGAAACATCATCTCGCTCTTTGGGTATATGTAACGTCCATCTTTTCTGGCCATTGTGTGGCCGTCAATGGACGATACCGTTTTATAACTTTAGATTGCTTATGTCTATGTATATATGTTCAATAAACTTTAATTTTTTAAGACAATATATTGCTCTAATCTGCTTCCAAAGTCTGACCTAGAGGGTTTCTATTTCGTTTCAATGAATTTTATGGATGTGGCATATGGGTGATTTACTTTAAACTATTGACTGCATATCTACAATTACACCCCAAAACAAATTCTGCTATGCCTCCCAAGTATGGTAATACACCCATGTGTGAGACGTTTTCACAGCCTAGATGCATAGAGGGGCCCAAAATCCAGGGAGCACCTTCAAGGGTTCCAGACGTAAAATGCTTGAAGAATACCATCTCCAAGGTATTTTATGAAAGGTATAGTGAAGATTAAAATGTAATTTTTGTGCCACAAGTTTTTGGAAAATGCAGGAAAGAAAATGGAAATTTATTTTTTTACACAAAGTTGTCAGTTTATAAGATATCTCTAACACACTGGCATACTTAGAATCACACCACAAAACACATTCTGATACTCCCTCGGAGTATAGCAATACTACATACTTGAGACTTTTTCATAGCCTAGCCACATAGAGTGGCCCAGAATCCAAGGAGCAACTTCAAGCGTTCCAGGGGTATAAATTGCACATCTAATTTCCTGAATATTTTTCAAATTTTGGAGGCCCGTGAGCATCAGGACAAAGGAAACACCCACAAAATGACCACATTTTGGAAAGCAAACACCACAAGGTATTTTCTAAGATGCATGGTGAGTCTTTTGAAGACTTAATTTTTTGCCACAAGTTTTTGAAAAATACGGAAATAATTTCTTTTTACACAAAGTTGTCAGTTTAATAAGATATTTTTCACAAACCAATTGTGTCAAAATCAATGTATTGTAATGGCTGTCTCTGTATGAGTGATCAAGGGAGATATCTTAATGTAGTGTCACCTATAGCAGCCCCAGTTCCTACAAGTCAAGCAAACGTACCCTACTGGTACGTGACTGACCCCAGGAATGCCTTGTTCACTGGGAAGGAAGTACAGGAGGCTGAAGAAAGGTGTCAGGAAAGAAGCAAGTACCAGTCTCACCAATATCACTGCCTTCCTTCGCAAATGCGCGGTAGAGCTGCACTAGAGCAGCTAAACGGCTAATGTGTGTGTGCAATTCAGCGAAACGGCTAATGCGCGTGTGCGATTCAGCGGTACGGCGTACGCGCATACGCAATAGCGCGCGCACAACATGAGCCTCCCACTGGCCTATAAAGCCACTCTGTGCCATGACCATATTGCTGGTTTGTCTTTCAGCTCCCCGTGTGTTTCCTGCTTGTATCCTGATTCTTGATTACCTGTTGTGACCTGGATTGACCTTGACCTGCTCTGATCTCTTCCTGCATCTGACCCTCGGCTTGCCTCTCGGACTTCTCCACTTGCTTCCTGTGTTTGACCCTCGGCCTGTCTACGGATATTGTTTCCTGTCTCCAGTGATTGACCCTCAGCCTGCTCCTGGACTTTGCTATTTTCTTCAGTGCTCGACCCCTGGCTTGCTCACAGACTTTGCTCCAGTTACCTGTGTTTGACCCTCAGCCTGTTTATCAATCTTCAGTACTAAGTCATCAGCCTGCTGACAGACCTGCTAACAGTCCTTTGCACCAGACTGTTTTTGCCTATCTAAGAGACACTTACTAGTCATCAGTGTTTGACCCCCGGCCTGTTGTTGGATTAGCTGTTCATCTTCCTTCTTGAACTTCAGCATCTTCCAGTCCTGCACAGCTGTCTCCCTGCTGGTGACCTTCACACAAGACTGCCCAGCCTGCTGGTGACTCGTGCCTCTTTGTGCCCTTCACCCCCTGTACCATCTTCAGGAGTGGAGTGCTCTTAGTCGCAACAGGTTACCGCTCTCAGCATCTCGGCCTCGGTGAGTACCCTTATCTGACAAAAGGAAGAACAAAACAGCTCCTGTGGTTCCAGGAGTGCAGTAGTTGGAGGATGGCTGGGACTGGTATCTTACAGGAACGTAGTCACCAGGATGTGCAGATGGGTAAATTCAGGCAACAAGCAGAGACATGGTCAGCAAACAGGCAAAGGATCAGTCCAGGCAGGAGGCAGGAAAATGGTCAATAAATAGAACAGGGTTAGTACAGGCAGCAGGCAAAGGCAACACTGAACTGGTGTGACAGTGATCAGGAACATGTTGCTGGCTGCTCTGGTCTGGTGGCAGTTGAACTTGTGTAGTGGTGATCAGGAACACTCTTGCTGGCTTACACATGTCTAGTGACACTGACAGGATGCTGTAGCTGGCATGGCAGTGATTAGGGACAGTATGACTGGTGTGAAACTGGTGTGTTCAGGCATACTGGGACTGGTGTAGCAGTAATCAGGGCTGTTGGGACTGGTGCGAAGGTGATCAGGGATACTGTAACTGATCTGGTAGTGATTATGGAAAATGTGATTGGTGTGTCGATGATCAGGGACACTATTACTGTTATGGCGGTAAAAAGGGACACTGTGAGTGGGCAGCAGTGATTAGGGATATTGGCTGATGTGTCGGTGATTAGGGATAAAGACTGGCAGCACTGGCCTGGTAACATTGTACTACTATGGTGGTGATCAGAGACGATGGCTGCGGGCACTGGCATACAATGATTTCAGAGCAGCCAGCCATTGTACATGCTCACCGCCACAGCAGTACGTTGTGGCCATAGTGACACTGCACTGTTCTGGTGACAGTATATAGAAAAAAAACTGGCACCCTGATGACATCATGGTCACAAAACACGTGGGGCGGAGCTTAACTGATCTGAGAGTGAGATACAAAGCAGGCTGACAGCTCCTACTGATCTCTGAACAGCGTGGCTTGTTTGCATGCTTGACTGAGATGTGAGAGGGAGGTGGCGACTCAGTACTTTCATTTGCCTGATACTACTGGTTACAAATGTGAGTGCATATGTATTGTTTAGCAATAAAGATCATTTATACAGTGTATACTGTGATGTGTTTTTCTTTTTGAGAAGGGCTTGTGTCTGATGCTGGGTCTGTTATCCACCTGCAATGGCCATTTGAAATCCTTGACTTACCGTTTAAAGGCTCCATTGACCCCTGTAATAAGGGCCCATCTGTAAGGTGAGCGTACGCCTTTGGGGTTTCCATTGGTGGTCTTCATATCAATCTTTGATCTATTTTTGATTGGCTCTCACTTTGCACGCAGATTTTTTTTTAACATTTTTGAAATGTTGATGTGGTTTGATTCACAGATATTTGCGCACAGATCGTACTGGACTTTAGTAACCACAGGACTCCCAATTTGTATGTTTATATATTTTTATAATTTTTTTTCCATTTTAAACAGTGATATCAATTTTCAGCATATTTAGAAAGCGTTGCATTTTGTGATTTACTGTATATTGGTAGCGCAGAACTGAATTTTGTACCAAATGTACCATAAAACTCTCTGTCTCATTGTAAGCTCTTTAGTCCTCATTTCTTTAGGTTATTTATTATAAAATGGCAATATGTGTTTTATTCACAGTGAAAGCAATATATTTAAAGCACGATGATGACATACAGGAAAACTTTGATTTGGTGCTAGGATATAAATGCGTGCTTACTAGTTCATGTTGGTAAATTTGTTGACAAGGACGCATCTGAATTTTTCTTCCAGCTTATCTCATCCTGTCATTGAGGATTTTCAGTTAGTCAGGATTTTGGAGATTGAAAACACCCTAAATGTTAACTCACAGAATAGACAGTGTATTGTGAAGAACTTGAGTTTGGTTAAATTTTATTTTAAAAGCAGTGCATAGGATGGTACTTACATGCTACTTTTATTTAAAATAAAACTACAGGCACAACTTTTTTGGATCATTTTGGATAGAGTAAGGGAGTATTATAACCCCTGTCACATTTTTTTTCGTCATTTGTCCCATTGCGGAGATTTCTCTTCACTTCCTGTCCCATAGCCAAACAGGAAGTCAGAGGAAATCATTACAAATTAAGGGAATTCCTTGGGGACCCCCAGGTCACAATAACCGGTGTCCCCATTGGAAGACTTACTCTCTATTACTTTTCTGGGGACAACCCAAAATTTAGGATTTTCTTTTATGTTCACTTTCACTGATACTGGTAAACAGGAAAAATAGAGAGGGTGAATCTCCTTAACAGGGGGGCACAGACAGCAATAAAAATGGGCATGTGTTCTAACCCACCATTACTCTAAAACTAAAAAAAAAGATTTTGCATTTAGTTATACTTTAATGACAAGTTTCTGTTGTGCTGGTGCCAACTGTTCTAGTTGAAATCTTATGTCCTGTGCCCTTCTACACATCCCTGCAGTGCTAATCTTCCGTTGCTATGAGGAGGTAATAGAGCCACTGGACCTCTCATAGGCACTTTTTAAGACTGCTGACCATGCCAGACCTTTCCACCTTCCTCCCCCATTCAGAGAAGCTGTACTATAGCTTCCATCAATGAAAAGTGTCTTTCATCCATCTGTCTGTCCTCCATTCATAGAGCATTTTCGATAATGGAAGCTAAACCAAGGCTTCTAAGAATAGAGGAGGGGAATGAAAAGTATGGGCATAGTTGGCATTCTTGATGAGTGCCGATGACAGAACCAATGGCTGTATTAACCCCCCCGCAGCACCAGAAAATTACTTATGCATGGGTGCAGGGGAGCAGAGGAATAAATATTTCAACTAGCACAGCCTGCGTGCCAGTGCAAGGGCCGTTTCTAATTAAAAGAAAGTACTGTCCCTTGTGCGGTACTTAGGATTTAAAAGGGCCAGGCTTGTAAATTCTATTAAAACCAGGTTAATTCCTAATTTTAGGATAGTGGGTCGGGCCATGCAAATGATTCCATATGCCTTTGGGCCAATTGTACATACCGCTAGTTTAAAACTGAGATAAAGCCCAGTGATGTAATGCTATTTATTCAAACCAGAATACAGATGTTTCGGGCCTTCATCTACAGAGGTCAATGAGGGCATGTTTTTTAAGCTCTTTTACTGCTTGTTAGTAATATGTAAAAAATGTTCACTGCCTGCCCACAAGTTTACACTAAAGCCTAGTTATACACGATTCGAATATGGGGCGGCATTGCCTGGTTCAATAAAAAACAGCCGACATTTGGCCCGTGTTTATGGCATCCGGTCCGTCAGAAGCCAGCTGTTCAACCGGCTTCTGTTGAAGAGTCATGACTGAAAAAGGTCTGTCGTCCAGCTCCCGACACTAATGAAGAGTTTTGGAGGATGGCCTGTCTCCTTGTCAAAACACAATAGCACAGCAGGGGAGATCGCTGTACTAACATCAGATTGTCCAACATGAGCTGTGGGAGCGTGTACTAGGCTTAAGGGGTAGTATAAAAACAAGGAGACAGGAAGGTGCAAGCACCTAGTGTATAACCTCAAAAAGTTTATTTGAGCAAATGAAATGGATAAAAACTGGATACTTACAAAAGTGCAACTAGTAAAAATGCATAGACCACACAATGCCATATAGTGTAAGATATGTACAGTATCTCACAAAAGTGAGTACACCCCTCACATTTTTGTAAATATTTTATCATATCTTTTCATGTGACAACATTGAAGAAATGACACTTTGCTACAATGTAAAGTAGCGAGTGTACAGCTTGTAAATTTCAACACATCTCAACTGCTTTTTTTTTTTTTTTTTTTTTTACAACTATCAACTGCAAGTGTAACTTTAGGTAACCTATACTGAGAAAAATATGGCGGATGCTCTTACTGACCCCCTAAAAATAACAGTTGCTTGACAGTCTCTGAAATCAATACCATCTGAATCAGTGCCCTGGAACGTCGCTTTTTTATCACCTCTTCCATTATGTCCCTATGAAAGTGTGTGTCCAACCAATTAATTGGTCAAATCCCCCACTGGGTTTTTTTTTCTCCCAAGGTTACTTGACATATTCCAACTATTGCTGGTTCATATATTTGGCATTGTTATACCCAGCTCAGCTCAATTTTGTGACAAGTCACCAATGTCCACCTTCAGCACTTTACACTGTAGACATTTTTCGTGCACTGGAGTAGAGTGGCAAGAAGCCAAAGATAAATTCTATCAACTTGTGGCTGTTTTAGAGTCAGTTACTGCTCTGTAAACCGAATGAGAGATCTTTTATGAATGAATTCCACCGCAAAATCAGCTTCTATTCCTTTGGCATGCAATTCATGGAAATTTCCCCTTACATAAGAAAAATATCTGCCTGGCAAATTTTACAAGAGCCACACCATCTGACTGTTTGTATTGTATCAGAAATGTGTACATTGAAAGTAGCCAGGTATATGGAAAGCGGCTAAGCATTGATTTCTGTTCTTCCTTTTAGTTTCTATTTTGTCCTGACATTTCTTTATCTTTTCTTTTTTTTTTCTTTACTTTTATAATTTGTTCCTTTTATTTAAAAACAAAAAAAAACTTTTTTTTTCCAATTTTCTGCTTTCCCTCCTTATTTTTTTATTTATTTTACTCATATCCCACATTTATGGCAGACAATTAAATGTGTGTCATGCTTTCAGTAGATGTTCAGGATAACAATTTCTTGCCTTGGCTGCTGTAGTCTCTGAATTGAAAGAAAGCAGCTGAGATCCGTTATCACAGTTTCCATGCAGTTATTAAAATCCATATTTGAATGCCTTGGAGCATCAAGCAAGGTCTTTCAGTACTTAACAGAAATGGAGCTGTTGCTTGAGCCACCACACATGATGCTTCTTATGAAATCAATTTGGACCACACATTTCTCTAGAAGTAGGAAGGGCCTCAGATGCTTCTTAAAGAGCCTATGCAGTGTTTTGTACATATTTCCTTTATTTTACGATATTTAGATCCAAATATTGCTGTTTTTTTAAGTTGGTTGTCAAATAAAAATTGTGTATATTAATATTTCATATACTAGTAAGCAGGTGGAATTGTAAGCTCTTTTTCAAATGTTTACCAGGTTAATCCTAAAGATGAATTCCAGGTAAACAGTTGAATACACAGATAGAATACATACATGTGAACTGTTATACCAGCCAGAAGATTTATATATATTCCATTCTGAGGTCTACACAGCCATGCCACACTGTTCAACTCTGTCTGGCAGGAAATAAGATCAGATTTTTTCTCTGCTGCAGTTAGGTGAGACTTATGCCCTGTACACACAGTCAGACATTGATCGGACATTCCGACAACAAAATCCATGGATTTTTTCCGACGGATGTTGGCTCAAACTTGTCTTGCATACACACGGTCACACAAAGTTGAAAATCCGATCGTTCTGAGCTAGGTGACGTAAAACATGTACGTCGGGACTATAAACGGGGCAGTAGTCAATAGCTCTCGTCTCTTAATTTATTCTGAGCATGCGTGCCACTTTGTGCGTCGGATTTGTGTACACGCGATCGGAATTTCCGACAACGGATTTTGTTGTCAGAAAATTTTATAGCCTGCTCTCAAACTTTGTGTGTCGGAAATTCCTATGGAAAATGTGTGATGGAGCCTACACACGGTCAGAATTTCCGACCACAAGGTCCTATCACACATTTTCCATCGGAAAATCCTATCGTGTGTACAGGGCATTAGGCTGGATTCACACCTATGCATTTTTAGTGCTTTTTGCATTTTGCAGATTTGCACAACAGAACGTGTTCCATAAGAAACCATGTTAGATGGACTGTAGTACAAATCTGCAAAATCCGAAAAGCACTAAAAATGCATAGGTGTGAATCCAACCTTAGACCCCATACACACTATTAGATTTTCTGCAGATTTTGTCTTCAGATTTACCAAAACCATATAATATGAGGTCAAACCTTAAGAGTTTCATTTTGTATGCAAGGCCCTTGTATGCAGGCAGGCCCTTGCACTACATGGTTTTGGTAAATCTGAAGACAAAAATCTGCAGAAAATCTAATAGTGTGTATGGGGTATTAGAGGTCTTCTTACTCCCCCAGCCTGTAACTTGCAGTGAATGGAGAACATCATACATCCACACCAATACTGTGTCCTGTAAGGTCAGCAAGAGGACCCACTGTCAGGTGAAGGGAAGGGAGCATCCCTAGGTCTATACAAATGCTGGCTTGTAGAAAGTCAACACTTGTATACAAATAACAGCGGGGTTAAGTGTTAAATCAAATGTTTCCTGGTGCATCATGGCAGCATACATATGGGTTGTGACTCCGCCCCACAACCTGATAGGACTGGTTAACTATAAATCAAAGACAGACCCGGCTCACAGCATTCTCCTTTTTTTCCTCACCTGATCAAGACTGGAGTCGCGAGGTATCCCTTACCGCTTGTCGCCCCAGCCAGGTTCAGCCTCTCCTGGGTGGAAGTCCTTCCTGTACAGCCTCTAAACGAAGCTATATGGTTGGAGCCCCATTCTGGTGGTCTGGGGGGCATATTTCAGCCTCTCCTGGGCAGAAGTCCTTCCTGTACAGCCTCTAAATGAGCTAGATGGTTGGAGCCCCATTCTGGTGGTGCAGGCTTCTCAAAGAAAGCTTTAAACAAGCTTTGATGTTAGTGACAGCGTTTCCTTTTGCTTTCCATATGCTTTTTACTTCTTTTCTCTGTGTTATGGGCGTTTGCCATTTCCAAGATGGCTGCAGCAGTGCAAGTACACTCTGAGCATGAGAGGCAGGAAGTGATGCGGCCTCTGTTTCCTGGTTAGAGCTTTTCCAGGATGGTGATCTGATCATGCTCAAGCACTGATATTATCGTTAATGGCAAATGTGAGTTCTAAATGGTTTTATGGCATTTTTGGGCAACAAATGGTGGAGCTCTCTACTCATGCATGCTGGATGCTTATGTGGTCATTGTTTGCAGGAATGTTTTCCCTTTTTATGGCATTCACCTGTGTTTTTCCTATCTCCTTCTCAGTGTTGCTCTAGGATCATTATGCTATTTATGGCCTTCACCTGGGCTCTTCCTATCCCCTTTTCTATGCTTTCTCTGGGATCACTGTGTTGGGGTCAGTTTCCACTAGTGCGACTTGTCACTGCAAAGTCGCATGACAAGCCGTACCCCATGATTTCCAATGAGTACCGTTCATATCTGTATTCATAGACCTTAGGAATACACAGGCATTGCTTCAAGTCGCATCAAATTGCAGCAAAATCTTGCGACTTTCAGGTCGCAATAGTGGAGACTTAGCTTATGCTGTTTTACATTTCAGTCTGCTGCTTTGTTCTGTTTCTATGGGAAACGCTGTCCAGCCAGACCACCCATTGTTTTTAAGGTATAGGGATTAGGTAAGTAGTGAAAATTGAGAAAAAGAGAGCCAACATCTATAGTCCTAATAGGAATACAAAATGGAGGGAGCCTTCTGACGGTCAAGACAAAGTCACCATCTAAGAACAGACATCGAGGCAATGTTGAATAAACTCATCAACTCACCCCTCATTATCATTGCTCCCCGTTTACAAACATCACAAGTTACCAGCCCTAATAGTCGCTGCATTTGTGATGGAAGGTCATTTGCCTGCCAAGCTAGTATGTCAAATCTGCCTGGAGCAAGCACTATACAGCCCTGCAAGGACCTCAAGGTGAAGAGACCCTGCTAAAAGCCAGAACAGCCACCGTTCAAAGCGCAGACATACAGGCAACATTGATCAATGTCATCTTCTCACCTCTCATTTTGTTTGCTCCCCGTTTACGAACACCACAGATTACCAGCCCTAATGGTTGCTGCATTCGTGGTGGAAAGTCATTGCTTGACAAGCTACAGTGCATAAATTGCCTAGCACGTCCAACCAGAACCAGTAGGTGGTGTCCAAATAGGAAAGCTTGCACAAGCTTTGAAGATTTCCTAATAGAGACTTTTTTTGCAAGGACCGCTAAGGACCCAATTGCCTGGGTTGAAGTAGAGGAAACTCTCCACAAGGTTAGAAAGTACTAATTTCCTTCACTGAACAACTGGATGAGTTAATCCAGGAAGAATTGAAGGGGTCAGAGAAAAATGCCCTTATAAACAGGCTGTCAAAACTGTATACCCTGAAAAAGCTAAAGGTCAACCTGCTGCAGTCTTCTCCGATGATGGATGCATCATGAATGTAGCTGGCAAGACATGGCACATTCAAGGAGGCTCTAGTCCGAAAATTAGATCTAGATCTGAAGTGCTACTTCATACTGTAGCATCTGCAGGTGCTGGCACACCAGCAATAACCAGCTCATGCACTGAATGAGTCTTAATGGGAGTGGTTTCATAATTGTCAACCAGCTGCTGTACCTGCAGGACTCTGAGGAAAGTGGAAGGGTCTGCATTTCTTTAGACGTGATTCCCTTTTGGGAGTATCTTATCAAAAATGACATTTTTATTGTGGTGGATGCCAAGGAATCTGACTTTTATCTTGGTGCAGACTTCTGGGAAATTATGTTTAGTGGGTAGTTATGTACACATTCTGTGTGCAGAGCACCTCCAGATGGTCATGTTTAATTGCAATTTACAGAAAACTGCAGCCCAAAAAAAAAAGTGGTGTAACCCTTTAAATAAGCCCGTCTTGAAGAAGTGAAGAGACAAGGTGGTAACAGCTTTGTAAGAGCTGAAATTGGTGGCATACTCCTGTGGTGGATGTGTCAGACATTGATGTTTTTCAAGAGCGGTGTTCCCCGCGGTCACGGCAAGGAGTGCATTATGGCTGAAGCCATGGTTGGTGGATCCCACCAAAAAAAAAAAAAAATGGTGCAAGACACCAGAACACAGTTCCAATCTATTTGGGAGTAGACAGGATACAGCCACCTCAAGGGTGACCATTAGCAGGTCAGGGCGAATATCATCTGACAAAAAAAATGAAAATTCAAAGGTCCAGCATACAGGTGGCGACTCCCAAGTAGACACCAGGAGGCAAGATCCTATAGAATGGGTAAAAGATTAGTAAACGAACCGGAGAAGTACCCAATCTTCATTATTGAAGCCTTAAAGCTCTAAGGCTCCTGTCTTAGGAGAACAGTGGAAGTCCCTTTTTAAGGGTGCACTAATCCAGGAGGTGCCTGTGCAAAGCTTTATGCACACACCTGGAGGGAAAACCTTCAGGATTAGTGGGCCATATCAGCTATATTGGTGTGACATTGGCGGAAGTTTAAGGGAGGTCCGCTTTTCTGGTACAATCATTTTTTATTGAAAAAGTATAACATGACAAACTCACCCATGCAGGGGCATAATTCAGTGAGCATACCGATCATATAACATTGACAGGTGGGAAGTCCACCTTTCAATCTCTTCCAGTCAGCTAGGCTACCAGAGTTGATGGGAAAGTAAAAAATTCTGTTTCCGTTTGTAGCTGGATAGAGAAAAAAAAAAAAAAAAAGCAAAAATAAAAAATGAAAACTAGGTAATCTGTGCCCAGTGCTAAAGTTTAAAAAAAAAAAAAATTGACAGCACAGGAAGTTAGGAGCACAGGAGTCATGCAAGATGGAAAACCTCCAATCAATTATAATCATAAATCTGGGAGACTGGATTCTCCTGTAGGTTTATCAGACACCTACTTGTCCCAATTTATCCTCAAGGGAATTTCCATCCTCTGATAGAGAAAGCCAAAGGTACTTTGGGAGTGAAGTCTCTTCCAGCAGAACAGTGCCAGAATATCCTTGGCTCTTCGTAACTGACCAATTATTTTCAGATGGAACATTATCACATCAGACCCCAGCTAGAAAGGTTGGGGGACTCATTTCAAAGACCAGGCTGCTTAAGGTCATGGGATGTTAAGCTTATGAGGAATAGTATTGAATTTCTTGAACCAAGTAGTGTTCAAAGCACTTCTGTCATTCACTCCTTTTTAGCAAGAGGAGCAAGATTTGTACTGTGCCTAGGCAGCAGTGGAAGGGTAGAATTCTTAGGCTGTCAGTGGAGCTTCCTGTATCAATAATTGCAAATGTACCATTTTGGCTTAGGAGGTTCTAGTGTCTCTCTCTCCCACTCTTAAGCATTGAATCATCACTGCCCCTTCCAGTGATGACAGATTCGCTCTCTCATGGACAGTTTTGCCATCCAGCTCCAAGAGACTACTTTTGACGGCATGGAAGTTGAGGCAGTGGCTACCAAGTCAAGTATGCTCAGTGCAGGTAGTGCCTACCTTGTGTCAAACCAGAGAGGTCTTCATGAAGATTTACCCAAGAATATGGGAAAATTATGCAGATCTCACACAGCAAAAGCCTGGAGTCCTTTATCACCTAAACCAGCCAAGGTTCCACAGTTCTTACAACTGGGGCTGAACAGGGGCCTAGGTTCAAATATGTTTAAAGTTTGAAGTTCACCTTTGTCTACACTTGCAGGGGTTTAAGGAGTCCTTAATAGGGATGAGCCGAACACCCCCCTGTTCGGTTCGCACCAGAACATGCGAACAGGAAAAAAGTTCGTTCGAACACGCGAACACCGTTAAAGTCTATGGGACACGAACATGAATAATCAAAAGTGCTAATTTTAAAGGCTAATATGCAAGTTATTGTCATAAAAAGTGTTTGGGGACCTGGGTCCTTCCCCAGGGGACATGGATCAATGCAAAAAAAAGTTTTAAAAACGGCCGTTTTTTCAGGAGCAGTGATTTTAATAATGCTTAAAGTCAAACAATAAAAGTGTAATATCCCTTTAAATTTCGTACCTGGGGGGTGTCTATAGTATGCCTGTAAAGGGGCGCATGTTTCCTGTGTTTAGAACAGTCTGACAGCAAAATGACATTTTGAAGGAAAAAACTCATTTAAAACTACCCGCGGCTATTGCATTGCCGACAATACACATAGAAGTTCATTGATAAAAACGGCATGGGAATTCCCCAAAGGGGAACCCCGAACCAAAATTAAAAAAAAAAAATGACGTGGGAGTCCCCCTAAATTCCATACCAGGCCCTTCAGGTCTGGTATGGATATTAAGGGGAACCCCGGACAAAATTAAAAAAAAAAAATGACGTGGGGTTCCCCCTAAATTCCATACCAGACCCTTCAGGTCTGGTATGGATTTTAAGGGGAACCCCGCGCCAAACAAAAAAAAAAAAAACGGCGTGGGGTCCCCCCAAAAATCCATACCAGACCCTTATCCGAGCACGCAACCTGGCAGGCCGCAGGAAAAGAGGGGGGGACGAGAGTGCGCCCCCCCCCCTCCTGAACCGTACCAGGCCACATGCCCTCAACATTGGGAGGGTGCTTTGGGGTAGCCCCCCAAAACACCTTGTCCCCATGTTGATGAGGACAAGGGCCTCATCCCCACAACCCTGGCCGGTGGTTGTGGGGGTCTGCGGGCGGGGGGCTTATCGGAATCTGGAAGCCCCCTTTAACAAGGGGACCCCCAGATCCCGGCCCCCCCCCTGTGTGAAATGGTAAGGGGGTACAAAAGTACCCCTACCATTTCACTAAAAAACTGTCAAAAATGTTAAAAATGACAAGAGACAGTTTTTGACAATTCCTTTATTTAAATACTTCTTCTTTCTTCTATCTTCCTTCTATCTTCTGGTTCTTCTGGTTCTTCTGGCTCTTCTGGTTCTTCCTCCGGCGTTCTCGTCCAGCATCTCCTCCGCGGCGTCTTCTATCTTCTTCTCCTCGGGCCGCTCCGCACCCATGGCATGGGGGGAGGCTCCCGCTCTTCTCTTCTTCTTCATCTTCTTCTCTTCTTCTCTTCTTCTCTTCTTCATTTTCTTCTCCGGGCCGCTCCGCATCCATGCTGGCATGAAGGGAGGCTCCCGCTGTGTGACGGCGCTCCTCGTCTGACAGTTCTTAAATAACGGGGGGCGGGGCCACCCGGTGACCCCGTCCCCCTCTGACGCACGGGACATGACGGGACTTCCCTGTGGCATTCCCCGTGACGTCACAGGGAAGTCCCGTCAAGTCACCGTGCGTCAGAGGGGGGCGGGGTCACCGGGTGGCCCCGCCCCCCGTTATTTAAGAACTGTCAGACGAGGAGCGCCGTCACACAGCGGGAGCCTCCCGCCATGCTAGCATGTGTGAGGAGCGGCCCGGAGAAGAAAATGAAGAAGAGAAGAAAAGAAGAAGAGAAGAAGATGAAGAAGAAGAGAAGAGCGGGAGCCTCCCCCCATGCCATGGGTGCGGAGCGGCCCGAGGAGAAGAAGATAGAAGACGCCGAGGAGGAGATGCTGGACGAGAACGCCGGAGGAAGAACCAGAAGAGCCAGAAGAACCAGAAGAACCAGAAGATGAAGGAAGATAGAAGGAAGAAGAAGGATTTAAATAAAGGAATTGTCAAAAACTGTCTCTTGTCATTTTTAACATTTTTGACAGTTTTTTAGTGAAATGGTAGGGGTACTTTTGTACCCCCTTACCATTTCACACAGGGGGGGGCCGGGATCTGGGGGTCCCCTTGTTAAAGGGGGCTTCCAGATTCCGATAAGCCCCCCGCCCGCAGACCCCCACAACCACCGGCCAGGGTTGTGGGGATGAGGCCCTTGTCCTCATCAACATGGGGACAAGGTGTTTTGGGGGGCTACCCCAAAGCACCCTCCCAATGTTGAGGGCATGTGGCCTGGTACGGTTCAGGAGGGGGGGGGCCGCACTCTCGTCCCCCCCTCTTTTCCTGCGGCCTGCCAGGTTGCGTGCTCGGATAAGGGTCTGGTATGGATTTTTGGGGGGACCCCACGCCGTTTTTTTTTTTTTTTTTTGGCGCGGGGTTCCCCTTAAAATCCATACCAGACCTGAAGGGTCTGGTATGGAATTTAGGGGGAACCCCACGTCATTTTTTTTTAAAAATTTTGGCCGGGGTTCCCCTTAATATCCATACCAGACCTGAAGGGCCTGGTATGGAATTTAGGGGGACTCCCACGTCATTTTTTTTTTTTTAATTTTGGTTCGGGGGTTCCCCTTTGGGGAATTCCCATGCCGTTTTTATCAATGAACTTCTATGTGTATTGTCGGCAATGCAATAGCCGCGGGTAGTTTTAAATGAGTTTTTTCCTTCAAAATGTCATTTTGCTGTCAGACTGTTCTAAACACAGGAAACATGCGCCCCTTTACAGGCATACTATAGACACCCCCCAGTTACGAAATTTAAAGGGATATTACACTTTTATTGTTTGACTTTAAGCATTATTAAAATCACTGCTCCTGAAAAAATGGCCGTTTTTAAAACTTTTTTTTGCATTGATCCATGTCCCCTGGGGCAGGACCCAGGTCCCCAAACACTTTTTATGACAATAACTTGCATGTTAGCCTTTAAAATTAGCACTTTTGATTTCTCCCATAGACTTTTAAAGGGTGTTCCGCGGCATTCGAATTTGCCGCGAACACCCCAAATTGTTCGCTGTTCGGCGAACTTGCGAACAGCCAATGTTCGAGTCGAACATGAGTTCGACTCGAACTCGAAGCTCATCCCTAGTCCTTAAGTCTAATTGATACAATTCTTAAAAGGCCTTTGTGGAACTTGCTTATTGTCCCCATTTCTATTAAAGACTCATTTCTATCCTACAGAATGACTACACTCTGCAAACCCTAAAGGCCGTATTTCTGGTTGCTACAACCTCTGTGAAGAAGGATGTCAGAACTACAGGCTTTGCACTCAAGGAGCCTCACTTAACATTATACACAGACAGAACAGAATAGTCCTAAAACTTCAGACTGCTTTTATCCATGGGGTGTCTTTCTCCTTCCAATTTAACCAGGAAGTCAATTTCCCGTCTTTCTGGGTTGAGTGGAAACCACATCCCCTGTAGGTTGAGCTAACGCTGGTGACCTGCTTGGCAGCTACCCTTTCATTCAGGAAAGCTGAAATATGTACTTGGTTCCAGCATGGCTTAAGGAAGGGTCAGTCAGCATCAACACGTTCAGTCACCTCCTAGATTGTTCAAACAATTAAAAGAGCCTACTCTTCAAGGCCTTCCTTTTTTGGAGGTCTTAAGAGCACATTTAACTAGGGCAGTGCCAGCTCTGTGGACAGCTCAGCACTGAGTGTCTCCTGAGGTTATTTGCAAGTCAGCAATATAGTCCTCCCAGGACACCTTCATTACACTTTTATAGGTGAACCCGGCTCGCGACAATAAAATTTGGAAAAATTCATGGTGCATACTTGCGCTACTGATGATTACAAAATTTTTCTTGCACCCTCCTATATAGCGAGTTAGTCCCCATATGTATGCTGCCATGATGCACCAGGAAAACGGAAAATTGTATACTCACCTTTCCGTAATTTTCCTTTCCTGGTGCATCTTCATGGCAGCATACAGATACCCACCCAAATGGTGAGAGTTACAGAGAATGCTGTGAGCCGGGTCTGTCTTTGATTTATAGTTAACCAGTCCTATCAGGTTGTGGGGGCGGAGTCACAACCCATATGTATGCTGCCATGAAGATGCACCAGGAAAGGAAAATTACGGAATGGTGAGTATACAATTTTCCGTTTTTCTTAAAGACTCTTGCAAGATTAATTACCTAATGCTGCCTGCTATGCCGTGCTTAGTTTATCTTCATATTTTTTATTAGCGGTACAGGCGGGCACATCCATTCTACTTATGCTCTTACCTGCTGCAATTAAAGTTGTTTAAAAAGAAACTATAATGGTTTGCAACCAATTCTAGTTAGAATTTTTATATGTAGGGATATAAAAATATGTGGATATGCATCAGACCGACCCCCACCCAACTATCCTGCAGGACAAATAATGTACCATCATACCCAACATATCCCAAATAACCAGTACTAATAACCCAGAATAACACCCTCAAAAACACCACCATACCTGTATGATGGTGCATTATGGGTCCTGCAGGATAGTTGGGTGGGGATCAGTCAGATGCATATCCACATATTTGGATATGCATCCATATATTTGTGTAGCGTTACTGGGTGCCAAGGTATCAAATTATTCCTTTAATCTCTTCACCCCAAAGCAACTGCTAATTATTTTCTTTCGGGCTTACCGTTACCATCTTCCCAGTGTCCATCCTAGGGGTACTTATCACTCGTTCAGTTGAAACACTGGCTCCAACACTTACCGTATATACTCGAGTATAAGTCGTTCCGAGTATAAGTCGAGGCCCTAATTTACCACAAAAAAATGGGAAAAACTTATTGACCCGAGTATAAGACGAGGGTGAGAAATGCACAGCTACTGTAAGTGGAAAAGAGGGTCAACAGTGCCCATTTGCAGCATCACTGTGCCCATTTGCATGCCTCACTGTGCCCATTTGCAGCCATAGGTCCCCTGAACTTCAAACTCGGTAGTTAAGGGTTCCTAGATGCCCCCTAGCTGCAGCCAAAATTTGGGGTCTCTGAACCCAAAGGGTCCCGAAATGACATTGCTGCAGATAGACACAGTTGACCGAATTTGGGGCCCCGTATCTCGGGGCCACTTAGTACTAAGAACCCCAACTTTGGATATGTTATGGGACCAGTTCCACTGGGTTTGCACACCAAATTTGGGGTTCCTAGTATCAAGTGGCCCTGAGATACGGGGCCCCAAAGTCGGTTCGGAAAATGAAATTTTTTGCTGCAGAAAAGTGCTTAACTAGAGTATAAGTCGAGGGGGGTACTTTCAGCAAATGTGCTGAAAAACTCGACTTATACTCGAGTATATATGGTAGTCCTTTTTTTCTTCCCAAGTTTTATTTAGTAACAACATACGCAATAGAAAGGTAGAGGGTGAAAAGGGATTCAGGTACCTTGGATGTTGCGGTTGGAGATAATTTCTATATCCAGCGAATAACACTTCCACAGCTGGATTCAGCAACCACTGGAGAGGCCCCCCTCACTGACCTAGCAGCCGATGCGATGCTCAACATGGTCTCTGCCACAGACCCTACAATCCTGGGTGAACAAATTGTGGTGATCTAAACGTTCTCTGCCACAGACCGTACAGTCTTGAAGAAACTGACTGTGGTACCTAATCCAAGATGCGGCCCTGACTGAGTTCCCAGGCTCGTCTCAAGATACCAGCCTTATGCTTGGTCCTCTCCCAAAGAGTCCTCCCCTGGTCACTGCAATCCCTTGCTTCTTCCGGCAGGCCTGACAGCAAAGAGACCATCATGCGGACCCATAGGCCACCAAGACTCTGATCCTTCCTTTAGTAGCTAGGCCTTAGGTCTGCCAACCTCAAGGCAGAACTTTAAGGAATCGTAGTCTCCCAGGCCAGGAAGGCCACGAGGTGGGGAGCGCCAACCCCCCCAGGCTCGGGGGGTCAGGAAGCGCGGACCAACAAAAAGCCCCAAAAGATGGCGTCTGTCCCTTAAATACCCCTACCCAGAAATATCCGGCGTGTGAACCACTCCCACCAAAAAGCTTCTAAGCAAAGAGTAGTCAATATGTTTGACCAGACTGTATTTCCCGATCCACCAATGATGACAACACCACCCATGGTTGGATGGAAATCTGCACAGTCCAACCAATCTGGCACAGAAACCATTAAATTTAGGCAATAATAAGTTGTGCCTAAACTGTAGCTTCAGCTCATTTAAATTCCAAAAAAAATAGCGTCTACTCATTAGGAGCAGGGCGCTACATTTGTTTGTTTGTTATGTTTGTTATGTTGCATATCTGGGCTGTTGCCCAGCTGCAGGCAGTGTAGGGTTGAGCTATCTCTGGTTATTTTTTCAAATGTTGCGTTGGGTCAGACTGGGGCGCCGTTGTTTCCCTCTGGTTGGTCCAATGCCGTTTGACCACCCCCTGTGCATTAGCCAGGGGCCAGGTGGCCTGCGAATGTGGCTTTTTCTTTTTGTTGGAACTGCGGCAAACAAAAACATACCTAATTGTGTATACTGTTGGTGAGCATCTTTGTCTTCAATGTACCATAAGATCAATTATGTAACCTTATACTATGAATAAATTGAATAATACATTGTTGGAATGATGATTTTCCAGATATATACAGAAGTTTCCTGAGGAAGCAGACATACTCTGTGAAACACATTGGAACAGGATATCTGGAATTCTGTATATCAACATTGTTAAGCTGCTCAACATGATAGATGTTTTACCGTTGTTGGAATGTTTTTAAACAAGTATTTGCATGGTCATTTTGACCAAATAACTGTTTTTATCATTTGTATAATACAGCTATATTTTTTTTATATCATAGTGGATTTATGTGTTACCTCACTGACAACGGCCATTAAAGTCCCACCTACTACAGTAGGGGATTCTTTCCCTCTCAGGTTTCTCTTTTTCCTATCGTAATTGGGGATGTGGATAGTTGTCCCATGAGTTGGTACATATATATATATATATATATATATATATATATATATATATATATATATATATATATATATATATATATATATATATATATATATATACCAGGGCTCAAAATTTCAAGTCCTGAGCTACTAGCCAGGTCTCAAGAGTTACTTGTCACCAGTTGCCCCGCCCAACCACTACCCTGCCCCGCCCCTAATTCCACCCCCTAAACACACCCTCATAAATTATCTCATGAAATTACACTTAAATGTTTTATGCAGAATCAAGTTATAAAAATAAATATTAACAACAACTTTATCCGTGCCTAAAAATGCAGCCTGCCCATGTCCACCAATGCAGCCTGTGCCCGCCAGTGCAGCCTGTGCCCACCAATGCAGCCTGTGTCCGCCAGTGCAGTCTGTGTCCGCCAGTGCAGTCTGTGTCCCCAATGCAGCCTGTGTCCCCAATGCAGCCTGTGTCCCCAATGCAGTCTGTCCGATGCAGCCTTTGTCCCCAATGCAGCCTGTTTCACCAATGCAGCCTGTGTCCCCAATGCAGCCTGTGTCCACCAATGCAGTCTGTGTCCACCAATGCAGCCTGTGTCACCAATGCAGCTTGTGTCCCCAATGCAGCCTGTGTCTGCTAGTGAAGCCTTTGTCCCCAATGCAGCCTGTGTCACCAATGCAGCCTGTGTCTACCAGTGCAGCCTGTGCCCACCAATGCAGCCTGTGTCCGCCAGTGCAGCCTGTGTCCCTAATGCAGCCTATGTCCACCATTGCAGCCTGTGTCCCCAATGCAGCCTGTGTCCCCAATGCAGCCTGTGTCCCCAATGCAGCCTGTGTCCCCGATGCAGCCTGTGCCCACCAATGCAGCCTGTGTCACCAATGCAGCCTGTGTCTGCCAGTGCAGCCTGTATCTGCCACTCCAGCCTGTGCCCACCAATGCAGCCTGTGCCCACCAATGCAGCCTGTGTCCGCCAGTGCAGTCTGTGTCTCCAATGTAGCCTGTGTCCCCAATGCAGCCTGTCCGATGCAGCCTGTGTCCCCAATGCAGCATGTGTCTACGAGTGCAGCCTGCGTCTGCAAGTGCAGCCTGTGTCCCCAATGCAGCCTGTGTCACCAATGCAGCCTATGTCTGCCAGTGCAGCCTGTATCTGCCAGTGCAGCCTGTGTCCCCAATGCAGCCTGTGTCCACCAATGCAGTCTGTGTCCACCAATGCAGCCTGTGTCACCAATGCAGCTTGTGTCCCCAATGCAGCCTGTGTCTGCCAGTGAAGCATTTGTCCCCAATGCAGCCTGTGTCACCAATGCAGCCTGTGTCTACCAGTGCAGCCTGTGCCCACCAATGCAGCCTGTGTCCGCCAGTGCAGCCTGTGTCCCTAATGCAGCCTATGTCCACCATTGCAGCCTGTGTCCCCAATGCAGCCTGTGCCCCCGATGCAGCCTGTGCCCACCAATGCAGCCTGTGTCACCAATGCAGCCTGTGTCTGCCAGTGCAGCCTGTATCTGCCACTGCAGCCTGTGTTCCCAATGCAGCCTGTGTCCACCAATGCAGCCTGTGTCACCAATGCAGCCTGTGTCCGCCAGTGCCATCTTAAGAGCATTATAGGCCCCCGGGCAATACAGGGCACTGGGGCCCTGTCTACACAATCACGCACAAGAATAAAAATGCAAATTATCAATTATGATATATTTATTGGTACTTCCAACAAAATCAGTGTTTAAACATTAACACAACGTTTGGACAATATAACACGAGCTTGAATAGCAAGAAATTGAAAAACAAGAAATTACAGATTGAAATGGGACAGTACAAAAGCACTAATTACTTCCTCGAACTAGTGGCAACTCTAAGATTGATATATAAGGGGGACACATAAGGTATTACGGTCAAAACTTGGGGGGGCTCGGGCACTAATAACTTTCACCACTAAATCATACAACTAAAAAAAACTAAATAAATATATATGGTATATAAATGTACACACTCACACTCTGGTGCTGCTGGTGGGTAATAATGCTGGCATGTGTGCTGCTGCCTGGCTCCTCTGAGACGCGGAATTGTGACAGGAAGCATGCGGCTGCAGTAGAGAGCAGAGCCGATGCTTTCTGTATCTGTCACAGGCGGAGTGCATTTCATATCACTCCGCCTGTGAAGAGCCGGAACTACACAGAAAGCATCGGCTCGGTTCTTGACAGTGACAGCTGACTCACACTACACACCTCTGAGACGCTTACTGATATCGGGACTGATCGCGCGGCACTCTGTCTCTATGAAGGAGCCACACCGCACAGGACTGGCACAATGCGGCAGCAAACTTTCTGACATCTGAATGATGATCCATACCTCCCAACTTTTGAACGTCAGAATGAGGGACACTTATGGGAGGAAACGACCGACGGCGTGCTACGTGCACTGCAGCAAAAAGAAAGATTCTCACTGATGCATACAAAAACCCGTCATATAAAAAAAATAAGAATAAAAAGCTTCCATTACAAATGATTTTGCATAAACTATGGAAGTGTGCGTTACACAAAGTGTGGAAGGATTCAGGAGTGCGTTATGTACAGAGTTCAGGGCTCGGGAGAGTGCTAGATACAGAGTGCAGGGTTTTGGCGTGTGCTATGTACAGAGTGCAGGAGAGTGTTAGGCACAGTGCATGGTTCTGGAGTGCATTACGTACAAAGTGCAAGGGTTCAAGAGCTCTAGGTACAGAATGCAGTCATCTATCCACATCTCACTGTTGCCCTTCTCCTCAACTATAACCTCTGAACCCCCCTACCTACACACACACACACACACACACATATAACACACACCACACCACATACACACACACATAGATAACACACACATACCACACACCACACATAAAACACACACCACACCACACACACACACACACGCACACACACACACATACATACCACACACACGCACATAAATAACACACACACATACATACCACACACACACCACACACACATACATTACACACACACACACACGCACACACATACCACACACCACACATAAAACACACACCACACACACACACACATACATACCACACACACACACACATAAATAACACACACACATACATACCACACACACACCACACACATACATACCACACACACACACATTACACACACACACCACACACACACATTACACACACACCACACACTTTTGTAAAAGTAGCACCTTTCTGTAGATGTCTTCTATCCAGTGCAGCCACAGCTTCCTTCTCCTTTCAGTGCACTGGGTATTTTCAGCTCCTGGACTCCTGGAGCAGGAAGGAGATAAGGATTAGGGGGCAGCTCACCCCCCTCCTCCAACATGCCTTTCACTTGTCCAACTCTAGTGCAGAGCAGACAGGTTGTTGAAGGAGCCGAGCTGTTAATTTCACTTTGAACTACAGAAGCCAGGCTTCTGTGTTTAAGTGAAAGTGGGGAGCTGCCTGTGAGTGCAGGGCAGGGCTAATGGAGGCTGAAAAAACCCTGGGGGGGAGAGGAATAGACAGCTGATCCTGACCCTCTGCAACTCTGTCCTGGTCAGGAATGTATAAATGCCAGTGTTGTGTTACCGGCTCTTTCGCTATGCACTGGTTTGACAGAGGGGTGGGTCTGGGTAGCAGTCCCGCCCCTACCCGACATCACACTCTTGTTTTGACAGGTGCAGTCTGTCATTGGGGCTGCACAGTGCACATCCAGCTGACTTGCTAGCCAATCCTTGGCTGTACTGGATATGCACACTGCTGCAGGTCAATCCGGGATTATTGGGAGGTATGATTGAGGCTTGGCTGGGGTCGCTGGGCAGGTGGGGCCCCCCAGGCAAGTGTGGTCCCCGGGCAACTGCCAGCGTGCCCATGCATAAAGATGGCCCTGGTGTCCGCTAGTGCAGCCTGTGTCCCCAATGCAGCCTGTGTCTGCCAGTGAAGCCTTTGTCCCCAATGCAGCCTGTGTCACCAATGCAGCCTGTGTCTACCAGTGCGGCCTGTGCCCACCAATGCAGCCTGTGTCCGCCAGTGCAACCTGTGTCCCCAATGCAGCCTGTGTCCCGAATGCAGCCTGTGTCCACCATTGCAGCCTGTGTCCCCAATGCAGCCTGTGTCCCTGATGCAGCCTGTGTCCCTGATGCAGCCTGTGTCCCTGATGCAGCCTGTGTCCACCAATGCAGCCTGTGCCCACCAATGCAGCCTATGTCCGCAATGCAGCCTGTGTCCCCAATGCAGCCTGTGTCCCCGATGCAGCCTGTGTCCCTGATGCAGCCTGTGTCCCCGATGCAGCCTGTGTCCCCGATGCAGCCTGTGTCTGCGAGTGCAGCCTGTGTCCCCAATGCAGCCTGTGTCACCAATGCAGCCTGTGTCTGCCAGTGCAGCCTGTAACTACCAGTGCAGCCTGTGTTCCCAATGCAGCCTGTGTCCACCAATGCAGCCTGTGTCACCAAGGCAGCCTGTGTCCACCAGTGCAGCCTGTGTCCCCAATGCAGCCTTTGTCCCCAATGCAGCCTGTGTCTGCCAGTGAAGCCTGTGTCCCCAATGCAGCCTGTGTCACCAATGCAGCCTGTGTCTGCCAGTGCAGCCTGTGTCACCAATGCAGCCTGAGCCCGCCAATGCAGCCTGTGTCACCACTGCAGTCTGTGTCACCAATGCAGCCTGTGTCCCCAGTGCAGCCTGTGTCACCAGTGCAACCTGTGTCTCCAGTGCAGCCTGTGTCCCCAGTACAACCTGTGTCCCCAATGCAGCCTGTGTCCCCAGTGCAACCTGCGTCCTCAGTGCAGCCTGTGTCCCCAATGCAGCCTGTGTCACTAATGCAGCCTACCTGTACAGGGGAAGAGAGAGGAGAGCCGCCACCTGGTTTAACAGAGCGCCGGGGAACATACCAGCTTTCATTTCAATAGCATTGTGTTCCCCACCGCGTGCCGTCATATATAGCCCCTCCCCCTTGTCCAGGAAACTTTAATAGACAGATTACCCGTCCCAGGATTGGACGGGTGATCTGTCTATCAAAGTGCCCGTCAAAGAGGAGGGGCTGTATACACAGCTATTGAAATGAAATCTGTTATGTTCCCCGGCAATCTGATAAAGCAGGTGGCGACTCTCCTCTCTCTTCCCCTATGATCGCTGGGAGAACCGCTCCCATACAACCAGGGCAGGACTTAGGGTGGTGGGGGCCCCTGGGCTTGAGTCACTTTCGGGCCCTACCCTTCTATACATTACTTTAAATAGAACAAAATGTTGACTGGTACCTTAGACAGTGTTACATGTTAAAAAAAAGTAATAATCTATTTATATGACCACTGATTGAAGCTTGAAAAACTTTTTTTCCAATAAATAATTTTTTTCCAAAATTGTCGCTCTTTTTCTGTTTATAATCGCAAAAAATTAAAACCGCAGAGGTGATCAAATACCACCAAAAGAAAGCTCTATTTGTGGGGAAAAAAAGGACGTCAATTTTACTTGGGTTACAACGTCACACGACCGCGCAATTGTCAGTCAGTTAAAGCAACGCAGCGCAGTATCGCAAAAAATGGCCTGGTCATAAGGGGGGAGGGGGGTAAAAGGTTCCGGAGCTAAAGGGGTTAAGGTTGAACAAGTCAAGACTAAAGGGGCATTTTTTTTTCATACATAATGGTACACATGTATTTTGCTTTTTGACTTGACACATGAATTCATTCTTTTTTTACTCACTTTTAGTCAATTAATTTGGTGCTCTGATGGGGGGAGGGGCTCCCATGCAGGAGCAATAGAGTCCAGTTGGTTGGGTCCAGTAATTTCACTGTCAGTGTCCGCAGCCTTCTACTTCTTGTATCCACGCCTCTCTGCAGCCTGCAAGGTGGACAAGATGGAGGGAGGAGGTGGGTGGAGCCAACACTCACCAGGGGTGGAGCCCTGCAGTCAGTGTGAGTGACTTTATGGACAAGATGGAGGAAGTGCTGCTGGTGGGAGGGCCAATACACTCAGGGGTGGTGCGGAGGAGGAAGATTTCTGGTCTCTGCCACACAGTGCCAGACTGGAGCAACAACTGCCTATCAGCCTGGGAAAGACAGATACACTTAGGCAGGCTCCTCCGCTCCAGGCAGCTCCTGTCACGTCGGCTCTGAGTCTGAGACTCCGAGTCCGACGTGACTGGCTCAATGACGTCACAGGGTTGCCAAGCCAACGGCGCAGCTCCACCCACCTCCAGGCTCCTCCTGGTCCGTCCTGCGTAATTACACATTAGAGTCTCTCTCTCTGCACCGCTGATCGGTTGATGAGACAGAGAGAGAGACTCGGGCAGAGCAGCGCTGCAGCCAAGTGAGGACCATTGTGAGTCACTGCAAGGTGACTCACACTGGCATTTCTTCCAATCCAGCTGAAGATGAAGATATTTAAAACCAGGGCTGGACTGGGACAAAAATGTGGCCCTGGACTTCATTCAGACCGGCCCAGGACACAACACATCAGGGTACGGTACATCAGGGCACATCACATCAGGGTACAGAGCCCAGCACATCAGGGCACAAGGCACATTAGGGTACAACACACCAGGCCACATCAGGGTATAGGGAACAGCATATTAGCGTACAGGGCACATCAGGGTACAGGACATCAGGGTACAGAGCCCAGCACATCAGAGTACAGCACATTAGGTTACAGGACATCAGGGCACAGGTCACAGTACATCAGGGAACAACACATCAGGGTGCAGGGCACAACACATCAGGGCACAGTACATCAGGGTGCAGGACATCATGGCACAGGACATCGGGGCACATCAGGGCACGGGGCACATCAGGGCACAGGGCACATCAGGGCATAGGACATCGGGGCACATCAGGGCATAAGGAACATCAGGTCACGGGGAACATCAGGGCATATCACATCAGGGCACAGCACATCAGGGCACGGGACACATCAGGTCACATCAGGTCACGGAGCACATCAGGGCATAGGAAATCTGGGCACATCAGGGCACAGGGCACATCAGGGCATGGGGCACATCAGGGCACATCAGGCCACAGGGCACATAGCACATCAGGGCACAGGGCACATGGCACATAGCAGATCAGGGCACAGGGCACATCAGGGCATGGGGCACATCAGGGCTCGGGGCACATCAGGGCACATGGCACATTATGGGGCACATCAGGGCACATAATGGGGCACATAGCACATCAGAGTACATAGCACATCAGGGCACGGGGCACATTAGGACATGGGGCACATCAGGCCACATGGCACATCAGGGCACAGGGCACATGGCACATCAGGGCACATCAGGGCACATCAGGGCTCGGAGCACATCAGGGGGCACATCATGGGATCTTACTAGCCAGTATGCAGAGTAGCGCAGTAGCGCAGGAAGCGTCTGTCTGTAGTAAGTTCTCTCTCATGTCATGCAGCGCTGCTCGCTCCCCGGCGGCCCCTCCTCTCCTCTCGTCTATCCCAGATGATGTCACAAGCCAATGGGGATAGACGAGAAGAGAGGAGGGGCCGCTGGGGAGTGAGCAGCGCTGTGTGACATGAGAGAGAACTTACTATAGACAGACACTTCCTGCGCTACTCTGCATACTGGCTAAATCTCGATCTACCCGTCAGGCACCAGCTGTCGCCGGTTGACGGGTAGATCGCCGAGCACCGCAGATGTGGCTGAAACCGGCCCACTCTGAGCCATTGGCTCACCGGGAATCTCCCGGTAGTCCCAATGGCCAGTCCATCCCTGTTTAAAACGTAAATGGGCGGGGCCCCATATTGGGCGGGGCCCATGGGCTTGAGCCCAGTCAAGCCCAATGGTAAGTCCAGCCCTGCATACAACCCAGGCTGTCGGGTGGTGCTCGCCCAGCCCCCCCCCCGCTCCCAGGCAGCCCACACCCGCCAGCTCTCAAAATCCACTCGCGAGCAGGCGAGTGGAATTTTTGAGGGCTGCATATACTGTGCGTGTGTGTATATATATATATATATATATATCATTTTTTTCCAAATAACATCTGACACAGGGAGCATACACGAAAAAGGATTCCCAGAGCTGTGTGGGTTTTCTAAAAATAGGAGAGCAAAAACTACTTCCTTTCAGGCATTCTGCCTCTTATTGAAACATTGTCTAGTAAATCTGACCAGCAGGGTCACAGACAGCAAGAAAAAAAAAATCAAAAAACAATTTAGTAAATATTAAACACTAACCACTAAACTTTAGTGTAGACAAACAGCTAAACACACATTTAAAATACATATGTGAGATGTTACCTGCAAAAAAAACAGGAAACTGGACTAGAAAAGTGTACCCAAGAGCCAAATTTTATTCTACAGTGGCCAATCTGACTGAAATGGCCAAAAACTGATTGCATCTCTAAGTGCCTGTTCCCACATATGTGACTTCACGGAAAAATGAGATGGGGTGCCTGAGGCCATAAACTTCCTGCACAAAATAGCACCTGGTCATAAGGGAGTGCCAGGCTGAATGGAAGAGGCAGGAGCAGAGGCAGCAGACCAAGAGCAGAGGTAGCAGGGTAGGGGCTACAAAAGCTCAAGTAGGGTGATGATTAACAACTAGTGGCTACCCAAAAGATGCTGAACCCATGGCTGACTGCCCAATGGAAGACCATTTCACAGATGAGTGACTAACCTGTGAGCAACTGCCAAACTTCCAGACAAGCAGGTGACTAGCAAGTTGTTCATGCTTAGGTACTGTAGAATTCTGGTTTCAGCTCTCATACCCAGTATATGATTAGAAGATGGCAGTACTGGAACAAGGTCATCCAGAGCCTAGGGCAAAGATGCCAAACTGCGCCCCCCCCCCCCTTTTCTCAGGGTTAGGATTAGCAGTGATGTAGCTGTCACTACTTCTGTCAGCCTTGTAACAGAAGCAACTGGAACAGGGCGCCCTCATCCCTACAATAAACCATTGCACCCAAGGCAGTCGCTCCTCCTACCCACCTCTTGTCCCGGCCCTGGATGATTACCTGTTTTTTCTACTTTTATTTTGTATTGTTTCTGTTTTGTGAAGTTGCGAAACAAAAAAACTACAATCTGCAGAATTTCCGAAGAGTACCATATAGCCGTATTAGCCACATATCTGATGCTTCACATTTGTATATGTATTAGAACTAAAGTTTTCTACTTGAAGCTTTTTCACATTTTCTCCTGAATTCTCTGTGGGAAGTTGTTATATTTCAGTCTGACCTTCATTGCATATTATTTAAAAAAAAAAAATCCTGTTCCCCAAAATTCCATTTCCCTACACATCTGGAAGTCTCTTTTTCTATGTTGCTAAAATATTTTCATAATGGTGAATCGATGGAAGTACAAAGGTGGGCAAAAATATATTGTATCCCTCCCTTTTCAAATATCAACACTGACCGGTTCTCAGCTTGATAGCAATTTGCAGTGCTAAACATAACATAGAGCTCCCTGTGGAGCCATGGAACTGCAACTCCAAGCAACATGCTATTGAAATAATTAGCCCAGCATGCTATCTAAAGTAAATTTTTGGAAATGACGACTTGACAGATGTAAATCTGTGGTTTTACTAGCACACAGTTTCCAAGCTCATCCTTACTACACATAGCGCTCAGGTCCTGTGCTAGTTGTCCTGTGGACAGATTCTCCTACCTGAGCTGTGGATCTCTGCAGCTCCTTCAGAGTTTCCATGGGCCTCTTGGCTGCTTCTCTGATTAATGCTCTCCTTTCCCGGTTTGTCAGTTTAGGTGGACGGCCATGTCTTGGTAGGTTTGCAGTTGTGCCATACTCTTTCCATTCTCAGATGATGGATTGAACAGTGCTTCATGAGATGTTCAAAGCTGTGACAAATAATTACAACTTAAAATACTTACCATGCCTCTTTTTAAACACCTTGGACTGTCTACTTTCCATAGAGGGGTCATTTGGGGGCTATTTTTACTGTCCTGGCATTTTGGGGTCAGTACATCAGGATTGATCAATTTTCAAATATATATACCATCGTTTGTAGACTCAAAAACTTTCAGACAGACTAAATAATATACTGTAAATATGGGTTATTTTTCACCAAAGAAATGCAGCAGAATACATTTTAGCCTTATTTTTTTAATTTATTTATTTTTTACAATCTGTTTATTGTTCCAAGCATACAAGAAAAGGAAACAGAGCCAGAGGGTCTAACTCATGCAGGAGTAGACCTTACTGGAAAAAAAAAATAGAAAAGAAAACAACAAATGTGCTTGTCAGTACAAAAGTGTGTGTTGGCTCATGCTAGATTAAGACCAGGATAAGTAAAACAGATGACCCAGGTCCCCTTCACCTAGGGATGCATACAAGGGTGTCAATTCAGATCCTCCCTGTCCTCTAATGCAGTCTCACTGAAAAGCAGAAGCTATGCAGTAGCATCATCCTCCAACCATTTGGACTATAGCTTGTCGAATTTTCGGAAACAACCCCTATTTTCATAGGTAGTTTTATAGAGTGGAAGCGGGAAATGTACTAGTTGTCTCCAGAAGGTAATCATTGGGGACCGCGGCTTTTTTCCAGTGAAGCGTAAACGATTTTCTGGTGTAAAAAATCAGGAGTCCAATTAGCGTCCTGTTAGCGTTGGTGTTTGTAAGATCCTCAACCAATCCCAGCAGGCACATTTTGGCCTAAATTTTTGAAGAAAAATTATTTATTTGCAAAATTTTATATATCTGTCTCAAAAACTGTAAAAAAAAATTATTTGGGTACAGTGTTGCATGACTGAGTAATTGTCATTAAAGCGAGACAGCGCTGAAAACTTAAAAATGGCATGGGCAGGAAGCTGGGTGAAAGTGTCTGGTATTGAATTGTTTAACTGCTTCAGCCCTGGAAGATTTTAGCCCCTTCCTGACCAGAGCACTTTTTACCATTTGGCATTTTGCTTTGCTTTAACTGACAATTGTGCGGTCGTGCAACGCTGTACCCAAACAAAATTTGCGTTTTTTCCCTCAAATAGAGCCACAAATAGAGCTTTCTTTTGGTGGTTTGATCACCTCTGCGGTTTTTATTTTTTGCGCTATAAACAAAAGAACAGCGACAATTTTGAAAAAACACAATAGGGGTTTTTATTTACGAATGGCAAATCCACTTTTGCACTGCAAGTTCACTTGGAAGTGCAGTCGCTCTAAATCTAAGGGGTAGATCTGAAATGAGTGGAAGCTCTGCTGTTTTTAACATCCAATCATGTGCAAGCTAAAATGCTGTTTTTTATTTTCCTTGCATGTCCCCCTCGGATCTACAGCGACTTTACTTCCAAGTGCACTTGCAGTGCAAAGTGGATTTTCCCTTAGTAAATAACCCCCAATATCTTTTACTTTTTGCTATAATAAATATCCCACATTTTTTTTTCATTAAAAAATTTTTTTTCCTCAGTTAGGGCCCATATGTATTCTACATATTTTTGGTAAAAAAAATCGCAATAAGCGTATATTGATTGGTTTGTGCAAAAGTTATAGCATCTACAAAGTAGGTTTATGGCATTTTTATTATTATTTCTTTTTCTACTAGTAATGGTGGCGATCTGTGTTTTTTATCGGGACTGCGATATCGCGGTGGACAAATTGGACACTTTTGACACATTTTTGGGACCATTGACAATTATACAGTGATCAGTGCTAAAAAAATGCACTGATTACTGTAAAAATGTCACTGGCAGGGAAGGGGTTAACACTAGGGAGCGATCAAGGGGTTAACTGTGTTCCCTCTCTGTGTTCTAACTGTAGGGGGGATGGGACTTGCTAGGGGAAGCGAGAGATCGGTGTTCATACTTTGTATGAACACACGATCAGTCTCTTCTTCCCTCAGAGAACTAGGATCTGTGTGTTTACACACACAGATCCCGGTTCTTGCTGTGTCACAATTGATCGCGGGAGCCCGGCAGTCATTGTGCCCGCCAAGCACTCGCATCGGCTCCGGGGGTGAGCGCCCCTAGTGGCCACAGGGCGAAGCGATGTAACATAACGTTGTTTCACCCAGCCGTGCCATTCTGCTGCAGTAAAACTGCGGCGGCTGGTCGGCAAGTGGTTAAACCATTACCCAACAGCCAACAGTATTGGATGTATAAAAACCATTAAGTCAAGTAGCACTGAATAAATAACTAATATGTAACGATATGTAATATGTAACTCAGAAAAAATGTGAGAATCTGAATAATTAAACATATCATTTTAGACATCAGTTGGGTTAAAAATCAGTATTAATAGTAAAAACTATAATACTACATCCTGATTAAAATATGCTAACAGTATTACTGTTTGTTAACCCAATCGATGAACTAAAATAGCATGTTTTATCATTAGGATTACTTTCTTGATAGTTCTTGACAGAGCGTAACGTTAACGTAAGGGTTGAGTTTAACATAAGGGTTGAGTTATTAAAGCAGTAGATACTGTTCACTTCACAAACTCAGTTATTACAGAGCTTAGTAAATAAGGTAAAGCTGTGTTCACTTAAACTACTCAATCATGTTCAAGTGGAAAAAAAGAGGAATACATTTGGATAATTGATGACTGAACACTGCATCACCATTATCAATAAGCTAAGTGAACATTCACTTTTGTAAGTTAACAGTCTCTACTGTTCTGGCAAAGACTGAGTTAAGGCATTACCTTGTGTAAATCCCAAATTCACAAGCTCTCCTCAGTCACCATATAGAGTTACTTCTTAAAACTTTCATGGTGACGGGATAATTGCCTATTTTAAAACCGTCCATTCTCACTCTTCTATGGGTTGCTAAGATAAAGTCCTTTCTTACATCCTCTTGTTGTGAAAGAGCTTGGAACATTCTCTGTTGGGGATTCTGGAGCTATGACGACTCCTACTACCTTAAGCCTAAGAAGGGCTGTGATGAATCATGTTGTCTCACTTTTAAAGAGAAAAAAATATGTCTCTTTTACAGTTAAGCAGCAGAAAGCCAGGCCTGGGAGAATTTTAAATCTCCCATCTTTTTCACTTGCCAGTTTTACTGGCTGTCTGACCTGAGCTTCTTTTTTTTTTTTTTTTTTTTTTTTTTGTCAATTGCTTTCAGATCTCATTTTTCTTCCTCTTAGAGTTTCTTACATTTCAAGAAAGAGAAAGCATATCTGGTTGTACTCTTGTATTTTAACAGGTAGGTGCCTTGTTCATTATTCTGTATTACTGTGACTAGCAGATACTGGGTTTGGTTAGCCTCTTTTGATCATTTTGACA